>NC_090440.1:114004163-114307193 GCF_031143425.1 Pleurodeles waltl | reverse complement strand
CACTTACTGTGCTGTGTGCCTTGCAACTTGTCTCTAATATATGTTTGAGGAGGGTGACAGCTAAATTGTATGCATTCCCTCTAAACAGCCAGAAACACAGTAAGGTTAGGTTTGTCTGAACACCATTCTGCATTTGTCTGCATTCTAATTTCAGATGGAGATGATAGCTGACACACTTGAATAAGGAAGTGTTTGTCCCCACACCAAGGGCTGATAGTAGGGAGCCAGAGCTAGGAGGAAAGGACTTTGTCAAAGAATTTGCCAAACCACAGGCTGAGACCACCGACATTCCTCCTTCTGAGGAACTCTGCGACAGACTGGCCACTTTCTTCCACAGGAAGAACAAGGACATTTGCACAGTTTCAGACCCTAACACGCCCTGGACCCACCTAATACACGTCCGCCAGGATCAGCCAAACCCACTCAGGCACACCTGGACCCCCTCAAGACAGACGACACCCTCTCCATCATGAGAAGCATCCATTCAGGAGCCATGACCTACCCTGCCCACACTATGGCGGTCATTCTGACCCTGGCGGTTGAAAACCGTCAGGGCAGAGTGCCGCGGAAGCACCGCCAACAGGCTGGCGGTGCTTCATGGGCAATTCTGACCGCGGCAGTAAAGCCGCGGTCAGAAAAGGGCAACCAGCGGTTTCCCGCCGGTTTACCCCTGCCCCAAAGAATCCTCCATGGCGGCGCTGCTCGCAGCACCGCCATGGGGATTCCGACCCCCTTCCCGCCATCCTGGTCCTGGCGGTAAAAACCGCCAGGAACAGGATGGCGGGAACGGGTGTTGTGGGGACCCTGGGGGCCCCTGCACTGCCCATGCCACAGGCATGGGCAGTGCAGGGGCCCCCTAACAGGGCCCCATAATGATTTTCAGTGTCTGCCTAGCAGACACTGAAAATCACGACGGGTGCCACTGCACCCGTCGCACCCCTTCAACTCCGCCGGCTCCATTCGTAGCCGGCTTCATTGTTGAAGGGGCTTTCCCGCTGGGCCGGCGGGCGGCCTTCTGGCGGTCGCCCGCCGGCCCAGCGGGAAAGTCAGAATGACCGCTGCGGTCATTTGACCGCGGTACGGTCTTCTGGCGGTTCCCGCCGGGGTCGGAATGACCCCCTATGTCTTCAACAAGTCCAGTGCCACCAGAGCTCTGCAAGACCATCAACTGCTCCCTTGAAACAACAACCTACCCCGAAGACTAGAAGCACGCAGAGATTTGCCCACTTTTAAGGAAACCCACACCCGACCTAACTGACCTCAAGAACTACTGCCCCATCTCACTGCTACCTTTCCTAGAAAAAGTCACTGAGAAAGCAATCAAGTATCAGCTACTTCAGCACATCGAGGACACCAACATCCTGGACATCTCCCAATCAGGATTCAGAACCAACCACAGGACCGAAACCGTCCTGCTCATAGCCACAGATGACGTACTCTCCCTCCTTGACCAAGGACAGACAGCAGTCCTCATCCTTCTCGATCTCTCAGTCACCTTTGATGCAGTATCTCACTGTACACTATGCTCCAGACTACACGCAGCAGGTATATGAGGCAAAGCACTTCAATGGATCAACTCCTTCCTGTCTGACAGAACACAAAGAGTCATTCTCCCACATCACTGATCAGAGCCCACTGACATCAGCTGTGGAGTACCCCAGGGATCATCGTTGAGCCCCACGCTGTTCAACATATACATGATCCCACTTGCCACCATCGTCAGGAACCACAGGATGAATATCGTCTCCTACGCTGGTGACACCCAGCTGATCATCTCCTTGACCGAGAATCCAAAACAGCGAGGGAAAATTTCAGAGACAGAATGGAGGCTGTGGCCACTTGAATGAGGGAAACCTGCCTCAAATTGAACACCAATGAAACCGAGATCCTCGTCATTGGACCCTCATCGTCAGCCTAGGATGACTCCTGGTGGCCCTCCACACTCGGCAAACCCCCCTCCTCAACAGACCAGACACCTAATCTCTGCATCCTCCTCGACTCAATGCTCACCATGACTAGACAGCTCAACTCCGTCGCCTCCTCCTGCTTCCCCATCCTCAGACTGCTTCGAACGATTGTCAAATGGATACCAGCCGACTGCCGGAAAACCATTACACAAGCCCTTGTCACAAGCAGACTTGACTATGCTAATGTCCTCTAAGATGGATCCTAGAAGAGGAATCTGAACAGATTGCAACAGATCCAGAACACAGCCGCCACTCATCCTAGACATCCCCCGCCGAGAACACATCACATAACCGCTGAGAAACCTCTACTGGCTCACCATTGAGAAGAGGATCAACTTCATGCTCCTCGTACATGCCTACAGAGCCCTCCACAACTATGGACCCAACTACCTCAGCAATTGCATAAACTGGTACGCCCCTTCCAGACTTCTCCGCTCATCCAAACAGTCACTCGCCAACGTACCCCACATGAAAAAGTCCTCAGCGGCCGGAAAATTGTTTTCATACCTCCTTACCACACCACCTCAGACAGTCACCATCGCTGCCTCAGTTCAGGAAGGACCTCAAGGCCTGGCTCTTTGACTGATTCTTGAGGTAAACCCTTAGCACCTTGAGACCCTATGGGTGAGTAGTCCGCTTTATAAGCTCATGACTGATTGACTGAAAGGACCTCTGTGCACTTCAAAGACCATTCTGTGAAGTCACCTCCAATTCAAAGTCATATTTAATTATAAGAAGTGGATCTCTGACCCTAGCAAATCAGTACACTACTGGACCTGGGTAGGACTCTTACAGGATTAAGGACTGCTGTGCTACAAGAAGTGTGTTAGAAATGGGGTCTTTGGTTGGCAGCCAGGTTATCCCATGTCCAAGCAAGGACCCTCACTCTAGTCAGGGTAGAAGAGACTCACCCTCAGTTAACCCCCGCTAACCACCTAGGTAGCTTGGCATGAGCAGGCAGGCTTAACTTCAGAAGCAATGTGTAAAGTATTTGTACCAACACACAAGGTAACTCAGTGACAACACTACAAAATTACACAACACAGGTTTTAGAAAATTGGGTAATATTTATCTAAACAAAACAAGACAAAAATGATAAAAATCTGACATACACAGGTCAAGTTATGAATTTTTAAAAAGAATACAGCCCATATTTATACTTTTTGACCCAAACCAGCGGCGGCGCTGGTTTGCGTACATTTTTTTTACTGCCGGCTAATGCCATTCCTACGCACCATGTGGGCGCCTTGTTTAAGAATTGACATTAGCCGGCGCTGCGGGCTAAAAAAAAAAAGTTAAAAAAAATGACTCAAACCAGGCAGCGCCGGTGTAGGGGAAAATGGGGGTAGTGCATCAAAAAATGGTGCAAGTCGGGTTTGAGTCAAAAATCATGGCTCAAACCAGACCTGACCTGCACCATTTTTTGACACACAACCCCCATTGAAAATGACTCCTGACTTAGCAAAGACAGGAGTCATGCCCCCTTGCCCAATGGCCATGCCCAGGGGACTTCTGTCCCCTGGGCATGGCTATTGGGCACAGTGGCATGTAGGGGGGGCCACTTTAACAAAATAAAAAAATAATACTCACCTCAACTTACCTGTACTTACCCTGGATGGGTCCCCCCATCCATGGGTGTCCTCCAGGGGTGGGTGAAGGTGTCAGGGGCGTTCCTGGGGGCAGGGAAGGGCACCTCTGGACTGCTTCCATGGTCAGAGACCATGGAAGTGAGCCCACAGGTCCCTTAACGCCTGCCCTGACCCAGGCATTAAAAAACAGCGCACATCAGGCTGTGCGCCATTTTTTAAGGCCCGCCCCCTCCTGTGCGTAAAAATGACACTGGAGTATAAATAAGGCACACAGGACTTAAAGTCATTTTTTGGGCAGGAACGCCTACCTTGCATTTCATTAACGCAAGGTGGTTTCCTGCATCCAAACAATGACGCACACAGAGGAATTTTGATGTGCGCTGGGTCGGGCGTCATAGTATAAATATGGTGCACGGTTTGTGCCGAATGTGGGTCAAAAATGTTGACGCACATTCGGCGCAAAAGGAGTATAAATATGCCCCTGAGAGTCTTAATTCTTAGAAAACACTGAGAATGCTGTAATTGCACAAAAGTACCTGGGTAGTGTCAAAATGAAGCCGCATGGCTAAGCATGCATCGGAAAATACCAGCGATGCATCGAGTTCCCACCCACAAGCAAGAATGTGCATCCTTCCTCCTCCGGTCGGGTTGCGTGCGTTGTTTCTTCTCTCCTGCAAAAAAGAGAAGCGCCAATCCGGACAGGTGCCTCGAGTCCATCCAGGCTTTGCATTGAATTTCCTCGCCCATCGATGTTGCTTTGAAATCCGGTTGCATAGTGTCAAGACACTGCACTGTGTGGGGGCTTGCATCATTAACAGCAGCCACTGCAGGTGTTGCACATTGTCTCTCCAGCCACGAAGCAGGTGGAGTGTTGATTTTAGCCGCAAGGCCGGCAGCATGTCCTTTATCGGCCATGAGACGGGTGGTGCATCAAAAGTTTCCCCACACAGCAGTCTTTGAATGGATTTCTGTCCTTTTCCACCAGCTGCACCTTTCAAGGGGGGTCAGTGACAGGTTAGGGCATCCCTTGGCATGCAGGACTCTCAGTAGAAAACCCAAGTGCTTGAGGAGAGTAGTCCTTGTTGTCGCTGAGACTTCAACAACGGGAGGCACGCTTGGTCCAAGCCCTTGGAAATTCTTCACCAGAGGGAAGTCACACAAAGGTCAGTCTTTGTCCTCTCTCAGGCAGAAGCAGCTATGGCAGTCCAACCCAGCAAGGCACAGTCACAGGCAAAGAGGCAGTACTTCTCTTCCAGCTTCTTCAGCTCTTCTCCCGGGCAGAGGTTCCTCTTGGTTCCAGAACTAATCTGATTTTCAGGGGGTTTGGGTGCTCTTCTTATACCCCTTTCTGCCTTTGAAGTAGGCCTACTTCAAAGAGAAGTCTCTGTTGTTTTCAAGATCCTGCCTTGTCCAGGCCAGGTCCCAGACACACACCAGGGGTTGGGGACTGCATTGTGGGAGGGCAGGCAAAGCCCTTTCAGGTGTAAGTGTCCACTCCTCCTCTTACCTCAGCCCAGATGGCTCATCAGGATATGCAGGCTACACCCCAGCTCCCTTTGTGTCACTGTCTAGAGGAGAGGTGCAAAGAGCCCAACTGTCAAACTGACCCAGACAGGAAACCCACAAACAAGCAGAGTCAGAATGGTTTAAGCAAGAAAATGCCTACTTTCTAAAAGTGGCATTTTCAAACACACAATCTAAAAACCAACTTCACCAAAAGATGCATTTTTAAATTGTGAGTTCAGAGACGTCAAACTCCGCATGTCTAGAGCTCCCAAAGGGAATCTGCGCTTTATTAATACTTAAAGGCAGCCCCCATGTTAACCTATGAAAGAGATAAGTCTTGCAACAGTGAAAACCGAATGTACATGTCCCACCTTCAAAATACACTGCACCCTGCCCAAAGTGCTTCCTAGGGCCTACCTTAGGGGTGCCTTACATGTATAAAAAGGGGAGGTTTAGGCCTGGCAAGTAGGTACACTTACCAAGTCGAATTGGCAGTTTAAAACTGCACACACAGACACTACAGTGCAGGGCTGAGCCATGTTTACAGGGCTACTAATGTGTGTGGCACTATCAGTGCTGCGGGCCCACTAGTAGCATTTGATTTACAGGCCCTGAGCACCTCTAGTGCACCTTACTAGGGACTTACGAGTAAATCAAATATGCCATTCATGGATAAACCACATGCAATTTATACAGGGATCACTTACAATTTAGCACTGGTCACAGTGGTAATGTGCACAGAGCAAAAAAAAAAAAAAGCCAGAGTGCCATGCTGCTGGACTGCTTTCCAAGAAGGACTGCTCTCGGCCTTCATGCGCCACTCCGCTGCCTGTTGATCTTTGTCCTGCTGAGGAAGGACTGGACCTTCCCATCTGATCCAGAGTGACTGCAAAGTCTTGCAGACTTGCTCCCTGTTCTCCTGCAGTCTCAGGGTCAGCAAAGACTTGCTGCAACTCCTTCTGCTGGACTCATTTTTGAGTCCTACCCTTGCCTGAGGTGCCAATACAGTCCTGGGTCTTAGAAGTGAGTTTCACAGCTGCTTCACTGTAGGAAGTGACACATTCGAGCAGTTGCGCTGCTCAGAACCAGCACAGCGCCCTCCGACACTGATGCACTGCCAATTTGACAATGATACAGGACCTGAATGCAAGGTTCCAGAATGATGCATTGCAAACATCTACGTGGAGTTCAATGCCGATGCAGGACCTGACTGTGAGGCTCGACATCGACCCAACTTTGCAGATCGGAACCAACGCCTCGTGAAGTGGTGGCTCCTGCTTGTATACGGTGCGTACTCTGACAGCCAGGAACCCCAGTTCTAATAAGTACCCAAACATTTTGTTGATGCCCTCTTCAGGAATAAATAGACACTTTTTTGGGTAGCTTATTCCCATTTTTCTCAAAGAATCTAAAAATTTGGTATTGTTTTGGTACTTTTGATTAGTGGTGCTAATTCTCTATTTCTAAAGTATGTCATTGGAGTGTATGTGTTATGTGTGAGTCTGAATTTGTGTGTGTGTGGCTGTGTTTTTTTCAGTGAATATATATATATTATTTGAGAAAAGCAAAAGCTTAAAGTAAAGAACTAAAAAAAGAAGACTTTCACCAATTATAGTTAGCAGAGTTAACTATTACTTGCAGCCTTGCCTTGCACTTCTTATGAGCTTACTTATTACATCACTTATGATATGTTCTATTACATCATTTCTAACATCACTGATCACATAATTCAAGGTTCTTTTGTACACATTGCTCTATAAATGGGTATGGCATTAGAGCTATGAAATTAAGTTATGTGCAACATTAACCATATACCATACACTTCAAAGGTAACATCTACTGCACACAGTATTCAATCTACATGCAACTGTTCCTCTAGGTACAGAAGCTCTGTTACATGAATAATGCCTTACTATGGACAATTTGTATCTTTATCAAAACCCTCACAGTTACCAAACTTACTGTGAGAAATAACGTTTGTTGGTAGAAAGGTTGTTCCTGTAAACAGTATTTATACTATAGAGACAGTTTACTCTGTACCACACTGTTTGCAGACAGAGAAACTCTAATGAGAAATAGACCATAGAGTATTAAAAAGTACCTAATAAGAATACAATGGTGCTAAAGGTTATACTACCTGCAGCTTTTCATACAATGCAGAAAACTTTACAGATAGCTGCATCACAGTCTAGTACCTGGTGCACACAGTCGTCTACATACTGTAAAATTGTCATGCTGAGACAATTCTGTCCCATCACACAGTCATTGGATGTATATGTTGTGTCTCCGTTCTTTACTCAGTTCTTGATTGGGCTGTGAGCCAAATCACATCAGTGGCCCAGCCTGTAACTGCTTGAATATTAAACACTTTTGCAGCTGGACTGGTAGTGAGTAGAGGTTCTTTATTTCTTTTGGAGGATCAATGTATATATATATATGTATATATATATATATAACCAGTTATGACGCTCCACTCCAGGAAAGTTTCCTTTGCTATTTCATCAGATATGTGCATCACCAACCATCACCACCGACGTGTTTCGACTTCTCGGTCTTGTTTACAGTACATATGTCTTTCTTCTATGTTTGTTACTTATAATCTCTCATCTCTAACATATATAGTGCATTATGGGACATGTAGTGACCTTTAAAACCATATATCCAAATAAAGCAAATGTACTTTCCAATAAAGCTAGTTTAAAGGTGCATGTAAACCAACCAAAGTCCAAGAGCGTTCAAAGAAAAAATTATTGAAGACTAATTCATATACAGGGTGAGAAAGAAAGAATGATAAAAATTATTCTATAATAAACAATAAGCCTAGCATGGATCTCAAAAAGAAAGGCGTGTTCACTATTCTTCAAAATCATTAGTCATAGTCTATTCATCTTTTCATATGTTCAACTTGATATCCATATATTAACTGTTCACACATGTCTATATACAGGCACTCAATTATAAATGATAATGGAGTTCCTCATCTCCATTGAGTCCCCTCGGGATCTAAGTATTAAGATGGATTATAAACCGTGATTCCAGGCGTCTCAATTTAATTTCTCAATCTTCCCCTCGCTCACTACAATCAATATTTGCAATTCCAAAAACTGTCATATTTGTCCAATTTGCACCCTCATGTACCATCAAATGTTTAGCTATAGCATATCTCATATCCTTATTTTGTACAGCTCTTATGTGTTCCAGAATACGTTTTTTTAGTGAGCAAATCGTACTTCCCATATAGCGTAAACCACAGAAACATTCTATTATATACACCACATGAGTTGAGTTGCAGGTAATCCTCTTGTTAATCACCAATTTGTTGCCACGATGATCTAAAAATTCTTTCATATTGATCCCTATAAGGCACGCTTTACATTTCCCACAGCATATAAACCCAATTGTCTAAGCTATAAGCCAATTCGGTGATTTCTTCATTTGGAAATGGCTATTCACTAATAGATCTTGTAGGGATGGTACCTTTTTGTATGTTACAATTGGTCTGTCTCCAATCATTTTCCCAATATCTGGATCTTTCTTTAACACATCCCAATATTAAATGAGTCTCTTTGCCATATGTCATTACCAATCTGTTTTTTTCTAATATATTGCTATGGTAAATGAAGTGTGGTACAGGTGTGCATTGTAAACACATGCATTATAATGTCATGAAACCCCTGCAGACAAGTTTACCTTCTCTAGTGGTTCTTGGCACAATAGTCAGACTGCAGACTAAGACTTACTTACTTATGTCTACTACTCCTCCTGGGTGTAGGCCACCAATCATGACTCTCTAGCCATCTCTGTCCTGGGCTTTTCTTTCTATTTTATTCCAGGTATAACCCATCTCCTTGCAGTCAGCCTTGAGGCCTCGATGCAGGTGTATCGTGTCCTTCCTTTTTTATGGGGTTTCCTGGTGGTGTTTGATGGAAACTTGCAGAGGGTGTGACCTATCACCCCCAGCATTTTTTCTGTAGTCCTCCAGGGCTGTTCACTCTCGCCTTGTCTCTTCCTGCTGGCCATATACTGGGTCATAAAGACGTCCACAGAAAGGAGAAGAAATGGGATCCAGATGACACCTTACATGCAGCTGGTTGAGGTGGACTATGCTGGCGATCTGGCCCTACTCTCCCATACTCATCTGCAGATGCAACAGAAAACTACATCAGCACAACTTAGCCTCAAAATCCACAGGGGAAGAAACAAGATCATGAAGACTAACACAGCCAGCACAACTTCACTCTTGCAGATGATGCACTGGAAGAAGTTGAGCTCTTCACCTACTTGGGCAGTGCAGTAGACAAGCAAGGCAGTACAGACATCAACATCAATGCAAGAATCAGCAAATTAAGGGCTGTCTTCATTCAGCGAAAGAAGATCTGGCGCTCCAAGGACCTAACGCTGCAAATTAAGATCAGGCTTCTTAACACCAAAGTAAAATTGGTCCATCTATATGAGGCAGAAACATGGAGGACAACCATGACCACCACCAACAAAGTTCAGACCTTCATCGCACCTGTCTGAGGAAAATCTTCCAAATTTGCTAGACAAACACCATAAGCAACAATGACCTACAGCAGCAGACTTTCCAATTACCTGCTCATGAAGAAATCATTATTCAGACTAAGTAGTTTAAAAAAACAAGACACAAGGCCTTTTCCATCTATTCGCCTAGGATCTGGAACAACAACCCTTTCCATTAGGAAGCCACAAACACTGATCCAGTCTAGGAAAGAGTTGAAGATGCCCTCTTTATGGAACTTCATATCACAATGTATTAAAAAGCCACAAACAAGTGATCTCTCATGTCACCCATTGGCCTTATATTTTTCATTTGACCTTTACCTGTGGTTTGCTATCTGTTGCCTAGGTTTACACTATAGAAATACCGCATACATATATTTATACAATCATGTATTTTTCTCCCACTGTGGGCAAGCATATGAAAGTTCACTAGAGGAGCCAGTACATGTCTTAATCCTTCCCCAGCAGAATGCAGAGATTGGAGGCTGTTGGGTGGACATTGATTAGGTAGTCAGGTATACATCATCCTTCCCTCCAGCCCATAGAGAAAAAGATATAGGGACATTTTCCCAGTCATCCATTCAGTTGTGCCTGACTGGGCCATCACTGGCAGGTTGGGAAGAGGGGGCTGGGCACAGCTCCACTTGCAACGGAATAGGCTGTGCCATGGCTTTACACAAAGGACTTGCCACCACTACATTGTGTATGCAGCCAGCTTGGAGCCAGGGAAGGGGTGACAGAAAACCTCAAGCACTTCAAATAAGGCACCAAGTGGAAAAATAGGACTATTAGAATCAGTTCACTTTCTGGAAGTGCAGAAGGACTCTTAAAAGACTGCCTGCTGCTGTGACCTACTGTGTACTTCAGAAGATTGCCTTGCTGCACCTTGAAGGACTGATTTGGGGCTGGACGTCTGCCTTGAACTCCACAGAGGGTTGCCCTGCTGTTTGAGCCCTGTTGTACTTCTGAACCCAGGACTACCAGAGTGACTTCCAAGGGTTAGTTGGCTGACCTCCTGATCAGAGACTCATGGAAAGAAAAGGTTCTATCTTGAACTTGCACCCAGACCCAGTCTGCGTGAGTCTTAACCTCCTCAATCGGTGTTCCGCCAGTCCCCAAACCTTAGTGGTGGTTCTAAAGGTGCCCAGATAGCCAAAAGCCAAAACTTGGGATTTAGAAAATATTTGTCAAAATATTTGCTCCGGGGCTAAGAGGAGACTAGGACCAACCTTCTCCCTAAGATGTATCAAGGTCATCATAATTTTGCAGCAGCTCCAGCTAAGTTTTACTCCACAGCAAAAAATTATGGGCAGTGGTCCTTAGCCAAATGGGTATCCAGCATCATAGAACTCTCATCGGCTACAGCCTCCAGCCTCATCCCATTGGAGATTTTCAACTTCCAAAAAAGTATATCAAAATCAGTAAATCCTCAATGCGACTTCGTCCAGCAACTCCCCAACAATGACATTCCCTCCTCTGACATCACTTGCAGCCTTTGCCCCAATGAACTTTACCTACTCAGAACATTTTTCTTCAAATATCTGCTAAGTCAGAGGATAAACTCTAACCGAGCCCAAATGCACTTTATGTATCTGACTCTTGCTCCATTACAATCAGCCAGAATTTTTGACTATGTAACTATTTACCTTAAAGTTTGAAATTCATAACTCCAGTTATTTGGATTATTGTCTTTTTGATGTCAAATAATTTAATAAAATGTACTCTATTTTTCTAAATTTGTGTGAGATTGTTCTTGTGTTGTGTTTCTACTTCACTACTGTTTGTGTGCATCATAAATACTTTATACTTTGTCTCTAACGTCTGCCTGGTTTTGTACCAAGCTACCAGAGGGGGAAGCACAGGTTACTTTAGTGACTTTTGTGGGTCACCCTAACAAGAATTGTGGCTATTTCTTAAGCAGGGTTAATACTTCATTCAAACAACAACATTTTATAAAACCTAGGTATGATATTTTCATGTTAAATAATTGAGCAATAATGTGGCATCTTGGCTAAGGACCTCATTAAGACCCTAGGGAAAAAGTGATGTTATCAAATATTTTTACATGTTTTTGCACTAGAGACTTTATCATGATAGACCATGTAATATTTCAACTAACTTCACCTAGAATTACTATAATCAGGGAGGTGAAAGTTCACTGCTGAGGTGTGTGATAGTTGCATTGGAACAGCGTTGGTTCATTGGTCAGTACTATCATTCACTGCTTGGTTGCCGTTTAGCTAACACTGTTCTTTAAGTTTTAACTTCTATGATTTTTCTGTGAGTCTTGAGGCATAGCTTTATGCTGCTCTAGGTCAGATCAGTTATTCTTGGTATGGTCTTCCTCCAAAGATTTTGTCTTCACCTCTCTTGCTTTCTGAATTTTGTTTTTGTTAGCATAAGGACACTGTGCACTTTACCACTACTGACATGTGCTAAAGTGTGTGTGCTCTCTCCCTAAAGCATGGCACAATTAGATGACACCTGATTGGCATATTAAATTTACTTAGTTCCTAGTATATAGTACAATATGTACTCAGAGTCTGTAACGCAACTGCTACTAGTGGGCATACAGCACTCATTGTGCCACCCACTTAAGTAGCACTTTAAAACATGTCTGCTGCATGTAGTGCAGCCTTGAAATGTACAATTGAAGCTAACAAAATAAATATTTCGTTCTATCTCAACCTTCATTTTAATAACATATAAGTCATTGCCAAGGCAGGCCCCAAATAGTGCACAGGGTAGGGTGCATAGCATTTAAAAAGCAAGACATATGTTTTTAAATTTTACATGTCCTGATACTGAACATCCCCTAAATTAATTTTTCAATGCTATAATATCTATCTCTTTCATTGGATAACATTGAGTTGACTTATTACATTTATTAAGTGCTAAAGTTTTGAAAGGGAACAGGTAGGAATCTCAAGCTTGGACTCCAATGAATTGTAATTTAAACACCTCTTTAATGGTAAAGATGGATTGTAAGTCACATGTCTGAAAATGTCAATTTTAGGAAAGTGACATTTCTTGTCCTAACCATTTAGTGGCTGATTACAAGTGTGGCGGTCTACGCACTGCCAAACTTGCAGTCAGACAGCCACATTACAACCCTGGCAGTCAGATCATCAGGAAACCGCCAGCTCCGCTAGTATCCATGATCCCGACAGCCTGGAAGTGGTGGAGATTGTAATCTGCCAAGGTAGCGCTGCATGAAAACACTGCCCTGCTAAATACTACCTTGTTCTCCGCGAGCTCTTTCATGGCACTTACACTGCCATGAAAAGGCTGGCAGAGAACAGGAGCAGGGGGGTACGGGGGGCTTCACTGCCCATGTACTTGGCATGAACAGTGCAGGGAGTGCCTCCCACCCCAGCACCATCACAATGTTCACCTAGCTGACCTAGCAGGAAACTCGTAATAACTCAGACAGGGAGGTCGTTAGAGTGAGCCTTAACCCTCACAACTGGTGCACCCAGGTCCTGCTTCCTTGGATCTGGTTTTAGAGGTGCTGCTCCTGCCTAACTCTAAAAGTTGGGACTTGGAAAAAGTTTTACTAAAAAGCACCAGGAGAACCAACAGAAGACCAAGACCTACCTGCTAGTCTAGCCACCCCAGGTGCTTTGTCAGTCAGCCTTGTAGGTACTTCATGCTCAGTTCTTCTCTATAGCTGAAAATCACCTGCAAGCTATGGTATACAGCCTCATGGAGCCCTCCTTGGCTAAGGCTTTTGGCTTCATCCCACTGGAGGTTTTTGACTTCCAAAAATGTATCTAAGTCTGAGGGAAAAATCTTCACTGGACTCAAAATGGACATGCTTTCTATTGATGACAATGTCCTCCTTGGCCTGGAAATCTGGCTTCTCCTGCATAGAGCTTTTTCCTGCCATTGTTAAAGCTTCATCAAGACATTGTTCAGCCCTCTTTGGCAAAAGCAGTCCCTCCTCAGACAAGGTCTGCTGCCTTGCCTGGCTGAATTCTACCTTCTCCTGGACCTTTTCTTCAGAATCTAGCAGAAGAGACCAATCTACCTCGTATATCTATACTGGACTCCTTCGGGGTCTGCTTTAACTTTTTACTTTGCCACAGTCTTGTACGACCAGATCCCGGCTGCTGGTGCTTTGGCACGTAAAGCACTAGATTTCTCTAGAAATGTAAAAAAAATCATAACTCCCATTCTGCTGATTGGATTAATTTTTGTTTTGGCATACTTATCTTTAATAAAATATTCTCTACTTTTCTAAATTGGTGCAGAATTTTTCTTGTGTTGTCTTTCCACTTTATTATTATGTAAGTGCTGCACAAATACCTAACATAGTGTCTCTAAGTTGATCATGCAGATGGTTGTTTTACTTCTTAGTCACATGCCATCCCTTCTTTTCTTACCTACTGCATGGTTGCTTACTCCTATTCTGCTTGCCCTTTTGGGCTCATCTGAGTAGAACGTCTGTCCTGCTGTTTGAATATTTGTCTATGTCTCGGGCTGCTCCATCTGTTGTCTCCCAAGCACTGTTGGGAGTGTGGGTCATAGGTCTGTAAGGTCTCTAGCTTAGTGGTTCAGTTTGCCTGCATCACATTCACTCATTTGCAGTGCTCTAGAATAAAGTACTCCATCGCCTTGAGGGATTACCCATCTGCCAAGTTTTGTGATGTCCTCAGGCCCAAGAAATGCCTTCCCGGTGTTGCTTGTAAATAAAGGTTGATGGATAGCTCAGTCAACATGACAGAGTAGTACCTAAAACGTTTACCTCTTATTTTCATTTTCAAAAAGAAAATTCCAAAGAGGGGTTTTCCTTTTTAAGTAAAATTACAAGCAATGATCCCTCGTCATGGAAATTTTACTTCCCACTATAAGCAGGTCTTACTTTGCGGTGATAGACAACTAAAATTGGCTATATGTTTGCCCACTCTAAATAGGGCCAAACACATGGCCAAACCTCCAACGGCCCTTACTCCTTTGGGCCTTTGGAAGTGTATGTGGGCAGCAGAAACAGTGTAGTCTCCGCTGTCTACATACTTAAGTTGTGCCCGCCACATTTAGATCAGGCAGAACTTGAGTACAGATGGTGGAGACTACTTTGCTTTGGCAGAGAAGGGACTCCATTGCCGTTATGATGAGAAGCCTCTCCACCAAAGTCTTTATTGGACCATTAATTACCACAAGTGCTGGGTTTCTGAAATACTCAATAATTTACCTAGTCTGCTAGATCCCCTCATAAAGTACAAGAAAACTTTTACAACTAATACATAAAACTCCATATCAAATAACAACACAAATTTACAACTTCAAACATATCGAAAAGACACAAGAACCACTTAAAAAACTATATAAAAATTAGCTAATGTATATGTATGAAATGATTAACTTGCTTTCTTTATCTAATACTATAAACATTAAACGGCATGTGTAAATAGTTTGTGTGAAATAGTAATAAGCATGTGGATATGAGAAAAAGCAGGAGACGGCCCAGGTTCTTGACACTGGTTTTTGTCAGTTGATTTCTTTGTACAGCTCTCTCTTCTTTCATTGGGGGGATTATCCTTCCACTTTGAAAAAGCTGATCTGACAGCTACTTCCTTGTACCTCAGTGAGAGATCTGATGGCTTTGAAGTTATAATATCCTTTACATTAGATGCGCACTGCACTGTATTAATTAATGTAAAAGTTACTTTTCCTGTATATTTATTAAAAATCAAAAATTACCAGTGAATTGGATGTTTAATAAATATTAAAAACAGTGGCTGAACAGTCACTGTAGCTTATTCCAAACCCAAATGCCAAATTAACATATTAACTGTAGGTTGACTTTTCTTCATAGGAGGAGGCGCAGCCTTTAATAGTAACAATGGATTTTGTACACTGGTCACTGAAGGAACATTCAAATATAAAATTATTTCATGTTCTACTTTTCAAATGTCAGGCACAATAACATGCAGGCTACAAGGCCTTCCCTTCTATTAAAATGTTTGTTTTGACAGGGATGCTGAAAGATTTAAAAGCTGCAGATGTCAGAGTATGCATTTTGGCAGGAAGCAATATTTTCTTAGTCAACCTAGCAAATGATACAATAGGGGCTGCAGTCCACATGTGAAATGGAATAGTCTGTGATGTTGGGGTATTTTGTTACACCATATACTATGTCCTTACAAGAAACCAACATATGCCAAATAGGGATTAGCTAATACTACCATCTTTTAGGGAATTAGTGGCATGTACTTATGAATGTATAGCAGTACTTCAGTGCATAAAGTTCCAAATTCAGCAGCATTAGCCTACAAAAAATTGGGTGATCCTGCAAAAAAAGGTACTCTCTCACAGTGTAAGCAGAATTCTATCAAGGCTCCCCATACTGTATCTGTGATGGAAGCTTTTCTAACCATGCTTAACTCTCCATATTGATTGATGAAGCAATGAAAGCCTACCAAAGGGACCTTGTGAAGATAAGTCTAGATCAGGGTTTCCCAATCTGTGGGTCACAAGCCAATTTTTGGCGGGGTCATGAAAGTCCAAGCAATAAATAAAGATGCCTGTAAATTCTATATTTATTGTGTCAGATATTCTTCACTTCAAAGACAGAAGACACAAGTCAGTGTCGCAATTGAGTCTCTAGTTGGCAAAGGTATGCACCATGTCTAAGTAGGGACCGTAATCCTAGTCAAGGTAAGTCACAACACAAACTAATTTAGCCTGTGCTCACCCTCTAGTAGCTTGGCACAGAGCAGGCAGGCTTAACTTAGAAGGCAATGTATAAAGTATTTTTGCAATACCTCATACAGTAACACAGTAAAACACCACAAAACATACGCCACACCAGTTTAAGAAAATAGATAGTATTTATCTGAATAAAATAAGACCAAAACAACAAAAATTCAATATGCACAAGTCAAGGTATCAATTTTTCAAGGTTGAGATGAGTATCAATCCTTAGGAATCAGTAGTTGTATCCTTTTAACACACAGTACCTGGGATGCATCAAACATAAAGATACAGAGGGGCCGCAAAGGAGGAAATGCGTCAAAAAGTAAAGCGAATGCTTAATTTTTCTGGGGACGCAAAGGGGATGATTAATTTCTTTCCACACTGCAAGGTGATTCGTGGGCTTCCAGGAGTGCAGCTTTGGTTCCTCACTGTGATGCAGTGATATTCTGATGCTCAGGGACAATGCATGGAAAATCCAGAATGCGTTTAGCAGAGGTAACAGGCACTGTATTGATCCGGCAGGTGATGTGGTGATTTTGCAGCCATGGAGCAGGCACTGCGTCGATCCAGCGGACGTTGCTTCAAATTTTGCAGGTGTTATGTTGATTTTCCAATGTGTTGAATTTTCTTCTCTTTGGTGAAGTCTTTGATAGCTCTGAGACCTCAGAGCTGGAGGCAAGCTCAATCCAAGCCCTTGGAGAGCACTTGAGGAGGAAGGCAGAGACATTCCAGCATGGTCAGGGGTCAGCAGGCTGCATGTCAACAAACAGGCCAGCAGTACTCCCAATTAAGCAGTCCAGATGAGTTCTTTGGGCAGCAAGGTAGTCCCTCTGATGGAGTCCAGTTGTAGATCAAGAAGTGTCTGATTTGGTGGGATCATAGACCCAGTATAAATATTCAAAAGTGCCATTGATATGGAGAAAACTTCAAAGAGTGGTTTTGAAGTGCACAAATTGCCCTTTGAACTCATCTCTGCCTGCCAGGAGCTGCGTGGGGGTTATCAGTCTTTTGTGTAAGGGCAGGGCACTGGCCTTTGAAGTGTAAGACAGAGCCCCTCCACCCTTCCTGCCAAGGGACATCCATCAGTATTCAGATGAATGTAGATGCAGTTGAGTGTACTGTGTTTATGGCTGTCTGGGTGGAATGCTGAGGGGGAGTTGTCAACCAGCACAGACCAGACGTGGATTGGAGACAGGCTATAAGGCACAGATGACAGTGAGGGCAGAGAAATGCCAACTTTCTAAAACTGGCATTTCTAAAATAGTAATGTATAATCCGCCTTCACCAGTAAGTAGGGTTTCTCACTACCATTCCAACCATACCAAACATGACAAGTCTACTCCTCTCAAATAGGAAATTACCACTTGAAAGCATATAAGGGAATTTCTAATGCTGGCCCATGAGAGGAGCAGTCTTCACAATAGTGAACAACGACTTTGGACATTTTTTACCAACAAGATATGTAACCTTTGTAAAATAGTAATGTTAAATTTGACTTTACCAGTAAAGAGCATTTATCATTACCATCCCAATGATATAAAACATGATGCAGATACTCCTTTCTGATCAGGAATTACAGCTTAAATATATTAAGGAATTACTAATGCTGGTCTATGAGAGGCATAATAGGGAAAACATTACTTTGGGAGTTTTTCACTACCAGGACATGTAACACTTAAAAGTACATGGCTTGCCTTTTACTTATATAGCACTCTGCCCTATGGGTTACCTAGGGCCTACATTAGGGGTGATTTATATGTAAGAAAAGGGGAATTTGAGGCTAGGCAAGTCGTTTTAAATGATAAGGCAAAGCAGCAGTGAAACTGCACACACAGGCCTTGCAATGGCCGACCTGAGACATGGTTAGGGGCTATTATGTGGGTGGCACAATCAGTGCTGCAGCCCACTAGTGGCATTTTATTTACGGGCCCTAGGCACATGGGGTGCACTTTACTAGGGACTTATAGGTAAATTAAATATGCCAATTGGATATGAGCCAATGTTATCATAGTTTAGGGAGAGAGCACATGCACTTTAGCACTGGTGAGCAGTGGGAAAGTGCTCTGAGTTCTAAAGCCAGCAAAAACAAGTTCAGAAAAAGAGGATGAGGAAGGCAAAAAGTTTTGTGTGACCTTTCAGAATGGGACATTTTCCAACAGTCAGGCTGTGGCTGGACAGACTACTGCTTATGTTTTTTTTTTAACACCAGAATTGGTGTTTAGAAATTCCTCTCACTATAAGGTCAGAGAAGGAAATGTAAAGTGAAGTATGTGACAATCTAAATGGTACAGGGAATGTGAAAGGAAAGGGTGCAGAATGTCATTTTTTGTAATACACAACAAAATGTAAATACCTGTAAATGAACTGAACACATCCATCAGTTAGGAAAAGAAAAATAAAGCACTTTTTGTAATTCTGAAATGTAATGGATACAAGCATTTTAATGGAATCAAAACAAACAAATACACATTATCTATGTGCAATATAGTTTGATCAGTGACACTGTATTTCTGTGCATTGCCCATTTTGATGGAATATGTATTGTCTACAAATGACAGTGCACTAGCACATGAAGATTTTGTTACTTTAAAAAATAGCCTGCGTCCTGTTCATTAAAACTAGGTGGGCCACAAAAGTTTGTTGTTCTAAAAATTGGATTGCGGAGACAACTTGTATAGGGGCTTGATCTGTGAAATCTCCATTCACTAAAAAGGATTGCAAATTGTGCACTGACTTTTTGTAAATAGAAAAGAATTTTGTTAAGTGACTAATAAGTTGTTTCACTAAATTCAGAATTATAGTGGGTCACAATCAAAGATACCTCATCACTACTAATGAGTTACGTCACAAATTGTGTCTCACTTCTTATGGATTCTGGGGCCAGCAGGCCAACAAGTGTGATTGCATTTTAATAAAGTTTAATTTGATAGGAAGGCCCTTTTGCTTAAAGGAAACAGGACGGAATCCAATGAGAGTTTTTTTAAAGTTTGGACCACTGCCTACTCTTCAACAAACTTTTTGCAATCCCATTTTGAGAATGTGTTACTACCTCAGCTCAAGAGTCAATAACTTTTCAATGGTTACAACCGGATTATGATCACAAAACATTAACACGTCCATAATAAGTCCATTAAGGAATTGCTATTTGGAGATATGCCATAAACAAGTTCCTATTCTGAAGTTCCTTCCAAATAGTGATTTGTTAATTCACAATCATTAACCTGTTATCAAACTGAAAGAAAAACATTGCATATCAAATACCATTTTGTGGTTGCAACCCGTGTGATTTTGCAAATTGCCAGCTTTGTGACTGTAAAACGGTTTTGTGCATCAGACCCAACACCACATTCGGCCTATGTTTCCGTGGGCCACTCAGAATACTTTAAATCAGCCCCTTTAGTTTTCCAAGCTTTCTGAAAGAATGCATTCAGTTTTTAAAGAAATATGTTTGATGATAATTGAAGAGCAAGAAGATTAAGCGGTGCTTGCTGGAAGATAATAGCATCTTGATTATAATATAGGAACCTGCCTTGTAAACACACATTATATGTGATCTAATCTATCTCAATTACGTCCCTTGCTGGTTAAATTCAAATGTGTGTAGTAAATTCATAACATATGGAACTTCGTACTGGTAAAATAAATTTGTGACCTACTGGTTAAACAAGGATCATTGCAAAAACACTAATTAGCACTCATATGAGTCAGATATAGTTTTTACACAATTCTCTGTAAGCCACATAAACCCTTTCACATATTTTATCATTGTTCAAGCTAAATGATTATGCAGAGATTTCTATAGCAAGCACATTACTACCCGAGGTACATTTACCCACAGAGTTGCTAAATAGGCATATATCTCTACACCAGTTTCTTTAAACATAAAACCAATTTTAATATCAAATAAATTTGGAGAGCAGAGATAGCTGGAAAACTAGATTTGCAGTTAAGTGTGCAGTGTGAATCAAAGTTTAATCTACGTGGGTAGCTCACTTATTGAGACATTTGGTTTCAGCCATAACTGTTTTCCCCACCACACTAAGGGCCAGATTCACAAGGAACTGGCGCAGGGTGGAGCTGCACCAAAATTGGCAGCCACGCTGCGTCAGTTGTGAAATGCAGGGATGTGCCGTATTTACAAAAATAGGCCACACACCTGTGTTTCCCCTACCGCTGGGGCTAAATTGAGCTGCCAATGCAGGCATCCTTGCACTAATGTGCCCATGGTGTCTGCTTTGAAGGGAATTATTGTTTATGTGCAGGAAGGTGTCCCTTTCTGCACATAAACAAATTACAGTGACAATATGGCACTTCTATGTGTGCTGCAGAATGCAGCACACATGGAAAAACCAACAAAAGGAGAAATAAAGGTATTTCTCCTCGTTGCGCCACAGTTACACCACCCCCGGGCTGGCATTAGTTTTTGGTGCTGCATCCGATTTACATTCCATGAAAATCTGGGGCAGCATAAAAAGCATTGGGTGTTGCGGTGGAAGCGAGGCAGCAGAAGTGATTCTGTCTCTGGACCCTAGAGCATAAACAAGGATAGTACTTACATAAACACGACAAGCTCTTGTGGGTCCAGCTGGAAACACAGTGGCGATTCCTGGAACAACAGCAATAGCACACTGTCACGGTTAGGCATGAAAGACGACGTATAACACTAGACAAGGAGGGGGGGTTGGAAATGACTCCTGGAGACCAGGAGCCAACCCCAGTACAAAGGAGGACACTTAAACACTGGTGAAGACAGATAGAACACTTGCCAGACACAAATACCGAGAGGAAACAGAAACAGAAGGGACAAACTAAGAGACAGAGGCAGGGACTAGGAACAGGCTCAGGCTGAAGCAAAGGCAGGACTAGGACTGGAAAACAGGGCGCAAACTTCTGGCTGGAACAAACAGAGACAGGACTGGAAAACAGAGAGCAGGCTCTGGCTGGAACAAGCAAGGACAGGGCTGCAATACAGGGAGTAGTAAACAGGACTGGGAAAAGGAGAGCAGGTTCAGGCTAAAACAAGGCAGGAGCAGAACAGAGAAACCGGGAGCAGGTTCTGGAAGAAACAAACAGGTACAAGGCTAAGAGATAGGGAGCAGACTCTGGCTGGAACAATCAGGAGCAGGGCAGAGAAACAGGTTCAAACTGGAACAGAACAGGAACAAGACTGGAACTCCAAAGGATAAAGGGTCTGTAACACAAAGGAATCGAACTCCAATGCACAATGGGGATCTTTAGGAAATGGCTACTTATAAGCAGTTTCAAGCTGGGCTGCACAGGAGAGGTCTCAGGTGTGTGTAATTTCAGACACTTGCAAGTCCTGGAGAAGAGGATCCGGTGAAAAGGAGCAATTGGACTTCTCCCATAGAAAACAATGGGAAACAGAATCCAGGCTTACCTGACTACCAGGCTGTGCATTATGGGATTTGCAGGCCCAGGAAGCAAGTGTAGTACTACAAAGTATACCATGGCGAAAAGAGAAAAAAACAGGAGTCAGCAAGGGACTCTAGATAAGTGTTCAAGGTGATTCCCAGGCTGCCGAGTGTTCCCTTACAGCGCCCCCTAGAAATGGGACAACAGAGTCGTAACAGTTATACATACAAGACTTTAGTGTTGGTATATACATACAATGACTAGTCCTAACACAAAAGGGCTCTACCTTCTTCTGAGAAAACTGAAATTCAGGTAAAATAATAATTCTAGTGTCTTTAGTTTGTGATAAGCCACAGTGATGCTTCAACTACTAATGAGGTGAGAGGCTTTTTTCCTGGAGTGCCTTGCTAGCCAATAACAATTGGATCTAGCCTTGTTGCTGCTGACCCCTAACTGCTGTATCTAAGGTTAAGGGGAGTCTTAGAAGAGACCAAAAGAAACTCCTCCAGAAAGTCTGAGAATTTGACACTTAGGACCTTTTCATACTTCGAAGACACCCTCAGCATAAGCGGGACCTCACAACAAAGGTGTCCACTTTTGAAAAGAATATCTCACACACCATTTGGTTTGTTTTTCCAGAAGATTTTGAGCTGCATAAAAAAGACTAAGGGTGTCACTCCATACTTATTTGGGGATGGAGTAGATCACTGCATCCAAATGCCGGAGAAGCACCCGCATCATTTATAAATGACCCCCAAGCAGGTGGTTATTTATAAAAGCATTGCCAGGAACTACCATCATGGCTGTCCCTGCCAATGCATTTTACTCTGTGCTACAAGGCTGCATTAGCAGGACGAAGCCCTGTAGCACAGAGTATTTTCCCAAAACAGGATCTACTTTTGCACACCTGGTTTCTGCCCGCCGGCCCAGCGGGGATCTCGGCCGCAACATAGGAGCCGGCTCCAAATGGAGCCGGCAGTGTTGCGGCCGTGCGACGGGTGCAGTTGCACCCGTCGCGCTTTTCACTGTCTGCATAGCAGACAGTGAAAAGCTACATGGGGCCCTGTCAGGGGGCCCTGCACTGCCCATGCCAGTGGCATGGGCAGTGCAGGGGCCCCCAGGGGCCCCGCGACTCCCCATACCGCCAGCCTTTTCATGGCGGTTCAAACCGCCAGGAAAAGGCTGGCGGTCGGGGACTCGTAATCCCCTGGGCGGGGCAAATTTGGTGGGAAACCGCCGGCCCCGGCGGTGCGACCGCGGCGCTACTGCCGCAGTCGTAATCCCCTCTGAAGCACCGCCAGCCTGTTGTAATGAGGGCCTGTGTTTTGCAAATATATTTCCAATCCTTTTTTTCAGCCATACTACTCTAACAAAGATTCTTGGACATAAGACATGAATGAAAATGTACCTAGAAAGGGCAGGATGGGAAAATGAAAGCTAGTAAAAGGCAAACATGATTAAAGAAGCTATGAAAAATGGCAGGACAAGCAATGTATGGGCATATTACATCCCTTACATCTGTTTTAGAATTGTTTTGGGAAATTATCATTAACAAGCAGTATGTTGCCACTTCTTTCTCAAAGTTATCTTGGCACAGCTGAGCCACCAAAAACCTTAGATAGCATCTTTCTTGCTGACATATTATATACATTTTTGATTTTAATGAATGCCCATTCAGTATCTATACTTTTAGAAAATTGTGCGGTGAAAGGCAGTATTTGGTACCAAGTTAAACTATTTTTGAGGGGTGATACCTCCCTCAGCTCAATGGAGGAAGTAAAGCACAGTGTAATTCGAGCCTTGTATGTGCACCTTGGCATTTGCATTCTTGTAGGGTTAGCATAATAAACAGGGCAATGGCTTACAATGGTTTGCTGCTTTCACATTGCAATCATAACATTACATGCAGTATATAAGGAGTCACTACATTGAAGGTAATTTGTGCTACATTTACCTCAGGAGCCATTAATTTGCAACTAAGTAATTAAATATGATATGTTCAAAATGATCATCTTTTGTGTGGTACTCTGACAGATTTTTGCTTTCACTAACCTATTTGTGCTGAACCTGCCTTTGTTAGTCATTAGAGCATACGTTACTTCTTTACTCCTGCTAATCTGTGGTAAATTGATTGTTCTCTCCCTTTCAAGCATGGTAACATTGCTATACATTTAATTGGCAGAAATAATGTACTTATAAGTCCCTAGTATATGTGCTTTGGACCTGTAAATTAAATGGTACTAGTGAGCTGCAGCACTCATTGTGCCACCCACTAAAGAAGCAATGTAAAATGTGTCTCAGGCCTGCTATTGCAGCCTGCGGTAAGTATCTTTTAAACTACTAATTTACCCTGGCAAAATAAATCTTTAACACCTAAATGTCACTCCTATGGTTGGCCCCACAGACTCATAGGACAGGATGCTCAGCAATTAAAAAGAAGGGCAAGGACATGTATACTTAAATTGTATATGTTCAGGCATTGAAAAACTCCCAAAGTTGTTTTTCACTGTGGCAATGTTAACTCTCCCACAGATTAACACTGGATCATCTTACCACTCTTATTAAATGATAAATTTAGTTTAGGAGCTGATACAGAAATATTTCTTCTGCTCTTTTGAATCATCATTTTACATTCTCTTTAGTGGTAACGTCTTATTTAAATTAATGATCTGAAAATGCCACTTTTAGAGAGCCTAAAACAAATGTGCTTTTCTGCGAGTGTCCAGGGTCACAGGACTTTTCATGCCTCTATTTTGATGGGATGTGTATTACTTCCAGACAGGGGACACCCTAGGTGTGGGGATGGTTGTTCCTCTCTTGAGCAAGATCGCCTGGGAGGTTGTACTCAACCCTTGCTGAGCTTCATAGAGTAGCCTTAGGGTTGTGCCTGCCCCTTTTCTGACTTCAGAAGCTGCCTGCCCTGTTACTTCAAATGCAACCCACACCTGGGATTGCCTCTCCTGTCTTGTTTTTATCCTATACAGATTGGAGGAAGACTCAGGAAAAGGAGAAGCACTTATCAGAATCATTTAGGGTTAGACAAAGAAGGTGTTCCCCAAACACAGCATAGCACTGGTTATAAGAGTGGCACCCTCAGAACCTCTCAATCCACCAATCATGGACCTGTCGAAGATCTAGACGAAGAACTGCACTGCTGTCTGATGAAGCCAGAACCCCAAAAGAAACTTCAAGGGGCCATTGGGTCGCCTCCTGTTTAAGCTACAGGAACACAAGAAGGTTCAAGAACCCTTCCATGCAACTGTCCAGCTGACCAGCACACACTACTCTTGCCTGGACACAGCAGATGACCTCTCCTAGAGTGAGTTCTGACCCCTTAGAGATGCTTCCCCAGGTCCTCAACCTTTGGCTGTTGTCAGAGTGTACACCTCCGATGTGCAAACTGGAAGAACTGGACTCCACATGGAAATCCAGAGGTTCTGGCCTCTTTGCATTGAAACAGAACCATCCCAGGTTTTTCTGCAAATGCTACAGACTCCAGACTTGCTCCACAATGCTTCAGACTTCCAGAGCATCAAACAAACGGTGCTTTTTGCATCAACTGGTGCTAAGCTTCAACTGATGCCCAGCTTTCACAGTGCCAACTACAGCACCACTAAAACAACTCACCAACTGAGGCGCCTGGTGTGGAACAGGACTAAGTTAGAAGATTAACTGTCACCGGGATGACCGGTCACCATTCCAGTCTGCCTGACATTTTGAAGTTGATCCAGTCCTGCATGACCAGATAACCATGAGTGAGACTTAGGGGGTCATTACGACCCTGGCGGCCGGCGGTAAGCTGGCGGTAACACCGCCAACAGGCTGGCGGTGTTCCGCCAGCTATTATGACAGTGGCGCAATAGCCACGGCCATACCGCCGGCCCCTCCAACATACCGCCAGGCTTCCGCCTGGCGGTCATAATCCCCAGGGCAGCGGTGCAAGCACCGCTGCCCTGGGGATTATGAGTCCCCGACCACCAGCCTGTCCGTGGCGGTAAACACCGCCATGGAAAGGCTGGCGGTAAGGGGACTTGGGGGCCCCTGCACTGCCCATGCACTTGGCATGGGCAGTGCAGGGGCCCCCAGGCATAGCCCCGCCGCGCATTTCACTGCCCGAATTTGGGGCAGTGAAATGCACGACGGGTGCTACTGCACCCGCTGCACATCAGCATTGCCGCAGGCTCTATTACGAGCCGGCAGCAATGTTGATGTGACTTTTCCGCTGGGCCAGCGGACGGTAACACTGTTACCGTCCGCTGGCCCAGCGGAAATGTCATAATAGGGAGCCAGGAATACCACCGGCAATGGCGGTATTCTGGCTCCCGCAGCCTTGGTGGTCTTTTTGAAAGACCGCTGAGGTTGTAATGAGGCCCTTAGTGCTTTTTGTCACAATATATACTTTATTTTAAAAAGTCATATCTCTGGTTCCACTAATTGCATTTTTGTTATTTTATGTCATTTTATTTATTTAGATGGACTCTATTTTTCTAAATAAGGTTGGGGTTTTTCTTTTGTTGTGTTTTTACTTAATTACTGTTTGAGTGCTAAATTATTCTTTACTCTAAGTTTTGTATGGCTGTTTTTGTGGCAAGCTACCGGACTGGTTAAGCACAGGTTTATTAAATAATTTTTATTGTTAACCCTGACTAGGACTGTGTTTATTGCTTCAGTGGGGCTTTCACCCCTCTCAACTAATAACCCAAATATTAAATATGTATTCATTCTTACAATATGTAATATATAAATCTGGACTAAAAACACAGTTAAAAATTGAGTTATATTCTGGGTTAAACTCAAAAACTCTTAAACCACTGAAACTCACCAATCATGTTTTGCATTGCATTCAAGACATGGCATAACTCACAACACCTGCAAGTGCCCTATTTTGCTCTCTTGCACACTTGTTTTGTGTTTTCTGTACTTTTGCTAAATTGGTGTTTTGAGCAATGTGGTTGGTGCAAGTTATGGCGTGTGTTGTGTTGTTTGCTAACCATAACTAGCAAATGTCAATGAGTTGACAAGTTTCAGTCAAAACTTCAAGTCACTTTCTAACTGTGTTTTTCAGTCTTTTTTTTCTGTTTTAACCAATTTCAAATTGCCACAGTACATGGCCTTTGGCTGTGCTACAAGGCCCTGCTTTCAACTAGCTGTTTCCAGGTTAACCTATTCTGCACACAATCAGGTCTTTGGACCAACCTGCGGTGGCTGCCCAACATCACTGCACACAGACTGCCATGTACTCATTCAGCACTGTGCACATCCTTAGACCAGGTTTAGAGTTTGGTGGACGGCGTTACTCCCTTCTGCCATGTTAGGATCCCATAATAGCCAATTGAGATCGAAAACAGCAGACAGGATATCTGTTACGTTTGTGACGGAATAACCCATCTACCTCACTCTAAATCAAGCCCCAGGCCTTGCTTCCCTCCATCCCTCGCTGTGTGCAGCAGGGGTTGGTTGCAGGGCTTTTCTGGCCTTGCACCAGACGTAGGACCTGATTTCAATAGTGCTGGACAAGTTACTCCATCACAACGGTGACAGATAGCCATTCCGCCAAAATCTTAATCCCTTTATAGCCTATGGGATTTAGAATTCAGAGTACAGGGTATCAGTCGCCATTGTGCCAGAGTAACTCATCCCCCAATATCTAAATCAGACCCTTATTTTCTAGATACCAAACATCATGCAGCATAAATGAATAGTGCCAAATTAATCAAATTACCCTCCCTTTTATCTCTGGTAAATTCATCAGTGTCAGATATATTAGCAAATGAACACTGCTTTTAACCCTTTTAAAATCCCCATGCATGAAACTGAGAAAAGCAGTAGTAGACTAATCACACTACCAAATTTCATACATATCCAACAGACTGTGCCAAGGTTATTAGTAAATCAAACATGTTTTCACCCCTCCTCAAACTCACCCCCCAACCTAGGAGTAAATGGAATTGGTAGAGTTTCATTATGCAGAATTCCATGGAATTAAATTAAAAATCTGCCAAAAGGCAGAGTGGGCACCACAATGTGCAATGCATACCCCTCATGTAAGGGCACTGTGGGGTATGTAGTGCACTGTGCAGTTCACTGTAGTGAAGGGAAGTGAGGGATATTCACTCCAGTAAATACCCCTTACATATATATGTATGGGCACCAAGGGGTATGCAGTGACTAGAGTGCAGTGCATACCCATTGGTACCCTGTGATAGGTATGTAAATGCACCGATCAGTGTCTACTCCAGTGTCACCCCTCGGTGTCCTTACATATTTATGTAAGGGTATCAAGAGCCTCACATACCTATGTAAGAGGGCTGAGGGCTATACACTGGACTGCAGTGGTAGGGCTGGAAGAGGGAGTAGTCCATCTATGTTTAACAATCATGCAGATTAAAGTTTAATCTGCAATGTTTTTTAAACAGAGGGACTGCTCCCTCTCCCAGCCCTGTTTAAAACAGTGTTGATTCAATTCTGCTAGTTGAATGGCAGAAGTAATTAGTAATTCCGCATTACATGAGTGATGCATAATTACTAATTTACTCCAGTTCTGCCAGCGGAATTAAACATTCAGCCCACCCCTACTCTGAATATGTAATGTCACATTTGAAATATATTCATCAAGGAACACTAAATATGTTATAAGTAAATTAACACTGCATTTTCCCCTTTATTAACCCCTCCCCTTTGATGAATTGGACAAAACTTGTCATACCAATAGAAGACCAATCTTTCCAAGCTCCAGAATTTGGGCTGATACTTCACACAGTACCAAACACATTACCACATCAATAATAACAATTAATATGTTTCCCTTTTTAACTAGGCATACTCATGATTGATCTGTATGAACCTGCATGAATATAAGGATGCCAAGAATAATATTAAAATACAAGAGCTGATTTAGAGTTTAGCAGAAAGGACACTCCATTGAATAACTGATATATGCAACAGCCAACAGGTGAACTTCAATGTTTTTTAATTTTTTTAATTTAAATGTTAGTTATTATCTTATTTCAACTCCTATCTATAGCATCAATTTAAATGTTATGTTTTTTTCAATAAGTATATATTTATAATTACAATTGAATTATCAACAGTTGATTGGAAGGTAAACACCAACCACGCTTTTTATAGTTATCTATTTACATACAGGCAGGTAAACCTTCACAAGCCCACTGAACTAAAACGGAATACCTGTTTTGTTTTGTGAGGTAATCCCACAAACCCCTTTCTGTTGTTATATATTACTACAGTTCTAATACCCTAAATCTATAGATAATGTGTGTCCCCTCAATGTACTGCTTATGACCTTACACATTACATCACTCATAACATGTTAAATGACATAATTGATGACATCATTGATTGCATCACGGATGACATCTCAAATGAAAATATTAATTACAACACTGATAATATCTCTGAAAAATACATATTCATATGCATTATAGAGTTACTGATTGTACATACATGGCTCCATATCATCGAAATAACAAAAGCCTTGGAGGCATGTATAATTGTTGTGCATAAATTAATATGGTGCTCTATATAGAAATCACTAAAATTTGAGGTTCAAGGATTATTGCATGTTAAACAAAGGTTAAACAAAGTAAAGGTTAAGTGCACCTGATGTAGGTTGCAGAGGAATATTTGGATCTAGTTTGAGGTTTAAAACCAAAGCCTGTTCCAAAACATCTCTGAGAAAGGTCAGCGCTTCTGTTGACAATAGGTCATCCACCCGTTGATATTTTGGCATTTGCCCATGTTAAAAGTTAGCAATACAGTGCTAAAAGCAACTTTACATAGCAGGGATGTTTATAAGATGTGAATGTTTAATTCAAGAACGGCGCAGAAGATTTCAAGGTATTGCACATTGTTGAATGATGTAGTGTGGAGAGGTGGCCTACTTAGAGATAGTTATAAGGTTGTATGTCGTTGTACAATTAGGAATATGTTTAGTGCATTTAACTAAACCAATTAGGGTTCTACGCAGGGCCTGACAGACGCTGACATTTGATTGGCAAATGTACACCTGTCAACCTTGTGACTTAAAATTGTGGGTCATGTGTAATCTTGAAGAGGATAATTTCATTAAGGTGGACAGAAAACTGTCCGGAAATGTAGCAAATTACATGACTTCAAGCCGTGCAAACCGTTGTCAGAATGACTTAATTATGTCATGAGTAATATCATTAATGATGTCATTTGAGATGTCTTCAGTCAGTTTACCAGTGATGTCATGTAGCATTTCATAAGTGATGTAATATGTGAAGTCCTAAGCAGTGTCTGGCGGGAGGTAATTATACGTAGCTCAGTAAGCTCTAAATGGGGAATTTCAGTGTTTGTTGACAACTTTAGGTATGGCATATGATCTCTATAGACGTAATACCAGATTTGAAATGTTGAAAAACAGGGAAAGCATTAGTGTTGTAAAGCAACAGTAAAGAAACACAACACTCCAGACTGGTTATCTTAGGACACGCACACCTTGTGGACAAATATTTGCTAAGTTCCTAAGTAAAGTTCTGAATCTTAAATGTGAGGGGCTCATATTCGGACATTTGTCTTTAAGCACTTTTCAGCTGTGGCTCATGGCTAAATGCAAACTCAGATAGGTATTTGACATAGAGGTAAACAACTCTTCTATTTCAAGCATTGCACAATCACACGCACCTGGTCCAAATGAGAGCACCTTGAGTTTATTACCAAGCCTGCCAGTTGAAAGAGCTCAGTGCAGCTATATTAGCAGCCTCATTGATTTTATTGGAACAGAATTGTCTCTTTGTTGAGTAATGTTGTTTTTGACTGTCCACGAATATTACTGTCGTGGGTAGACTCTGCTTGTCTCCAGTGGTGTGCTACATGAGCAAATATATGCCTTGTGTCTTTCGCCAAGTATCGTTTCAAACATATCTTTGAGAATACTTAACTAACCCCTTCCAATATAACTTGATTTTAAAAGAGGCTTCGGGGATGGAGTTGTCAAATCATAGTTACAAATCTTCTCTTCTTATCTTCCTCTTCGTATGTTTCCAGGCTTCATATCTGATTTCGAGAAATGGATGATTTGATATCTGCACATCAGTCGTTCTAAATACAGAGGAGCCTCTTTCACGATAATAGAACACAATCTGAATTTGCAGATTCAGGGGCATATTTATAGTCCATTTGCACTGGGTTTGCGTTTTTGTATGCAAATTTGGCACAATACTAACTCTATAATTATATTTTGACGTTAGACACGTTTAACGTCAAAATATTGGATTTTGCACCATTTTTAAGATGCGTGAACCTACCTTGCATCAATGAGATGCAAGGTAGGCATTCCCAACGTAAAAATGCTGCTAACCCCATAGCCCCATATGTATCCCCGTGCTAAAATGATGCACAGGTGGGAGGAGGTGCTAAATAATGGTTCAAAGGCGTTAGTGGAGCTGTGGACCCATTTCCATGGTTCAAAACCATGGAAAGGGACCACAGGTGCCCTCCTCAAGCGCCAGGAACACCCCCACCCATGCCAGAGGGACTCCTGAGGATGGGCAACCCTATCCCAGATAAGTAGAATAAGTATAGGTAACTATTTGTTTTAATTAAAGTGCCATCGGGGGGCCAGCTTGGGGCCCCCTGCAAGACACAGGGTGCAATGGCCATGCCCAGGGGACACTGGTCCCATGTGCTGGCCATTGAGGTGGTGGGCATTACTCCTGTCTTTTCTAAGACAGGAGATATATGGTATGGATGGTTTTGTGTCAGAAAATTATTCTAGGCTGGTTAAAGGCAATTTTTTGCCTCTAACCAGCATATTAATTTTTTAGTGCAAACACCCCTTCCTCCATACCTCCACCCCCACCCAGCTAATGTCATTTTCCCAGACGCTAGCCCACTCTTTGTGCCCGCTTGCGGGTTTCCATAAATTTGTCGCCAGGCTGTTGCCCTGGAATCAGCGCTCCACTTTTTGATGCAAAACTGCATTTGCACAGTTTTGCGTCAAAAAGTATAAATATCGGCCTTACCACCTGCCATTGGTGCACAATTACGACTGCTTGCAAGTCACAAAAGTTTTCCATATTACGCCTGACAACCTGTAACAGCCTCAGCATAAAATCAGAGAAACCCCATGCCATATATCCACACTATTTAGGGTAGGGGTAATCCCCAAAAGTATATGTTTTATGTTTTTGGGCTATCTTCCAGGGTACCGCCATCCTTAAATGTAGACTTCCCAGCAGTAGAAGCTTTAGTCCCATGAAAACTTTCATGGTGTTAATCATTTTACAAGTGTAAATCTAAATTTTTTAAAGTGGTTTTAAAGCACACTTTGTGGCATTTAATTACTATATATTATGCGCACAGAAAATAACCTAAACTAAATATTCAAATGAATATTATAAATGTAAAGCAATCTTATCCAACTCTTCAAGACCCACATTTTAAATCTGAACTTTTGAAATGATGAGTTGACCCTTCAGATTCTAAAACTGTGGGTGCACACTTAAATCTTTGCTGCAGGTACATGTGCCATTGAAATACATTTTCATAAATGAAAAATGTAGGAGGGCGGCCTGATTTCTAGTGGGTATCAAAGGTACTTACACCTTATACCAGGTCCAGTTATCCCTTACTAGTTAACTGTAGTCAGTGTCAAGAAGCCAGGCTCTCTAGGGGTAGTGTGAAAGAGAATCCAAGAAATATCTAGAAGACATTCAAAGCTCATGCAATACCAATGTAGTCACACAGTACGTACGCACATGAAAGAAAATACTCAGAGTTACAAAAATAAAGGTACTTTATTTTGGTGTCACAAATTCCAAAAATACCTTAGAGACTATACTCCCTTAAGAGGTAAGTACTATACACAGTATATACACTAGAATGCAGTCATAGTTGTACAAACAGATAGAAAGCAGTGCAAATAGTGAAAATCACAATAGATAGCAATGGGCCTATGGGGAACACAAACCATATACTAAAAAAACAAATGTGAAAGTCGGCTTCCCACCTAGAGAAGTGGAGTGTGTAGAGGGGTGGTGGGAGTGTAAGAAAACACCAAAGGTAAGTAATAGAAACCACCCCAGAGCCCAGGAAAGGAGGAGTAAATAACAGTAAGTTCCATGAACACACATGAACATGTGAGAGAAGATTATGCTGCAAGAACCAGAAGAGACTACAAGACACCAATGATGGATTCCTGGACCTGAAGACCTGTGGAAGAAGGGGACCAAGTCCAAGAAGCATTGAAGAGTCCATGGAGAACAGGAGCCTCTGCTAACCCGGATGAAGGTGCAAAAGAAGAAGCACCGGTGAAGAAGCACAGTCAGTACTGCACTCAAGAAGATTGATGCGTGTTCCTGGTTGGTGAAGATGATGTCTCACTCCGGATGGAAGATTGCAGTCTGGATTGCATTGCTGGATTCCACCAACAAGCCTTTGCACATGCAAAGTTCACGGTTATTGAAAAATGGCACTGCTTGGGGCCAGGAGGGACCTGGTGGCCTCTACCGAGGAGTGGGAGACACAGGGGGCTCTCAGCAATTCAGAGAGCCCTCAAAAGACCTGGCAGCGCTCACAGAAGTCCCACAGCACAGGGACAAAGAAGGTGCAAATGGAGGCCCTCGCAGCACAACACAAAGGGATCCCATGCCGCCGGAGAACCACTCAGGAAGCTGTGCATCACAGAAAGGGGTGCTGGGGCTGTGCTGTGCACGAAAAACTTGTTGGAAGGACGCAAACAAGCTTTGGCAGCTGCAAAACAAACTGTGCATGGGAGTAGTGTCTTGCATGGGGAGGCACGCTCTTACCTCCACCAAGGTTGGACAGCTGAATCTTAGGACTGTCAGGACAACTTCAGTCCACACCTGTGTTGCTGTATCCACGCACTTCATCAGGAGAGGGGACCCACATCACCGTTCGTAGCTGCAGAGGGGTGCCTGCTGAAGCAGGGAGGTGACTCCTTCACTTCAAGGGAGATTCCTTTGTTCTTCTGGTGCAGGCAGTCCATGGAGGATACACAACCTGGAAACAGTTGCAGTTGCTGGCAGGAGCTGGAGATACATTGTTGCAGAAGGCATCTTTTCTACTTTGTTGCATTTTGTAGCATTCCTGGAGGGTCCAGATGCAGTTCCGTCAGTAGAAGGTGAAGTAAAAGATGCAGAGGATTCCTGCTTGAGTCTTTAAAACCAAATCTCACGAAAAATACAGAGGAGAGACCCTAAATAACTCTGAAAGGGGGATAAGTCAGCTACACAGGTAAGCACCTATCAGTGGAGGGCTCTGACATCACCTGCTGATATTGTCCACTCATATGCTCCCAGAGTGCCCTGCCAACTTGGAATCGAAGATGGCAAAACCCATGGACACTCTGGAGGAACTCGTGGCACCACTCCTCTGCTGGTAATGGACAGGGGGTGGTCCCTCCCCCTTTCCTTTGTCCAGTTTCACACCAAAGAAGGGACTCGGGGTCCCTGAACCGGTGTGGACTGGATTATGCAAGGAGGGCACCATCTGTGCCCTTCAAAGTATTTCCAGAGGCTCTGGGAGGCTACCCCTCCCATGCCTGTAACACCTATTTTCAAAGGAAGTGGGTGTAATGCCCCTCTCCCAAAGGAAATGCTTTGTTCTGCCTTCCTGGGCTTGTGCTGCTCAAGCAACAGGAGGGCAGAAACCTGTCTGTGAGGTGGCAGAAACTGGGGCTGCCTGGAAAACCTCAGAAGGCTGGTATGGCAGGACTGGGGATCCACTGTGGAGGCCCCAGAATGCATGGAATTGTACAACCAATACTAGAATCAGTATTGAGGTACAATTCCACATTGTTAGACACCTTACAAGACCATCTTCGGAGTTATTGTTGTGCAGCTGGGCATAGCTATTGACCTATGTCCAGGGAATGCGTAAAATGGCATCGCCGCACTCACGAAGTCCGACAAAATAGTACTTTGCACCCATCCTTCAGGTTCGGAAGGCCTGGCACATAGGTGACTTATAAGCGGCCTGGTGCAGAGTAAATGTAAGTGAAAGGGTGCATGCCGTGCAATGGCAGTCCTGCAGAAGTCTTTGCATGAGCTCCCTATGGGTGGCAAAAGTAATGCTGCAGCCCATAGGGATCCCCTGGAACCCAAATGCCCTGGGTACCAAAGTACCATATACTAGGGACTTATAAAGGGTGACCAGTATGCCAATTTGGGATGAAATACTGGGTTACCAGTATGCAGTGACACAACTGAGAGGAGAGAGATCATAAGCACTGGGGTCCTGGTTACCAGGATCCCAGTGACACAGTCAAACACACTGACATCAGGCTGAAATTGGGGGTAACATGCCAAAAAGATGGTACTTTCCTACAAAAAAATCTAATGGGAAAATATATCAAAAGTGCAGGATTCTTCAGAGTACCTGGCTGTCATATGATCAGGGCAGGTAAACCAAAAAAAACATTTCTCTCCTTTGCAATGTGTTTTAACAAAGGTTGACACCCTCTGCCGAAGACTTTAACTACATTCTGGAATTTACAGCCTAGTGCTGCAGATGAAAAGAAAAATAGAAAAATATGGACCAGAGAGCTAAACAGAAATTAGTACCTGACAGCATGGGAATAATAGAGCTATTTCCGCTACGACCTTTGTCCTCACACAAGTCAGTATTTATTAAATGGACTCCACCTCACTTGAGAATGGAAAATGTCATTGGAAAAATGTTTCACATTAGGTCACCCAGTACGTATCCATCCACTATAGGAAAGGGTGAAAATCCCAGCAGACTCCTGGATTTTTCTTGTCACTACTTTTAGGTCCTCTCCAGCCTGGGAGCATGCACTAGAACACGCCTCCCAGGAAGCTCATATCTTACAACTTTATTCCTCAGTGTACAACATTCAACCATTGCGTAATCCCTTTGCTTGAGTCCCCTCTATCCATGGGGCCTTAATGCTCACATTCCCAGGATAGTTCATCTCTCCACTTGTTGAACAAAAAGACACACAAAGACACATGAACAGATAGCAGCATTACAGTTCCTCAATCAGCTGTTTGGTGCTCGCACAGTTCGGCCAGATCGAGATACATAAAGTAGTTGAGCTGTACCCATGATAGACCTTGTACAGAGTCTAACTTCTGGTCAGGGCTTTCAAATGGCATGGCTTCCTCGTGGCTTGCAGGGACTGATAATCACCTAGACAGATGTCTGAAGAGTGAAAAGTCCCATGTAATTGGTTTGCCCGGTCGGTGCACTGTCATCATATGTCCCTTGCTGTGCAGGACTTTCAGAGGTTGAACTTGAAATGGAGGATCTGCCTTTCATTTGTGTTTTTGTTTGACGAGAACCCAGTCACTCTTTTTGAACACAACCTCCTGAGCCTGACAATGTTGACTCGGCATATGTCTTCATCTGACGTTTCCGAGCTGTGTCAGTACAACAAACCTTGTCATCTTTCAGCATTTGCTCAGAGGTTCATTGTGGTAATTTGGGCTCATATTCATACTTTTTTAGCGCCACATTTGTGAAGCTTTTTAATGCAAAACCGGCACAAACTTACAAAATACAATTGTATTTTGCAAGTTTGCGCCAATTTTGCTTAAAAAAATGACACAAATGCGGAGCTAAAAAAGTATAAATATGGGCCTTGATTCTCATAGGTCTCCCGAGCATTAGGGTGGCAGGACTCTCACCAGTGGTAGAGTGAGGAGTCGACCAGTAGGCAAAGAAGGCTTGGCACAGTGCTTGACTTACCTTAATTCCCTCACTCATTTCAAGTCCTGATAAATCGTACTAGAACACTGGTAGCTTGAGGCCACGAGGATGTGGTTTTCTGATGCGTGACATTGATTCTCGTCAGAAACTCCTTTAACTGTTTGCTATTGAATGGTGGACCATTGTCAAATTTGAGAGTGTCTGGTATGACCAATACTGCAAATATCTCGTCTAGACGCTAAATAACTTTGTCATGAGTTGTCAATTACACATCCTCTGCCACAGAAAACCAGGAATACTCATCACCAACCACCATGAGAGGGTGTCCATGTGACAGGGGCCCAAAGAAGTTGTCAGCTATTTCTTGCCATGCATGCATAGCACGACCGGACATGGTTAGGGGATGCTGGGTCATGGCAGGAGACAGCTAATTTCATAGATGACTCTCTTTTAATTCCATTTCAATCTTCTTGTCCAAGTGAGGGACCGACACTCCATGCCTCAAGGCCCTCTTGATGGCTACATTGCTATGATGTTTTTCATGAGCAAGTTCAAGGACGTGCTGTCTCAGACTTGCAGGTATGACAATCCAGGATCCACTTAGCTCAATGCCTTCTTTAGTGACAGACAATTCATTGTGGACATTGTGGTATTTTTTTAATTCAACTTCATCACATAGAGGTCAAACACTATGGGCCTGATTACGACCTTGGGGGGTGGGATACTCCATCACAAACGTGACGGATATCCCATCCGCCCTATTACAAGTTCCATTATATCCCATGGAACTTGTAAAACGGCTGATGGGATACCCATTACGTTTGTGATGGAGCATCCCATCGACTAAGGTAGGAATCTGGCCCTATGTCTCAATGATTGTGCTGAGAAAAGGGCCAGCATGTCCTTAATAGCATCTGTGGGTGCGATAATCTGCTCAATGGACAGAGCTGTGATAGACTGTACAATGAAATTGATGTATTCCTCATCAGTTTTCGGCGTTGAGCTGTGCTGCTGCAGGGATGCTCATGAGAAGTAGTCTGCAGGGTTTTGATTCTTGCATGGCTTTGTTGCAGTTTAGCAGCGATTAGATTAAGCATTAGCAGAAGACATCTTGTATTTAGTAACTATTGTGAACATTTCACGGAATCCATTTTGTATTCATGGCAGCCATTTTCTCTGCCACGTGCTGCCATGTGCTCACCATGTGCTCTGTCCTACCTCTCTGTTAACTACTCTTGAAAATCTGCCTAGTGACAAGTTATATTTAGCATCTCCCACTTTCGCACATGCCCAGTAAGGTCTGCAGCTGATAGTCCTTGAAAACTGTTAGCCCCTCCTACCTGTCGACTCTGCATTTCCACATGACCTTACATGTATGCAAGTCTTGCTTCTATAATTGTACCACCTCCTTTTAGCCCCTGCGTAGGTATAAAAGGACCATGCTCTCTCAGTTCAGTGTGCTACTTCAAACATTACTGAAGGGTGCTGTTTGAACTGTAGTACCACCTCATGAGGTTTAATAAACTTTGTCTTTTATTTCAGTTTCTGTGCCAACTTCTCTTCCTATATGGTCTGAGGACTTTGTGCAGAGAAGGGTGAACCCCTTGCACTAGTAGGCCTTGCTGAGGCTTACTTCAACAGCTTGTGCACAATCAAGTAACTGTACTCTTGTACTCCCACTTTTCAATGTGAGGGGGTATTTTGGCCTTCAGATTTCCAAAAATGGTGAGTAGTGCCTGGTGGTCTGTGATGATCGTGAAATACTTTCCATACAGAACACTAAAAATGTTCCCAGGCCCATACTACTGGTGGACATTCTTTTTCTTGCTGAGAGTAACCATGTTCTGTGTCGGACAAGCTTTGAGTGATGTACACCACAATGTATTCCGAGAATTCGGATGTACAATATGCTGAGCAAGGACCGCTTCCAGCTCCACTCGGTGCTTGCATCAGCAATGATTTCAGTCTGCAGTTTTTGATCAAAGTAAGCCATTTCAATCACATGTGCAATCATATTTTTATACTCTTGAAAAAATGGTCACCTTCTGTGGACCATTAGAACTGAACATTTAATTTTGTCAGGTCTCACAATGAGGCACTCACTGTGGCAAATTCATGTATGTACTGTGAACACTAGCTGCCTTGCCTTAGAAGGATCGGATCATGGAGACATCATGTGAAGGACTGGTGGCAGACAAAGCTCGTCCCTGCATCAGAAAATATGTGGCCTATGAATTTGAGTTTTGTTTTATGAAATTACATTAGCATTCATTGTGAGACCTGCATCTGTAACTAACTGACACTTGTTTGAGAGCTTTATCATATTCTTTTTGCATTGGATCAAATACCAGTATGTCATAACTGTAGTTGAAGGCATGTGTAACAGGCTGAATAATCCTATATATCACATCTAGAAATATTTTTGCAGCAGATACGACTCTAAAGCTCAGTCTTTTGTAGCTGAACAAACCAACAGTCGAAAAAGTGGTAATGTGTCTGTAGTTTTTTTTTCCAGTTTGAGTTGATGGTACCCTTAGTTCAAGTCAAAATGGGAGAAGACGTTGGCTCCATTCAGCTGCATCATCATATCCACAATGTGCAGACCAGGATGCCTTTCTTCCTTGATTACCTTGCTGGCCTCATGCATATCCATGCAGATGAACACTATACCTCCACTGTCCCTTATTGGCATTACCACTATGAGTGACACCCATTGTGTGGGACCAATAGTGCTCTCAATGATGTTGTGTGTCAGGAGGGCTTATAGTTTCTTCTCAACTGCTTCTTGACAATGACATTCTGGCCCTAATTATGACATTAGCGGTCTTTTTCCAAGACTGCTGATGCCATGGGCGCCAGAAGACCGCCAGAGCTGGTGGTCTTCCGCCGGCCATAAAACGGACACTGCCTGATTTCCACCACAATTAGGGTGGAAATCCGGCAGTAGCCATGCTGGCGGGCGAGGCACCTGGGCGATGCTACCACGTGTACCACCCCACCAGAAGGACAGCGCCAGCTGTATTATGGCCATTCATATGCCTGGCAGTGTCCTGCTGGTGGGGCGCTGCTGGCGGTAGCAGCACCCCTTCCCGTTCCCTGTCTGATTACCTCCTCGATGGGAAGTCGGTCATTTGCCAGGGTAGGGGGAGGAGGGTGGGGGGTGTTGTGTGTGAGTGTGTGGTGTCTGCATGTGTGTATGCATTCCATTCCTCAGCTATTGCTGCCATCAGTACTTTCCCTAAGTTGGGAGTCTCTTACGGCGTGCATTTTTGGAATGAGTCCAACAAAAAGCATGACTCCAAGGTGCGTGGCTTCCTCATCATTAAAGCCATACATTTACAATGATTGACAAGCATATCAAGTCTCTCCACAAACTCATCCTTGGCCTCACCAGCTCGTTGTCTTGCTTAATTGAAAATGTATCTTTCATATCCGACATTTGGCATCTGTAGGAGGTTGGCCTGGCTTAGTGGGTACCAATGGTACTTACACCTTGTGCCAGGTCCAGTTACCCCTTGTTAGTAGAGTGTAGTAGTGTTCTTGCAGCTTAGGCTGATAGAGGTAGCTATAGCAGAGCATCCAAGGCTGAACTAGGAGACATGCAAAGCTCATGCAATACCACTTATATCATATAGGTACTATATCATAAGAAACACAATACTCATAGGGCCAGATGTACGAAATTCCTGAATTGCGACTTGCAAATTGCGTGTCAGAGAGACTCGCAATTTGCGAGTCGCAATTCAGTATGCAGGATGGTGTCCCTGACACCATCTGAGTCTCGCAAGGGGGTCGCAAAGGCCCACCTCATTAATATTAATGAGGCGGGTCGCAATTTGCGACCCCCATGCGACTCAAAACACTCACAGGGATGGTGGCCTGCTGGAGACAGCAGACCACCATGTCTGTGACTGCTTTTAAATAAAGCAGTTTTTTGTTGTTGTTGTAATGCGGCCCGTTTTCCTTACAGGAAAACGAGATGCATTACAAAATGAAATATTTTAGTTTCATTTTTTCAGAGCAGGCAGTGGTCCATAGGACTAGGACTTTGAAAAAAAAATGTTTTCCATGCCATTCACAATTTTGATAAGATATGTGACTTGAGGTTCAGGAAGAACTAGGTACTTCTACAAAAACTGATCTAAGGCAATTCCAACCTTCCTCCCAAGTATGAATTGCCCACCCATGAGCATTATTTGGATGCTGTTAAAAAAAGAGTGGAAAGAACCAGTAACAAATGCCTTACCTAGATTCATGAGCATACTATATCCATTATCAAAGGTAGGAGAGGCACTTCAATTGAACTTTATAGGAAAAAGTATTATTATTTGGGGTAGGCGGTTGCACAACTCAAGGAACAATAACGCTAACCTAAAAAGTCACTAAATTCACCTGAGTTCAACTCCCATGTAATCACGGCACATAAGAGAAAGACCTAAATTAGAACAATGTGTAAAGTGTTTATGCAGTACCAAAGCAACAATAAAGTCAGAACACTAAACAATACAAATCCCACTCCAATTTAGTAAAATAGAGACATACTTAATAAAAAAAATAAAAACCAAATGACAAAAGTCCAATAGTAGAGGACCAGAAATAAAACTGTATGTAAAAACTGCTGCAAAAAAACACTCATTAATAAATACTCTGTGATAAAGGTAGACCTGCTTCTTGGCATCCCAAGGTCAGATACACCAAGCAAGTCAGCCTAAAAGGATTTTACATTTAGATTTAGTCTGCAAAATAGAAAAATAAGCCTTCTAGAGGTGCAAGGCAGGAGGCTGAATCTGGTGATGTCACACAGCTGTTGTACAAGGTCCTCCTGAAGCCACTGGTTTAAGAGTTAAATTCTCAAAGTGAGAACATTTTTTATTTCATGCCCGCTGAGATCCAAATGTTGTCCAAATATTTTTTTGCGTCTTTGGCTGTTAAACTTTTCTCACTGGGACTGAGGTCGTCATTCCGACCTTCTCTACCCGAAGACCACCAGGGCCATGGTGGCGGTCTCATCCCCAACGGGCCAGCGGTGAAGACCGCCACATTATGAGAGTGGCAGATTGGCCTCTGCCAAACCGCCACATCCCAGGTGGTACCGCCAGGGCGGTAGGACAGCCGGGCTGGAGGACAGCACTTCTGAGTTGGCTGTCCACTGAAGACTGCTGGGGGTATTAGATGTCGCCTGTTCACCAGGGTTTCCGCAGCGGTAGCACCTCCATGAAAACCCTGGCGGAAAGGCTGCCAGCAACAGGAAATTAATTTCCTGTCGCCGGCAGATGACTCCCCCACTCCCATTCCAACACAGAACCGCCCCTTTCCCGGCCCAACCCTCCCCACATACCCACACACCCATACGCACCCCACATACACACATTGACCAACACGCATACATACATGCATTCACCAACATGCATACATACACAGATTCATCAACATGTGTACTTATACACATTCAGCAACAGACATACATACATGCATTCACTCGTACCAACAGACACACATTCACATAAACATACCAACATGCACTCACTTCAACAATCACACATTCATACACACTTACATTCACACATGCATACACACTTACATTCACACACACATACACACTTACATTCACACACACATACACAGCACCTACACCCTCCCACCCCCCTGTCAGATGAGTGACTTACCTTGCCCGGCGAGGTGGTTGTCCAACAGGGAACAGAAACAGGCGCTTCCACCACCGGCAGCACCCCGCCATCAGGACACTGATGGTCATAATACGGCGGGCAGAGTCCTTGTGGCATGGCAGTGATGGCTGTGAGTGCTTCTAGCAGGACAAGGCCTCAGGCTGTACCCAAAAAGGACTTCATTAGGTTGGATATCTTCTCATCAAGAGCAGAGACAGATTTCCTGCTGTGGAGAAGCTGGGGTGGGACAAAGCTGTTGTTTCACGCCAGAGAGGTCACACATTTGAAGGATCGGACCCAGTGGTTGGCCTTGATCCTCCATTGGCAATAAGTTGTCATTTTCTAAGTAGCTAAACTTTGCATGGGTAAGTCAATTTTTCCTCAGCTCTTTACCTATAACTCCCAGGTTACAGGAAAGATTCTTGGCAAATTAGGGTTTGATCTGCAAAGGTGTTGTGACTGAGCAACTTGAAGTCCAGGAGTAAGTGGGTTTTCAACTTGCTGTGTCCATGTAGCCACACAGGAAGTCAACCCATTGAATCTTGAAGTCTACTTCATTTACTTGGGTACATGAGGGCGCACATACATTGGTTCAGGGCACCTCTCAGGTTACATCAAGCATTAGCAAGTCATCCACTGATTTTCTGCATCTCTTTAAAGTGTTCTGAGGAAGGCTCTTTGATGGGTCACATTTATGGGGTGCACTAGCTAGTGGTTGAGTGTGACTTTAACCAACTCGGTAAATGGTCTCACAGGTAACCTTACTCAATTATTTCAGCATTGCACCTTGATCCTAAACTGGGGAGCTATTTTTTCCAAGACCCAGCTACAGCCCTGCCAGCAAAAAATAGTTTTTGGGGGCTACATACAGTAATCATATTTTTATGGTATGTGTAAAACATAGATGTATGATACATATGCTGATTAATGTTCTGAGTTAATACATGTATAGCTATTGAAACGTGTACATATAAAGTACTTATGATAACTTGCCTTTTGTAAAAATGTGTGTTGCATATGCATAATGCTATTACAAACATAAACACAAATGTGTCATGCAAATGGGAATATGTCTAGCCTGAATGTGCCATTGCACAATGCAGGTGCACCAATATGCTGACCTCACCCTTTCACTGAACTTCCACAGTCTGGGGATCAGAGTTAAGGATGTTGGCCCTTATTAGTATCAAAGCAGTATAGGTCCTCTGTTGCAAAAGCGACAGAGTAGCTAAGCCAGCAAGATAATGGTCTGCCTGCCAGATGGTGACCACTTTGTCACCTGCATAGCCATACCTCTCTGACCGCCCTATAGAGTAAGGGACATCAGAGAAATGGCTCTATGTCCATCCACTCCATTAGGATGCATAGACACATAGATATTTTTTTTAATGTCCACCACTACCAGGCAAACTCTGGCAACGAGGGACAGCAAAATAGAAGTAATGCCCCATCACCCATGGTTGGGGGGATTTCCTTTATTAGTTTCAAAGAGAAAATCCTGTTTCAGAATTGTTGGACATGATATCCTTGTCATGGGGTTCCCCCAACATTTGCCTTCATTCCTCATGTCTGTACTGACTTCGTTTTTGCTGGTCTTAGAACTGCTAATCAGTGTGAAAGTTTTTCTGCTCTCTTCTCTAAACATGCTAAAATTGGCTAACATCCAATTGGCATATTGAATTTACTTGTGAGTCCCTAGTGAAGTAGCACTACATGTACTGAGGGCCTGTAAATTAAGTGATACTAGTGGGCCTGCAGCACTTATTGTGACACCTACTTAAGCAGGTGGCACTAGGCCTGCCATTGCTGTCTGTGTGTGCAATTTTGACCTGGCAAGATAAACCTCTTGCCAGGTCCAAATGTCCTTTTTTTAATACGTACAGGTCACCCCAGAGAAGGCCCTACACAGCCCAGATGGCAGGGTGTGATGCATTTAAAAAGTTACACATGTACTTTTACACGTCCTGGTAGCATTTTCTCAATGCTGTGATGCCTACATCTCCCATAGGATAACAATGTTTCTTTATTGTTGGAAATTGGGCTACTGGTTGACCTGGGTGTGAGCCCTAGTCAGGCAGCAACCACAATCCTAGTTGGGTAAGGCACAAGCAAACCCCATATTAACTTTTGTTCACCCCCCTGGTCGCTTAGCACAGAGCAGGTAGACTTAAACTAGAGGTATTATGTAAATTATTTGGGCAAGACATCAAACAGTACAACAGAGTAAGCACCACACAAAAACATCTCACACCAGGCCAGAAAAATAGAGCTTAAATTAGTAAGTAAAACACGAGCAAAACAACAAACGTTCAATCAATAGAACTGGAGTCTTACATTTTTTAAGATTAAAGTGAAAATAGTGCATGGAAGCACAAAACACCAACTGTGCTTATATGGCTGCACCAGATCAGGATAAAGTCACAAATTCAAGATGACTGTTATGGAGTGCAGGCCAACCACAAGCAGCCCCGTAGGCAAAAAGGATAATTAGTAGGTAATGTGTTACCGTTCTCTCATTTGTCTATCAAAGATCAAAAGTTACCAATTCTACATTTAATATAAATACTTTTGGCTTGCATAGTCCTGATCCTATCTAAATAGGGCTCAAATCTGGGAATACATTTATACTGAAGAACTTTTTCAGTGATACTCCCCTCTTTTTGATCATTCCATATTTTAGATGATATAAGTTCCCAAAAGGCTTTCTTCACCTTGATAGCTACATCTTTGACCATTAAGGCTAGGGATTGCCATACTTGCTTACACAGAGGTATTTTAACGTCTTGAGCAATGGGGTGCATACATATTTGTCAAAGCTAATAAATGTCACTAGGGCATCCCGGTAAGGGGCAGATTCTGGTGTTGTCCAGGGACATATCCAGTATATCATAGTTTTCACAAGGCCCAGTTAGTCTACCTTATTTATTACTTCCTCCTCCATAAGAATCCCCTGCAACAGCAGTGGCCCTCCATACTTCAAGTGCTGGAGAAACAATTTCACTGCAGGTGGCCTTGCATTTCCATCAAGGAAAATCTAAGAGATTTCCTTGTGCCATTTTTTCAGCACTTTGAACGCCTGCTCAGAGGAGGCTTTAAAAGGGGGCATGCCGTTGAATACAATGGGCCTCTATGTACAACGCAGGAGTAGTGCCAACATTTCTGATGCTATTGCCCCCTACCCTGCATCATGGTGTGATGTATTTTAAATACGGCACACACCTGGTGGCAATAGGGGGTGATAGGGGAGCAAAGAAAGTGGCACTGCACTGGGTGCAGGACCACTTTTCTTAAATCAGCCCCAAAGTTCAAAGGTAAAACTTTGACCGAGGCCTTCTGCTCAGTGTATCTGACCAGGGCTCCATTGCGGTCAGCCTCAAATTGTGACTTGGTCCCAGTGAAGTGAGACCAGCTGTCCCTCGTTGGCACTGTTGTTTTTTTAAGAACTAGATTTATATGTCCGATTCCCTATATTGGAATTTATTCACTTTGATGACAGTTTAAAGCTAAAAATATTTTCTATTCTATAAATTGGTGTGAGATTTTTATTACGTTTTGTGCATTACTTATTCATTGTATTGGTGTTTTTAAATGCTTTACACACCTGTCTCCTAAGTTAAGACTGCCTGCTCGTTGCCAGCTTCCAAGGTTTGAGCAAGGCATTAATTTATTGAGACCCTGACTGAACGTTACATTGTAGTTGATGTCCTAATAACAGTGGTAGGTCCCTATTTATCACTACTAGTAACCCACTTTCCAACTGTGGCATTTTCAGAATTGCAATTTAAAATCCGACTTCACTGTAAGTTAGGGTTTTAAATGTGAAAGGGTTATCTCTTTCCATTTAGAAATTACACTTATAAAATGTAATAAGGCTATTGCAATGTTATCTTATGGGAGAGATAGCCCTTGCAGTAGTGAAAAAACAAGTTTTTCACTACTAGTACATGAAAAACATAAAAGTCTAAGAGCAACTTTTTATATATTTTGCACCCTGCCCTTGGGGCTGGCCAGGGATTAGCTTAGGGGTAACGGACATATATACTAAAAATTAAGGGGTGGGCTTGGCAAAACTCTTATTTTGCCATATCTCAATGGCCATTTAGCATTCCACACACAGGCTCTGCAACGGCAGGCCTGAGACCTGCCTAAAGGGCTACTTAAATAGATGGCAAATACAATGCTATACCAGTAGTATTTAATTTACAAGCCCTGGGCATAAGTAGTGCACTTTACTAAGGACTTATAAACAAATTAAATAGGCTATTTGGATCGAAGTCAATGTTATCTTGTTTTAGGGGAAAAGAACAAGCAGTTTAGCATGGGTTACCAGTAATAAAGTGTGCAGAATCCTAAGACCAACAATAATAAAGTGAGCAAAAACAGGAGGTGAAGGCAAAAAGTAGGTAGAAACCATGCCATGTATGCCAGGTCTAACATTTATGACATTTAATAGGGGGGAAATTTCAATTGGGAGCACATAGGAATGTTGAGATTGGTGTTTAAGGGTGTGTAATTTAAAACTCCTTATAAAGCTAAAGTTGGATGTTTTAAGTGACAGTTCTGAACATGCCACTTTAAAAAGTTGGTATTTTCTTGTCCTAACCATTTAGTGCCTGCAGCCTATATCCTGGGCCATATGCCTAGTTGTAGCTGGCAGTTGCTCTTTGTGTAGTGCTCCCAGTCTCTGCCTCAGCACACTCACAGAGGGATTGCCAGGGGTGGGCCAGGGCCAAGGCAGGGAGGTAGGAAATTCCAAGCAACTCTGGAAGTAGAAACCTCGTCTACTACTTCAAAGCTGGCACCAGTTGTAAATACTGGACCCTCAGACTCAACTCTTCAGAATACTTCTGACCCTGTGGACCATTGCAGGAAGAAAGACTGTCCAGCTATGAAGTCTGCCCTGTTGACCTGCTTGCTGGCCAAGGACTGTTTCGCTGCCATGGCTTGAAATGGTTGCACCAGAACTCTTCTGTTGCAATGAGCTGCTATGAGTTTCCCTGCAGAATCCAACTTGTATGTATGGACCCTGAACTCCAGTAGTTCACCAAGAGTCAGTGGGATGACCCCCTGTTTAAAGACACAGGGACATAACAGGCTTCTTTGATGTCAATACCACTATATGTATCTCGACACAGTGTGATGCAGCCTCCATCAACTCTGGTCCAGTGTGATCCAGCTTGTCTTTGATGCCAACACATCTCACCACAATTCCTCGCAAGAAATGGTGGCTTCTTCAATGCTGAAACACCCAATGCTGACACAGCTCAATGCAACATTTCCTACCCCCTGCACCAGTGCAGCACAACACAAGTCGCTGCAAGCCCCAACAGCTTCCTTTATGATGATGCAGTGCAGGACCTCGTATGGCAGCTCCTCATTGAAGGCTCCTCCACACCAGCTTGTGCATCTTGACTCAAGGTCTCGATTGAAGGACTTGAATTCTCTAAACAGTTCTACTAATTGGATTTTGGCATTTTGGGCTCAAATACTTTATAACATTTTCTCTGTTTTTCTAAATTTATGTGGGGATTCTCTTGCATTGTGCTGCAAAATACTTGAAACATTGCTTTTGTGCCAAGCTACCAGAGCTACCAGAGGGTTGAACACGTGTAAATTTGTGGTTACTACTTGAGTAGGGTTTCACCACCTCAGCATTTATCCCAATTTCCAACAGGGATTTCCTTTTGAAAAAAAAAAAAAAACTGTTTGATGCAGGACTCCGTCCTGCTGTTGGACCCTGTACCAAGCAACTAAATGCATTGGCAGAAACTATTGTGATGTGCAAGGGGATGGGTCATTAATGCCTTATTTGGGTGCACTTGTTCATTATGTTGTTCAGTATTTGCCACACATTTTGGAGGCCTGTGGAAGACGGGGCAGAGGCTAACCTTTGAATGAGAGGAGCATTTGCTGGAACTGTGTGATCTCACAGGCTAGTGGGGTTGAACAATCCATGCAGCAGATTCAGCATAGGCTGGCAGATATTATGGCAAAACATGGACCTGCTGGTCAGTACATATTTCTTTAAATACATTTTTATATCATAAGTATTGCTTTTATTTTTCTTTAACATTTACATTGTAAGGATTAGTGGCTATTGCTAACATTATCCATCAGCATTGGTATCCATAATGAACATGATTTTATCTCACAAGTATACAGATAAGTCAAAGCATTGCACACTCAAACATTATCATTGAAGTGTTTTACCTTAAATCCTACCTTTTAATGTATTGTATTTTTTTATATCCAACAGGCATAGCATATCATGCTTTTTCTAAAATCAACATTTTAAATCTAGGTTTTTGTATCTAATTTTGTTTACATTATTGTAGGTAGGCTACATCCCATGAATCCTCAGAGTTTCATGGAGGAAAATGTGGTGATTTGCTAAAGTATATCATATACCATTTTCTAAATATTACGATAGACCTTTGATATTCAATTTGCAAAAACTGCTGTTTTGCATCTTCCTTTTCCGATTGCACCTGTGTACTCTATTGCTATAACTTTCCTTGATTAAATAGAGTCTATTTTTGCCCATCACAATTAGTAAACAATGTCAGATCTTTGAAAGTATAAGGCCTAATACTTTGATGTGTTGTTTGATGTTAAAATGCTGAACAAATGTATGTTGACATGTGTAATATGTTGTGTGTAAGAAAAAGAATATGAAATGTTTGCACAGTATTGTGCATTGAGTATCTCCATGACACAAATTGCTTTATTTATGTGTGGTTTGTATGCCACATTACATTATTTGTAAGTGTTTGGGTTATATTTATAACAATGACTTGCAACACAGTGCAGCAACAGAAATTGTTGTGTTGTGTTGTGTTGCATTGCATTGGAAGAATAGAGCAGCACAGTCCCACATTTAGTGCTGTCGTACTTTCTCCACGGTGTCGTTGAACAATCAGGCTGAATGCTCCACACACACACACACATTTGTACCTTAGTGCAAACGTGATTGTGACTAGTAAACCATAGGTTTAGTAGAGGGAGGATACCCTTGCAGGAAAAAAAGATTACACCTACACAAAGTAAAGTATCTTTGCCCAATTCCGATTCGTGCTTTACTGTGCAGCACACATGCAAATCAGGAAAGTTTTGAGAAATTAAAATATATATTTATTAAATGTGTTCATCAAAATGGCATGATATTAGGTGTAAAAATCTTCATATTGTTGTTAGTAAATATAGTTGCATGCCATGTCTGGCTGCATGTGACTGCCCATGCACCATCCATAGAATAGCCCCTAGATGCAGAGTAATGCAAAGCACAGCTTTGAGTTACTTTGTTGTAACTTTCCAGACAAAAACAACTTCTGTGTTGAAGAGTGAATCCAAATTAATCCCTATATTAAGGTAAACTTTACCTATGTGACACAATCCCAGAGCAAAAAACAATATTCTTGGCTGAATGTTGTGTATTAATTTATTAACACAAATAAACACAAATAATTTGTCTGACATAAGTATCATTGTATGTCTCATTTTCAGTCATTGTGATCAAATGGGTGCTACATATTTTCAAATAACATGTCTATTGATTCTGCTGTCACTATTCCTAAATCATATAAATGTATATTCCTCAATAGTGGAAGGGCAATTGTTGGATATAAGATGCTTAGGGACTGATGTAAGATCCCCTAGCTCCTCCATACTCCATATTAGCATCATTTTGTTTACGCTAACATGGCCCAATGAGGCCAAAATCACTTTGCTGAATTTACAAAGTGGCGCAATGCACGCATTGCACCACTTTGTAACCCTTTGCGCTACATTATGCCTGCACCAGGCATAATGTATGCAAAAGGGGTGTTCCCCCATTAGGGGTGTTGAAAAAATGGTGCAAAGAAATCTAAAAGATTTCTTTGCGTCATTTACTTCAGAACTTTTAACGCCTGCTCAGAGCAGGCGTTAAAAGGAGGCATGCCATTGTTTTCAATGGACTCCATGGGCTTTGCAGGATTAGTGTCAAAATGTTTGATGCTAATACTGCGAAGCTCTGAATTAGCTTCAGAATTTTGATGCTAGTTTCCCTAGCTACTGCCATGGTGAGTGGTATCTTAGATACGGAGCATACATGGTGGTGTTAGGGGGGCACTAAGGGGTGTAAGAAAAGTGGCGGTGCACTGGGTGCAGCTCCACTTTTCTTAAATCAGGGCCTTAGTCTTGTTCAAAGATGTTATCTCCTTGCTTACTATAATCAAAGAAAGTCAGAAGCCACCTGCGGGGGAAGACCAAACCAATAGACCTCAAAATTTACTACTAAGTACAAATGTTGTTTGGTAAGACTTTAGAACAAATGCATTTATACCATATAACAGTTGCTAGTTAGCATAAAAACCTAATATTGGTCTCTAAAAAGGGTTTCACAAACAAAATACCAGCACTTAGAGGGTATTGCTCATCCCATCACATGCATCCCCATCAGGTAGTACTACAGGTCATGGTGTGAATTTTCTGGTTGCTGATTTACGCAGAATAACTTGGCCAACTTGTTATGTTCCTTTTGGGACACAGGAGTTCAGACATCTGACAAATGGCCTCCACTTTCTACTCTTGGGCACAAGAATGAACAGTTCCAGGTGTTTGAATATTCACATTTGTATAAAAGAGGAAATCCATTTATCTTTGATGTATTTGTATGGTCACTTCATATTGGGGTGATGTGTGGGTGAGGAGGCAACATGTTAATTTATTTCTGACAGTGAATGATGATAACATTCATTATCTTATGATGGGAACAGTTTTTATGTGAAACATCTTCATATATTGAGCACATTCTGTATGTTGTAAAACAGTGCACAATGTGCATTCAAATCTATCAAAATAAATCACCAGTGTAAAATAAATGAGTTGTCATCCATCATCATAAATGTTTCTTTGGCATTAATTCTCACCCATAAAACGCATACAAAAATAAAAGCCTGATCCAAATACATCAATAGAGAATGTAATACAGATAAAGGGTAGGTACTATTTTTCTAGAGTTAACTGTGTCGACAAGCATATAAAAAGTACTGAGATGTTAGGTTTTGTTCAAAACTATCTACATCAATATTTTATATTATGCATACTTTTACTATGGCTAAATGTGCAAATTATAAAATGTAGTCATATATTAACTTTTATTGCAGTACAATGTTTTATATCAATATTTAATGTTACATGGCCCACCACTGAAAATACAAATAAATATAGATGCAATAAAAATAAAACGTAACATCAATTTTAATTCATATTCAAATGTTAAACCACAATATTCCTTTCAAAAACACAATCATCACTCATTGCAGGCCCATCCTAATTATATCCAGCATCCTTCTTATTTTCCATGCTATATTCAAGAATCTACTAAAAACTATACATTCATGTGAATCTGATTTAAAAAGATTTCAGGCTAATCAATAAATCTGTAAACCGAAATATAAGCAGAGCAAACAAATCCACTTACTTCTCATTTGCATATACATTTATCAAAAAGATTTAAATGCTCCTCAGATTGTATTACTTGCTCACATATGGTGCAGTTAGTAGAGTTATTATGCATATTAAGCTATTTGACAATAAAGTCTTGTATCAGTAAAGTGCATAATCTGAATTTAATATAGATCAATTTAGCATGAGGATGAAAACATAGTCCAAATATGGTCCAAATTATGGTTCATAAGCATATTAAAATTCAAACATTTAGCCATTAATAATTTTCCTCTGCCCTAACAACCTAATACTGAGGAATTATGGCTAATATTATGCCATCAGAAGCTTTAAACATAAAATTTTAATTTAATTTGTGTTATTGCAAAGGCCCTTTAACCCTAGAGTATATAGCCAAAGCTTTTTCCCAAACCTATAACTACAAAGATTTCTACATATGGATTTGTTCCAAAATCCTGTCCCTGTCTGAAGCTATCTTACCTAGGATAAATATCTTCATTTATTCTCATCTCTTCCTCTTTGCATGTGTGCTACATTCTTCAGCATGAGACCATAGTGGAACTAGCTGTAAATAGAGTTTTTGTTATGAAAGGACCCACTTCTTGCACATAAATTTCCCTGCTCTCAACGCAGGTCCCCTTATACTATGGTGCAAGGTGGCCTGCATTGCCACTACGCTGTACAAAGCGGGTCAGTGCATGGAAAGATTAAAGGTGTGCCATATATTTTAATAAATGGTTCAGTACTGCTCTCTCAAGGTGAAGGAACACAGCGCCAGAATGTTGCTTGCTGAGTTGCATTTCTCCACAGTAAAACAATACATTTGACTATTAAATGAAATTATGCACTTCGCCATTTGATTAAACCAGAACACATACCATAGTAAAGGTTTGACATTATTAGTTGAATGTATTTTGGAAGTGTTAGTGGAAATACATTGGCTAATTAGAACAATATGTATAAATGTGTCTAAATAAATTTTAAGATGAAAGGCAAATACTGTTTAAGTAAGCACTTTTCTTTGTGTGAGATAAATGCAAGTTGTTTATGCTAAAACCTGGCATGGTTACTAATTACAATATTACTCATATTGTTACACTTTCATTCATTAATAATCTTAGCTAAAACATATTTAACCTATACCTTTGTTCAGCTGTGACCAAAAAAACTAACCTAAAGTGAGTCTGCAGCACATTGCTTTTACTTTCATAGAGTGGGACGAACTAGCAAACAATCTGCCACCAACATTTTGCCTGTGGTCACTACCAGCTTCACCAGTTTGGTAGGTGTTAGGTGAACCAGTACCTCAAAAAATTTCCAACTCTGTATTCTCAGTAGAGATTTGAGAAAAGTGTTAAATAGAAAATATAAATGGTTTATTATGTTGTAGTACGTTTTATTTCTTCATTTTTTGTCAAGTAACGTGAAAAAATGTTATTTTGATCTTTAAATACTTGAAAAATATACATACTTGTGTTTTTACTGCTGCTCGAAATATTCAAAATGCCACACAATGATAATTGTAATAATAGACTGTGAGAAAATGTATAAACACATAGGGGCATATTTAAGAAAAGTGGTACTGCACACAGTGCAGTGCCACCCTTCTTGCGCCTTTTACCACCCCCCTACCACCTTCATGTGTGCACCGTATTTAAAATACAGCGCACCATGGCAAAGGGTAGGGTGCCATAGTGTAATTTTTTATGATGCTAATAATGAACTCTGCAGGAGTGGCGCCAACATTTTGGAGATACTCCTTGAGACTAAATAGGGGCCTATTCTAATCAATGGCATGCGCCCTTTTAATGTCTGCTCTGACTAGGCGTTAAAAGTGCCGAAAAAAATGATGCAAGGAAATCTCTTAGATTTCCTTGCGCCATTGTTTCGCCCCCTCCCTAACGGGGCAACGCCCCCTTTGCATACATTATGCCTGGCACAGGCATAATGTAGCTTAAAGGGTTACAAAGTGGTGCAATACATGCACTGCACCATTTTGTACATATGGCGCAGCATTTTTGTCCTTCTATTGCCACATTAGCATCGAAAAATTATGTTATTGTGGTGTTAGAATGGCGATAGGGGCTCTTAAAAATGCCCCATAGATTTCTTGACAAGGTAAAGTCTAAGAGTGAGAGGAAAAAAACTGAACTCACCACCCTGCTACCTTTGTCACTGCCTCTACAGCCTTAACTTAGGGAATCTTTTAAATTTAGGACCAGTATAATTTGTTTGAAGACACCCTTTATTATTTAAAAAATGGATTACTTATAAATACAATCCACAATAAACAAAAGGAAGTTGATTATTTCAATAAGATAAATTTGACATTTTCTTCCAGGAAATTCTCCACAAAAAATTAGAAAATAAACCAAAAAATATAATTATGATATTTCAGCCTGGATCTTCTGCCACAAACACTTAGGGACAAATGTATGACCGCGAGAATTGCGACTCGCAATTTTCAACTCATTTGTGCACCGCAAATTGCGAGTCTCAAAACCAAATGCAAACAGTATGACTCACACTGTTTGCGATTCCCAAAGGCATCACAAATGAACTACCCCATTAAAATCCCTGAGGCAGGATGCAATTTGTGACTCTATTGGGAATGGCTGCATTCACAGGGATGGTGGCCTGCTGGGGACAGCAGACCACCATGTCTGTGACTGCTTTTTAAGTAAAACAGCTTTTTATTTTTTAAATGCAGCCTATTTTCCCTAAAGGAAAACAGGATGCATTTCAAATAAAAAAATGAAACATTTTCTTTTCATTTTTTCAGAGTAGGCAGTGCTCCGTGGGACCACTGCCTGCCCTGAAAAAATATTTTTGCATCCATTCACAAAGGGACCCCCTTCCCGCTTGCGAATGGGTTACCACCAATTTGAAATTGGTGGTAACTGCGATTGTTTTGCGACCTCAATTGCGGTCACAAAACAATCATACATCCCCCCAGTGATGCCCTTGGCACGCCCCTTCCGAATTGCAAGTCGCATTCCTTATTTTGTGAGTCGGTATTATGAAAGTGATTTAGAAACCGGATAATTGAAAAAATATTGTATATAACTTCTAAAACTACTATTATTTTCATAGGTTCCCAATGAGGTATGAAGACCTCTGCCAATGGATACATATAATTAAAGGCTTTTGAAGTGCCAATGTAATACATTTGATAGTGGTTGAGGCAGCTGATAAAATAAGAATGATTGTTCAATTGTAACTAAACATAAAATGTTGTCTGTCTGGTGCACTCTACAGCACACATCCAAAATTCGTAACTTTGTTTAGCATTAGACTTTTTGCATCAAGGATACCATTCCTGTACAAAATCTATCTTATGCATAACACACACATTGTTTCAATATGGTAGAAATGTGTGTGGGCTGAAAGAAATGCAGGTTGTGCCCCAGCATTAAGGAGTTGCGGCCAGGCCCTGTAGTCAACCCCCCCCCCCCGGCTGTACAGGGCCTTCAGTCATGCACGGTGGAGAGTTGGCTACAGGGCCTAGTCACAGGCCAGGCCCTGTAGCCAAACCCTGCAGGCAACCAACCCCACACCCTGCACGGGCTTTGCCCGTTTGTGGTACAATGTAAACCCTTTCCATGTATAGTAGGATTGGCCTTTCGGCCCCAGTGACCACACCTCCTGGGGCCAAATACAATTAAACAGGGGATGGAGCATGTGACCCTCCTCCCCGAGCCTTCTTGGGTCCCTGGACCCCATCCTCTGGGCCCAGATATTATAATAAAAAGGGAGAACCCCTGGTTCCCCATCTTGCAGGGATAAAGTATTTATACGCCCCCGGAGACCCCATCCTTTCGGCTTTATCTTTTTTTAAACCTCCCTTACCCCCTCAGATATTTTGGACTTGAGGACCCCATCTCACAGGGTAACTTTTTTTAAAGGGGAGAGGGACTGCATGCCTCGAGCCTCATCAGTCTCCAGGGACCCCCATTCTCCAGGACCTGCATTATTTTATGGTGAAAGCCCTAGGGCCCCGTGGCCCCATCCAGGTCAGGTCCCCACATGCTGTGGGAGTCAGCATTGCTCCTGCCAGCAGGAGCAGCTGTCGTGAGGTTATTTTAGTATTTGCATGGGCACATTATTAGGCCTGAGGCCTGTGCGCTCTCACCTAGTTATGATTTGCTTGTATTTCTTTTGTCATTTTAGCAAAGCTTCATTTTAGTGCAGATGTGTTTCATTCTTTTATCAGCTGTCTTACACACATAATTTGTTATTCATTTCTTCGCACAACATTTTCATCCGTTGCTCAACACAAGGCTGTAACCAATATTTACTGGGTATTGCTAGAAAAATAGGTGTTGTCATGGTAGGGCAGTTCTTAGAATAACAGATATGTTATTATAAAACATCACACTGCCCACACCAGGGGAGAGGGAACATTCCATCCAGCTTGCCATCTCATGCTGCATGTCATTGCAGTTTCCACAGAAACCTTTGTGGTTCCTCTTCGTCTACGTGGGAGGACTACCAGCAGACTAACAAACCTCTTCTTCACTTCTGAATGCAGGTATAGGGGCTGGGCTTCCTTCCCAGTACCAGAAGAGTGGAGTAGGGCTACCACTGCTTTTAATTTCAAGTACAAACTTAGCAGTGGAGGTAGGGGTATTAGGGACACTATTATACAATATGGTGAGACTGTTCTTGTGTTTAACTTTCCTGGTCACTGCTGCGATAACGCTGTGTTTCGTTATCCTCATAATCACAATTCATGCCTTTTTACATAGAATTTAGTTGCTTCAAAAATATATATATATATTGAACCAAGATCCTGCTTTGGATTGTCCTTGCATGTATGAGATTTGTATAATTGAGAGAAAGGGATACAATCTGTTTGACCACAACGTCACTGAGGAGTCATGCGATCTGCTGCCACAAATCACTCTTGCCTTTGGTATTATTGAGGTGCTGCTCTAGCTGGAAGGGTTAGGCTGACAGTTGCCACACAGTGTGGGATCATACTCAGTCCCCCATACTCAGTGGTGCTGCCGCTCAGAATCCAGCAGTCTCATTTGCGTTTATGCTGCTCCCTCCGAGCAGGGCAATGTCTTCATCTGTTTCACTACCTGCATCAGTGCAGTCACAGAGATTTATATCATTCCTGTTCTCAGCTAGCTGGAGCATTTTGCATGCTCCAGCCCACTTGGAGTAGAATTTGCTCCCAAGTTTTAAACATGCTCCCACCAAATAGGAGCAATCACAGGTTTCCCTGCCCATGCTAGTGTGGGTAGAGAAAATGCTGTGCCCTGGGGGGTGGGCTCCCGGAACACAGCAAGTGAGACGGCCCCAGGGGATGACATCCTTGGGGCCATTAAAGTTTGTGCCACCATTGCACCATTTTTTATGGAAAAGTGGCACTAATCCAGAGTAATATTTACAAAGTGGCGCTACAGCAGTCTAGTGTGTCTTTTCTGTAGTTAGCATAATTTTTAAGAATCGCTGCTTCACCTTGCAATGTTTAACAGCAATGATATGCAAGGTAAGCAGGCATTTCCTCCTAAAAATGATGCAAGCGCCATATTTACAATCCAACGTAAAAAAGAAGCATGCTTAAGATCACCATGCTCCACATGTTGGCCTCTGGGTCATCTCACAACCATCCTTCTCTGCCTTCCTCCCTATGGTCCTGGACGCCATCATCCACCTCACACCCCACCACATCCTGTTCCCCAACACCCAGCAGGAGACAGAAAAGGATTCAACCAAATTGCTGGGATCCTGCATGTGCTGGGTACAATGGGCTGCACACATGTCCAATTTGTCCCTCCTGCAGCTAGGGAACACGTTTATAGGAACAGGAAGACACCCACTCAATGATTGTGCAGGCCATTGTGGACCATTGCAGGATATTCACCAACATCCTCGCTAAATATCCTGGCAGCGTCCATGATGCCTACATCTTCAGACACTCCATTATCAATTAGTTTCCAGGATTGACAATATGGCAATGGACTAGATAAGCAAGTATCAACTACATAACACAGACAACACACTAAACATGTAGTACAAACAATACATACACCATACTACAGACACATGCACAGGGAAGCACAGATGTTCAGAGAACAACACATATGCCACATGCATCACTCCACCACATTCAATGCACATCAACCTCACATATGGCCACATGTGCAAGTCCCTAGCACCACTAAACTGTCACTTTTAATGAGGCTCTGGTGGAGCAATGCCCTCTCTGCATTCAAAAGGTGGAGTCAAGCCACTACATGTGTTCCCATGTATTATGGAAAATACAGATTCTTCAAACACATAATTTAGTGTGGAAGTGAACAGCAGTGGGTTTTGCATTGGCCATGCCTCCGTCAAACAACTTGCATATTGGCACTGCCTGACATTTACCACAATGTAGAAACCTAAGGCAGCAGCAACAAATATTGCCACCTCAGTGGTGGCATCACCATTTACCTATCAAGAAAAATACCTGATACTCTCATGGTGTAGACGTTTCCCATGTGTGCATACTGCAGCACATATTTAAATAGGAAATCACCATCATTGATAGATCATGTGTAGGAATGGATACCTGACAGCACAGCAGCAATCAAACTCACAAATCTGTCATCTCTCTACCATGCTTCACGAGTGCCTACAGTGGAATTTGACGGTTGAACTACTGCCAGCGCACTGGTAGAGGTCAGAAACGCACAAAATCTAGGAGACATGGTGCACATTTTGGCCTGTACTGGTGATGCAGGGCAGTAGAGAAAGGCCCCTCCTGCCCTGTCCTTTCCCACAGGTGTCTGTAAACTTGTCACATACATGGCAATACATCCCAAACAACTATGCCACACTGTGCATATTCACTAAATACACATATGCATGTTAGCCAGGAAATTGCTACAACAACTCTTTGTGCAAGGGAGGTCTTCCTTGTCCAAGGGGTTGGGATTACCATGCAACACAGAGGGCGTAAAACCTGTCTCATAGCACACACAACACAAAATAGGTACAAACTTAGCTAGCCAGCATGACTCATCTGTAGGTCTAGAGGTATGGGACTAAGGGACAAATATATGCAACACTGCACATATTCCACATGGGTTAGCTATCATGCAATAAAATATTCTACAATCACCATGCCCCTGAGGTGTAACCCATGACTGGAAAGTACACCACCATACACCAATACAACCATGCATGCAAACAGGAACATGCACAATGTCAGATGCAAGCCTGATTCCCCACTCTACTGAAATAAAACAGTGCCTGTCAATTTGACAATAAAACAAATGCATGTCTGACACCGTTTCTCCATTGCAGCGGACCAAGGTTACGACATCCAGCCCTGGGTCATGATCCCATATGGAAACCCACAAACACATGTTAAGAATGTTTACAATGAAGCACACAATAGGACCAAGAATGTGGTGGAGAGGACATTTGGCATGCTGAAACCCAGGTTCAGGTGTCTATGCCTAACTGGAGGAAGTCCATTATATGCACCACCCCTTGTGTGCAAAATAATATTTGTCTGTGCAATTGTACACAACATCTGTGTACTCACCAATGTCCCCTGGGATGAAGAGGTAGAGGTCCCCAGGGACAGGGATGAGGACAATTATGCACAACAGGAGGATGGAGAACAACAATACTCTGCTGCTGTAGCACACAGAAGGGATACTATTGTGAACAACTTCACTTAGAGACTCCAATCATCACTGAACAAAGTTTTGACAATAAGGCCCTCATTTCGACCTCAGCAGTCTTTTTCAAAGACCGCCAAGGTACCGCCGCGCTGAAAACCGCCAGTGCATGTGGTTTTCTGCGCAGCGTATTATGACTGCTGGCAGCCCTCTGTCCTTTTTCGGATGGAGAGCCGCCAGCAGCCATACTGGCGGCCGGCGGGGAAGTGGAGGCGGATCCACCTCCAATGCCCCGTCATCAGACCACCGCCCACCGAATCACGTTCCATGATTCGGTGTGGCGGTGTTCTGGTGACGGGGAGCTGGCTGTGGAGCAGCCCCCATGGATCCCGTCCCCTCCCGGAGGATCAACGGACAAGGTAAGTTGATCGTCCGTTAGGGGAGGGGGGTGGTAGGATGTTGTGTGTTGTGTGCATGCATGGGGGTGTGCGTGTGAGTATGTAGTGTAGGAAAGTCCTCCTTTTTGCCCTGGTCACCCCTACACTTTTTGGACAGGTACTGGTGGTTACTGACTCTTGGCTGTGCCCTGGGTACTAGTTACCAGTCCCAGGGCCAGTGCTCTGTGTAAAATGGATATGCAAATTAGGCTAATTTTAATTGGCTAAGTGAACCTACTTATAAGTCCCTAGTATATGGTAGGGCATGTAGGTTTAGGGACCACAGCATAGGTAGTGCACCCATAGGTGCACTGCTGAGGTGCCCAGTGTCATTTTAAAGGCAGGTCTGCCTTGCTGGCTGCTTTTAAATTCAAGTTATATGCAAATTCGACTTTGGAATTAAAAGTAGTTCCAAAGTCTTAAACTACCTTATTTTTACATATAAGTCACCCCTAAGGTGTGCCCTATGTGCCCTATGTGCTGGGTGCCATGTAACTATAAGCAGGGACTTTATAAAAATAGTTTTGTAAGCCCTGGTGAGGTAAAAACAGCCATTTTTCCCTCATTGTAGTAAATGGCCTTTATAGGCTAGAATGGGGAGACTTAATTTTAATTTTTAAAGTCTCCTTAAATGATGCATACCAAGAATTTGGTATCAAATTAATTGTTGTAATAAATCCCACAACTTCCAGTTGTTGGATTTCATATAACTTGTTCAGGTAAAGAGTTTTAAACTTTACCTGAAAAGTTGCCAATTTCACCCCTGCATTGTTTTTGCTGCTGTGCTCTGATTGGGCAGCCTCTAGCAGTCTGGCCAGGCTGCCTTGATGAGGTGTGAAGTGGCCTGGCTTCACACAAAGGAATGTGCCTGTGGGAGGGAATCTCCCCTCAGCAGATGGTGAGGCAGGAAGGGGGAGGTCTGCCAAACTGGTCTTCAAAGGCAGAGAAGGACATTTGGAGCAACCAGCAACACCCCCACATCCTGCAACCCCAGACAACTAGGTGCCCCCTTGATTAGATTAGGAGAGGGCAGGAGAGGGGTGGGCTCAGCCAGATGTAACCTCCAAAAATCAGATTCAGCCATGATGGATTTTTGGAGAATGTTGCCTCCTGGGATTGATTTTTGCCACACTTCCCAGGAAGTGGTCATCACAGGGGGAAGGACCCTGCACCTGATTGGAGAACCAGGACCCCCTGCTTTTCACCCAGGAGCAAGGATAAAACTGGCAGACCTGCACCAACACCTCAGATCCCCATCAGATTCCAACAAGAAAGAACCAAAGGAGAAGAAGGACTGCCCTGCTGGACCCCTGGCCTGCACCTGGAACCTGCACTCAGAAGGACTGCACCAGCTGCACACTTGGGCTTCACCACAAGAAGGACTTGGCCTGGCTTCAACTGGTTCAAGGAGGTACTCCCTGTTTGCTACAGGTGAAAAATTGCTATCCAGTGTCCCCTGCACCAACTCCTGAAGAAATCAACCAGCTGGCCACTGCCCAATGGCCAAAAAGGAGTTTGTTCCAGGTGCATTCTGGGAGTTGTAGTCCACATCCCCCAAGGACCATCTCAGAACTTCTGGACCCTTGGGGTGAGCTGTGGACCTCAAAAGAACCTTAAAAGGACATCTGGGAGAAGCCCCAGAAGTTTGGAGAACTTTTGTAAAAAAGCTCCATAGAGGGACCGAAAAAGAGACTAAGGGGCATATTTATACTCCGTTTGCGCCGATTGTGCTTCAAAAAATTTGACGCACAATCAGCGCAAACGTTGCCCGATATTTAAACTCTGACGCCCGAGCCCGCGGATGAAAAAAATCCACCGTGTGCGTCATTTTTTGGATGCGGCAACCCGCCCTGCGTTAATGATATGCAGGGTAGGAGTTCCCGTCCAAAAACCGACGCAAACGACCGGGCGTCGTATTTATGGTTCCGGGCAAAAATGACTCTCGGCCGGGAGGCGGAGCAAAAAAATTACGCACAGCCCGATTTGCGTCAAAATGTAACGCCTGGGTCAGGGCAGGCGTTAAAATGGGGCAAACACACCTGTATTGAATCAGAACACACAGAACAAACAGCAGAGCAGCAGAGCAGCAGAGCAGCAACAGGGAGACATGGAGGTGATTTTTTTCCAGCATGCACGTAGACGCAGAGCCTTGCAGCAACAACAGCAGCTACAGCAACAACAGCAGGGACCCCAAAGGCAGCGCAGAAGGCAGGAGAGGATATTCCGCCAAAGAACAACCCTGCATGGCCTCAGGGAACACAACATCATACAGAGGTACCGGTTGAACTGGCAGGCCATTCAGCAGCTGCTGCGCAACATTGAACAGCAGTTGGCCCCCACTTCAGTGACACCCCGCACCATCCCAACAGAAACAAAGCTGCTTGCCGTACTTCACATGCTGGCAAGTGGCTCGTTCCAAACAACTGGTGCCCTGGTTGGCGGAATATCACAACCATCATTCTCCGCATTTCTGCCAAAAGTACTGGATGCCATCATTCAACTGACACCCGTCACATCAGCTTCCCTAACACACTGCAGAAGCAGCAGGAAACAAAACAGGGGTTCTACGCCATCAGTGGCTTCCCACACGTCCTTGGTGCAATTGACTGCACACACGTATGCCTTGTGCCACCTGCTGCAACAGAACACCTCTACCGCAACAGGAAGCACACACATTCCATCAACGTGCAGGCCATAGTCGATCACCAGGGATTGATCAGCAACATCGTGGCTAAATATCCTGGGAGTGTACATGACTCATTCATCTTCCGTCACAGCACCATCAACCAACACTTCCAGGATGGACGGTATGGCAATGGCCTACTTGTTGGTAAGTACAAAAACCTACTTATATACACACTGCACAGCAACCCTCTAGGACACACAACACATACACCACAACAGCAACATCTAGACAGGAACACACTGAGGTCATTACATCACTAGCCATGTTTCTTAAGTCACCATTGAACCTGTCACACATTGGAATTTACTGTACAGCCTAATGTTAAGACATCAATGAGTGTGGTTGCCTAAATGACACCTTGCAAATTGTAGGTGTCACAATGACCTTTACATTAATACATTGCATAAGTTTCAAGGTATGGGATGTACAGGGTACTTTGATATGAACGTGTTAACAACACTGACAATTTTAAATGTGCATGGAACTATCATCTCACCCTCAGTGAAGACACACGGACACCTGTATCACAAGTCACAATGCTGGTGAGGGCCCACTGTACTGCAAAAGCCTAAACATATTGATGACAAACGGTTAGCAGACAAACACTTGCTCAGCCAACGAAACAACACAATGCAGATGGTATAGCCTACAAGTATAGGATGTCACATCAGTACACAAAAGAGTCACAGACAACACAAGACAACTACTGCCATTGAAGGTCTTTTCAATAGTGCCAGCTACATCTACATTGACCCAATTCTGTGTTTTTCTTTCAGCTGATTAGGGGTATGGCATCCAGCCTTGGCTAATGACATCATTTGGGAACCCGAGTACTGCTGCAGAGCGGGCATACAACAACGCCCATAAGAGGGCACGCAGCATTGTCGAGCGCACCTTTGGGATCCTCAAGTCAAGGTTCCGCTGCCTTGACATCACTGGCGGTAGCCTACTATATTCCCCCAAGATGGTCTGTAGGATCATACTCACATGTGCAATATTGCACAACATTTGTGTAAAAAGGAACATTCCCCTCCTCGAACCAGACCCATACATGGCTGAAGACGACGAAGAGGAGGATGCTGGCCTGCAACAGGAGGGGGAACAACCAAACACGGCTGCTGGAGTACGTAGGTGCCAACAGATTGTAAATAATTTCTTTTCATAATTAGCACCATCACCACTTAATGCACTATTGTAAATAAACACTGATAACAAACACCACAGCATGGTTTGGCCTATTCATTTCTGCCCATCTTTAGCTTGGAATATCTGAAGAAGAATGTCGTCTCATTGAGCAATAATTATATAACAATCATGACACAAAAATATACACCACAAATGTAATGGCCACCATACAATGGTCAAATACACACACAATGTAAATGACAGACATCGTGTACAGTTCACCTTTGAAGGGCAATAGCTGAGGACCACACATATGACTCACATACATGTAGGAAACATGGATCATCGCAGCAGATGGTACACAACTAAAAGACCATCACTCAACTAGGGGAAAACAGGCCTCATACATCAGGCAGTTAACATGCTAATGCTTCAGGAACAGGAATGTAGGAATACACTCTTGCCAACAGTAATTCCAACTACTTACTATCATTGCAATGACTATCTGTCACTAGAGTTACACATAAGCAGAACATACACAGCACAAGTGCTACACCTACGACAAGCATCCAGCACATCACATCCCATCTACATGTCAGCCCTTTTCTAAAAACATTACACACACTTGCAGCTGCTTACACCCCACCTGTCTGAAGAGGTCCCTGGAATGCCGATTTGGGTACACTGAGATTCCCTCATCTACACACACACACTCACAAGAGTCATCCAGTGTGCCACACCCTTTACTATGCCTACCATTGTCATACTACCATCTCAATGCATGGAACTCAGCTCATATAATACACTGGCTTGGAGTTTATAAGGCCTGGTATGACCTGTAGATTGAATCTTCTGTGAAAGGTACTGTAGGCTATTTATCAGCAAATCCCAACGGACAGGACTAGTGAGACACAGATGGAGGCCACACGAGTGATCCCCTCCATGCACACCACCCAAATGTACATGCCCCCTCCCTGCTGATGCCTCCTATTGCATACATGTTGGAATTTGAGCTATTACATCATTAAACTTTGACACTAATGTTGCCGTAGAAAACTTTATCAGGGTTCATGTGTCACCTTCAAAACAACACAGGACATACACAGTGTGACATCTCAACTGTCTACTGCTCCCTCTGACCAGTCCTAGTCAGAACACGTGATCATGTAATTACTGAAAGAACTTGCTCCTCCTTGACCCAGCATCCTGCCAGCCTGACTGGCACCTGTCCGTGGGTCACTCTACAGATACCTGGGGTCCACCTATGGACCACACGTGCTGTCCAAAACCTCTTGTACCTCAGACACTAATTTGTCATTAGCCTAATCAATGTATACTCAAATACATAGTATTGCATCATCTGACTGTTATTTGTATCAGATTTGTGACAGTGCCCTTGAATAGCCAAATCTTGGCCCTTCCGTTGTCTGGCCCTCATTAATGCCTAAACTACAAAGTGTGACAGTGGACCAGGACCATAGTGTATGATGGTGTAAATGGCCTCCATCAAAACCAGCAACCTCAGATAATGTCCATGAAAAGGTAACACATATGAGGACCCTGACTATTCAAACGCTGAGTAACATTTTTCAAATGATAAAGATGAGTCGTGTGTTGACTACCAACCATTTACTTCTGCACAGAAGCTATGATGTTTCCTGACACATTACCATCCACAGAGGCCAACTGGAGTAGAAATGTTGCAATGACACATGCCGGATCCAGACACCTGAGACATTCTCTCACTCAGCACACCAAGGTTGCCCAGTTGAAAGTCTCATTACACGTTTTCAGTGACAGGGTGGGACCATCCATGTGTAGGTGACCATGTCCTCAATGGCTTCTCTCAAATTTTGCTACAAACAATACCCAATTGAAACAACATTAGCTGCCACTAACTCATGCGGAGACCTGGAAGTTACAGTGACAACATACACCCTGACAGTGTACACTGGATCAATATTTGACCACACACATACACATGTACCATCCAATCAACAAATTATTTGCAAGCAGCTGATCACAGTAGTGTCCCAGTTGTAACCTAGCAGGAAGAATGAAACATGCCACTAAACCAGGTAATGCATAAAGGGCCACATACATCAACAACCTATTTGCCCTCAGGAAATGAGGAATGTTGAGATTTAGCCAAAAATATCAATGCAAAATGGTATGTCATATTTCTCCCAAGAATCAATAGGGCAAACGTCAAATGGGCAAATGGGATTACAGAATGGCAAACAGTGAATCATACCCTATTTGCTTCCATGAGCCTGCTGCTGCAGGTTTAGCATTACTGAATTTGGGAATCCCTTGGATAAATTTGCAAGTCTGGAAGAGCAAACCCTAGGGTGCTAGGAACCTAAGTCCACCTCTACTGCCCCCCAAATAGACATTATATATGCACATGTGAATCACACACATGCATAAGGCGCATGTGTGCCCTACATGTCAAAAGCAAAACACATTGAAGATACATTAACTCGTAATTAGGACATGGTTACCCCCTTAAAAAGTGTTGGCGACAATTGCACTACCTATTTGGCCTTTATATAAGTTTGTTTACCGTGATAAATGTGGACACATTTTAGCTAAGGTATACATCCTGGTATACCATTCATATTTTGAAATTAGCCATCAGCAATTACCCACATATGTGTACAATTATGAGTAATATCCATTCTGACCAATCATTACTATTGCACTGTGAATACCTTCTATACATCCTATAAGGGTCATTTGCCATAGATAACCCCAAATGTGTATTACTTAGCACCGTTTGGTCATGACAAAATTATTTTCACAATTTGACAAATGAAAGACATATTTGTCATAATGCGTCATATTTCCACGCATAAAGCTTGTGCGTCATAATTTTTTACGCATAGGAGTGCAGATAAGGCTGAGTCAAAAAAATATTTGAAAAATAGATATAATACTATCCAGCATTACATGGCCACCATTTTTTACATAATGCGTCATATTTCCACGCATACAGCTTGTGCGTCATAATTTTTGACCCACAGGAGTGCAGATAATGCAGAGTCAAAATTAATTTTCATATTTAGATATCATAATTGCCAGCGGCTTAATTTTCAACTCTAGAACTGTAAAATAAGCCTCAAACAAATATAATGGTGCAATGATGAAATTTTTTTTGACTCAGCATTATGTGCACTCCTATGTGTCAAAAAATATGACGCACAATCTGTATGCGTGAAAAAATTACGCATAGCGGGGGGAAAACGGCAGCCATTTTATGCAGGATGTGATGTAATAGGATATCCTGTTTACAGAATCTGTACAGTGGGTGTACTTTCACTTTCACTTTGCAGTCTCAGATTATTCTAGACTGTGTGGCTGTGTGGAAAGTGTTGTCCTGTGTATTAGTGCTTTTGTGTCCTGTGTAGCTTCTCAATTGTGCTTTTGTCATCATTGTCTTGTTGTTGAATACTGTCAGAGTCTGTGTTGTATTATTTTGTCAAGTCCAGTGTTTCTTTTATTGTCTGTGGTAGTCTGTTGTGAGTAGTGTAATATAGGGGTTAGTTGGGCTCTTCTTCTTAAGTTTTCTTTGTTTTTCACTACTCTACCTTTCCCCATTTCCCCCTTTTCCTTTTTCTCCAACTTTTTCACCTTTGTCAGTGCTGACATGTCTGGTAGGCCACAACTTGCCAGGATGGGTGAGGAGGAATTGGGGGGATTTATATGGCTTGCTTGCCATTTCCTCCCACTCATGCTGGAGGCTGGGGGTAGGGTGATACAGGGGTATCACACGGAGGCCCGTAAAGTCCGGTGGGGGAAGGTGCGCCATCACTTGGTCCGTGTCTATGGTACTATAATAGAAATGAGTACACTGTTCCCAGAAAAGAGTATTGTCAACGAGGATGAAGAGTAGACTGAAAGAAGGTGTTGTAGGAGTGCCCTCAAGCATCACAGTAGGATGCTAGGCATCATCATCGGGCTGACTCCTCGTCAGACTGGCACTGCAACGTCTGACGGGCCACCCCACAAGAGGTGGTGGCTCTTCAACCGGAAAGTGGTCTTGCTGATCAAGTTAGGTCTGCAGAACGTGCTGACAGAGGAGGAAAGGAGAGTGAAGGGTATATAAAATTGGCTCTGAACACCTAGTGACTCAATTTAATGTTTATAGTAGGGGTCAGGCCAAGATTAAAATAAATGAAGGAGTATCAAGGGAAATAATGTCTCCTATACTCCTAAAAGAAGGAAAGGAGGAGAGAGTATTCACTCCTAACACTGGGTCGACATGTTACGCGCCTACACGGTCAGTAATTGATCCAATGGCGCTTCATCAGGACCGTTGGTTGTTACTTCTCCTTAACAAACAAAAAGCAAAAAACGTAAATGCTGGGAGGTCACTTACAGTCTATGGACCAGTCGTCACAGTCAGTCTAGTTGTGGGTCGCCCATCCCATGTAAAGACAGAGCATCATAGGGACGCGTAAAACCTCATAACCAAGGTGAGTTCATTCGACTCAGCCGGTGGTAAGCTGTATGCCTACCCGAGGTCGCGTGCCGTGTCTATGGTAGCCTGAGGAATGAACATCAACTTAAGCTCCGCTGGGCTGATCTGATATCCAGGGAGCAAGATCTGCTGGACCACCTGGGAATCAGGATTGGTGGCCATGTTGGTAAGTACACATCAATTACATGTGCACAATTTAAAGCTGTGTGGCGACATGTGATGATTGTTACCCAATCTGCCAGATAAGTAGCTGACTGTGTGTAATGCTAGGGAAACCTACTGGGTAATTGATGCACAATGTGAAGGAAGACAAATGCTAGCAGTCAGGTAGCTCATGTTTTCTACACATACCGGTTGCCTGTAGCAGTATGTAATGTAGTGCTGCCTTTGTGTCAGACTAGCAACACGTTAATGACTCAATTAGAGCTCTACAGGTCACAATAGCCAGTGAAAATTGGATGCTGAAACATCATACCTACATATGTAGAGGCCATAGCTAAACTGACGTTTGTAAACCCAATATGATGCTATAAATGAGTGCTGCCTTCACGTCAATTGAAGTTAGCAATGTTGTCCACACATATGTCACATGTGTGTCTGGTTGGTGTGTGGAGAAAATGACCACATAGGCTGTTTGAGTTTGAGAGGTCATGCAGTCCTCAAGTAACCAGCTTTTGGATGTCTCCCTTGGATGCACATGATGAGATGAATGCACCCCTATATTGTTGGGGCATACTAATGGAGGTGCATCTTTGACACCACATGACTGTCCGGGCCACTGCATGTGTGTAGTAGGGTGTGTAACTGTAGCAGGACACTCATCCAAAGTAAATGTTGCTCAAGAATAATTCCATGCAGTATGAGCATGTGTGAAAGTGTTTCATTACGCATGTCATATTCTCACATTGTCTTTGTAATTGCAATTGTTTGTCAGTGCATGGATTCTGAGTATATTCTACCTTCCATGCTTTACAGGTGGACCTGCACCGTACACTGTGGGAGAGGTGGCTCATTTTGCGGACCCCGACACCTACAGTGAGTGTTGCATGTGTGCTATTTTTATTGTTTGCTGGTGATGCATGATGGACTACTGTGTGTTCAACAGAATTCAAGGTTTGATGCGCTACCCACTCATTAGTATTGTTCCATTAGTGGGATTTCAAATATCACTTCAGTTTCAGTAGATCTATGCTGATCCATTTCTCAGATTTTGGGTCTGTAGGCCATTCCAGTAGGCCCGCTATGGGGAATGGGGTGAGTCATGTGGAATACACTGGTTAATGTAAGAGTTGCTCTGGGACTTGTCTCGGACTGAGGGGGTCATTCCAACCCTGGCGGTCGGTGTTAAAGCGGCAGCTAACCCGCCAACAGGCTGGCGGTTAAAAAAATGGAATTCTGACCATGGTGGAAACCGCCAACAGAGACCGCCACTTTAACACTCCGACCGCCACGGCGGGACAAACAAACAGCGCAGCGGCCACCGCCAACAGACAGGCGGGAGTCAATGTACCGCCCACCCTATCACAACCCACCAATCCGCCACCTTTTCCGGGGCGGTAGCCCCGCCGATAAAAACACAGCGGAAACAGCCATTTCAAACGGAAAACGCTCACCTCCATACACCCCACGAGGAATCTGGACAGCATGGAACCCGAACTACACATCCTACCAGCTATTGTATTCCTGCTCCTCTACCAGGAGCACGAACGCCGGCGCAGAAGACAACGGTGAGTACTGCACCTACGACACAGGGGAGGGGGGAGGAGAAAATATTACGGGCACACATACGCGACACACCGACCACCAACCTCACCCACTACAACACACACATCAATGCATAGCAATACATCACTGTTACAACCCCCAACCCCCCCGGAAGAATGCAAAGACAAAAGGAAATGATCATAAACAGTCGAATATATTGTATTATTGGCTTATAAAAATATCACACATTTAAAACTAAAATATACATAAATATTAAAAGTCCGATAATTTTAGCAGTCATTGTCCGTGGACCACTGGGCCCAAATCACATGGGCAAGGCCCACACAGGATACCTGACACCAACGGAGAGAACACTGCAGGGGCATCAGATAGAAAAACTACAGGCACCTCAGAGGGAAGGAAAGGGGGGGCACCTCAGCCACATGAGTACACGACGCCAGATCCACGAGGGGCCTCCATGGCCACTGTCCCATCCTCGGGAATGCAAAGCCACAGTCTCTCAAGTCCAGATAGTGGGTGGTTTGCCCACTGTACCATCCTGGGGAGTGCAAAGCCACAGTCTCTCAAGTCTATACAGTGGGTGGGTTGCCCACTGTACCATCCTGGGGAGTGCAAAGCCACAGTCTCTCAAGTCTATACAGTGGGTGGGTTGCCCACTGTACCATCCTGGGGAGTGCAAAGCCACAGTCTCTCAAGTCTCACAAGTGGGTGGTTTGCCCACTTTTCCATCCTGGGGAGTGCAAAGCCACAGTCTCTCAAGTCTATACAGTGGGTGGGTTGTCCACTGTACCATCCTGGGGAGTGCAAAGCCACAGTCTCTCAAGTCTCACAAGTGGGTGGTTTGCCCACTTTTCCATCCTGGGGAGTGCAAAGCCACAGTCTTTCAAGTCCAAAAAGTGGGTGCGTTGCCCACTGCTGCATCCTGGGGAGTGCAAAGCCACAGTCTCTCAAGTCCATACAGTGGGTGGGTTGCCCACTGCTGCATCCTGGGGAGTGCAAAGCCACAGTCTCTCAAGTGGATGACAGTGTCCACTGGTTCTGGAGGGGGACTGGTGCCCAGAGTGCTTCGTGCAGCCCTGCCCGACACAGATGCAGCACTGCCCCTTCCACCAATGGGCCAGCGGTTCTTGAGATGAAGGGCCCTGTGCAGCGGTGCTTGAGACGGCGGTCCCCTGTTCAGCGGTGCTTGAGACGGCGGTGCCATGTTTAGCGGTGCTTGAGATGAAGGGCCCAGTGCAGCGGTGCTTGAGACGGCGGTGCCCTGTTCAGCGGTGCTTGAGACGGTGGTGCCATGTTCAGCGGTGCTTGAGATGAAGGGCCCAGTTCAGCGGTGCTTGAGACGGCGGTGCCCTGTTCAGTGGTGCTTGAGATGGCGGTGCCCTGTTCAGCGGTGCTTGAGACGGCGGTGCCCTGTTCAGCGGTGCTTGAGATGAAGGGCCCAGTTCAGCGGTGCTTGAGACGGCGGTGCCCTGTTCAGCGGTGCTTGAGATGGTGGTGCCATGTTCAGCGGTGCTTGAGATGAAGGGCCCAGTGCAGCGGTGCTTGAGACGGTGGTGCCCTGTTCAGCGGTGCTTGAGACGGCGGTGCCCTGTTCAGCGGTGCTTGAGATGAGTGTCCAGTGCAGCGGTTCCGGCCCAGGCATGGATGTCACTCGCCACCTGACATGTGGCTGGCGGGGCCTTCCTGCCCATCTGTCTGTTGGCTTGCAGGGCCCTCCTGGGCTGCAGTACCGGGTCTCTGGGTGTCCTCCTGCACACCTGGGATGGGGCTGGTGGAGCCCTCCTGGGCAGCTGGCCTGCTGCCGTACTTGTCGGGCGTGCTGCCCTTCCCACCCTTCCCTGGTCGTCTGTGGCCCTTTCCCACCTTTGGCTGTGTGCCAGGTGGCACCCCACTTCCAGCCGGAACCAGGGTAGGGATTTTGGTCCCTGGTGTCTTTGGCCTCTCGCGCCGGGCACTGGTAATCTTTGGGTGCTTTTCCGGGGGTGGGCTGGCCGTGCCTTGGCTCCTAGCAGAACTAGTTGCCCTTGAGGGTGGGGGACTCCACAGTCCTTGGACAACAGTCTTGATAGGTCCTGGTTTTGTGGTGGCTGAGGTGCTGATTGCAGTCTTAGGAGATGGACGGGGTGGGGGAGTTGTTGGAAAGAGGTCAAGTTTGGAAAGGAAAAGCAATTTGGAAAGAGAGGGACGGGTAGGTGAAGTGGGTATGGGAGTGGAGGAAGAGGATGTGGTTGTAGGAGTGTGAAGTCTGGTGTCTTTGGGTGCAGGTGCTTGGGCTGGAGGCTGTCGTAAGGTGGATGGCTGTTGGGTGGGTGGCTGCCTGCGTTTGTGTGGTTTGGAAGAGGGGGTGACAGACACGCTGGGAGAGGACACAGGGGACGTGTAAATGGTAGTGGGGGTGGTGACTGCACGTGTGCGGAGTGTTCTGGTGGGTGTGCTGGTGATGGACGTAGTGGCTGAAGATGTTGTGCATGCAAGTGTGAGTGGAGATGTCACAGGGAGGGAGGAGGGAGACGAGGAGGAGGGGGACACAGTGGAGGCAGTGGGTGTTGGTGTGTCTGCATGTGGATGTTGCTTGTGTGAATGCTTGTGTGCTGTGTGGTGCTTATGTCTGGATGAGCTTCCCTTGGGTGTTGAGATGTGTGCACGCTGGTCTGATGGTGTGTCTGGGATAGGCAGAGGTACTGGGGATTGGGTCTGGGTGGAGGAAGTTGGAGGGGGGAGGCTAGAGACAGGGACAATTGCTGCCGTCAGTGCTGAGGCCAGAGCGTTGAACGATCACTGATGGGCAGCCTGACCCGAATGAATGCCCTCCAGGTATGCATTACTCCGGTGCACCTCCCTTTCTACACCCTGGATGGCATTCAAAAGGGTAGACTGCCCAACAATGATGGTCCTCAGGAGGTCAATGACCTCCTCACTGAGGGCAGCAGGGGTGACAGGGGCAGGGCCTGAGGTGCCTGGGGCGAAGGAGATGCCCACCTTCCTGGGCGAGCGGGCACGGGGCAAACGCTGAGGGGCTGCTGGGAGGGCGGTGCTGGTGCGCTGGGTGGCGGCTGTACCTGTTGTTGCGGGGGGCACGGATGTTGCCGCCACCACAAGGGAGCTCCCTTCAGAGGACGAGTTGCTGCCACTGACATCAGCACGAGTCCCCGCTGTGGAGCTCCCCTCGCCCTCTGTCCCACTGGTGTACTCAGAGTCCGTTGCATGGCCCTCCAGGGCCATGTGGGATGCTGCTCCCTCGTGCTCCGATGCCACTTCTCATCCGCCTGATGATGCTAATGCACACATGAACAGGAAGACCACAAAAAAGGGGTGGGGGGAGAAAGAAAGACATGTTGAGTGCATGCATAGGCGACACCGTTGGCGGAGAGGACAGACACAGAACCCCCCTGCACTACGCCGCGCACTTGGGGTCCACTACTCAATCAGTGGGACATGGCCTACAAGCCTATGGACGACAACTGCACACATAGATGACATAGGGCCATGGATACCTGAACTTGGCACCCTACGGAGGTGGGGGGCGGGGGCACAGGGCCATGCCTTACGGCGGGCCTAGCCTACAGAAATCGCCCTGGCCTAGGGATACCCACAGCCCTCCTCCCCCACCCAGACACCTCCACTGCGCGCAAAGTCACCAGAATGAGAGTGTACTCACCCCGTTGTGTCTGCTGTGATGTCCTCACGTGCCCATCCAAATCGGGGTAGGCCACCGCCAGGATCCGGGACATCAGGGGGGTCAAAGTACGACTGGCACCCCTCCTACGTTGGGAGGCCATCCCCAGCTGAGCCTCCGCCGTCTTCCTGCTCCAGCGTCGGATGTCCTCCCACCTCTTCCGGCAGTGGGTGCCCCGTCTGTTGTGGACCCCCAGCGTCTGGACGTCCTTGGCGATGGCACGCCAAATAGCGACTTTCTGGTGGGCGCTGACCTATGTGACATGTACAGGGGGAGAAAAAAAATCATCACCTTCTGCATGCTCGATGTGAGTGGCCCCCCATCCCCACCCTTGCCATGTGGCACATGCTCTCATCTGTCTGATGCATGCCTCAATCGCTCCCCCTCCCCACCATCTTTCATCCACCCGACTCAACCCAGGCATTGGCCGCAAAGCATGCTCCCAGTGTACTTACCTTGTGGTCTGGAGGACCGTAGAGTAGCGCATACTGGGGGAGGACACCATCCACGGGTTTCTCCAATTCTTCAGAAGTGAAGGCAGGGGCCCTTTCCCCAGTCGCAGCAGCCATTGTCTCTTCCAGACCGAGGTCACAGCAGCACTTGCAATGTAGGTCCTCTCCTGTGGAAGATCAGGTATCGAGTGATTAAGTAGATAGAAAATGGCGATCACGCCCGCGGCGGTGAGTAGCGCGGCGGTGCGTACCGCGACCGCCGGCGCACATCGTCATTGGCTCGTGAAACCCATAGGGTTCAATGTTAACCAATGCGGCTTTGCGCCGTGGTCTTCGACCGCCTACCGCCACGGTGTGCCACGCCAGCTCATTGACCTCACATCCCATTGTCACACTTCACAGGTCAGGCAGCCGCCATTTCAAGGGCCCATATGGCTTAATTTCTACTGCGTCACACATACCTTGGCCTTACATCAACACTCATACAAACCATTCAATTCATAGTGAATCGTGTTGTGTGCAAGCTGTGGGAACGTACCTGTGGGTTGATTGACTCTGTGCTCGCTGTTGTCCTTCCTAGGCACCGTCCGCTGGGACAAGCGAGGAGATGGAGGAATCTTCCCGTGTACAGACCGCTGGTGGACCTGACGAAAATGGAGGTTTCTGACATACAGGCTTGACCGAACCACTATACATGAACTGTGTGCCCAGCTGGAGGCAGACCTGATGTCACCCATCCGCCAACCCACAGGGATCCCCCCTCTAGTGCAGGTGCTGTCAGTACTCCATTTCTTAGCAAGTGGGTCATTTCAAACAACAGTGGCCATATCATCAGGGATGTCCCAGCCCATGTTTTCCAAGGTGTTGTCCAGAGTGTTGTCTGCCCTGCTCAAACACATGCGGAGCTACATCATTTTCCCTGAGGTGGGGGATTTGCCTACAGTGAAGGGTGATTTCTATGCCCTTGGACATGCCCCCAACATCATAGGTGCCATTGATGGGAGACATGTGGCTTTGGTACCCCCCAGCAGGAGTGAACAGGTGTACAGGAACAGGAAAAGTTATCATTCCATGAATGTACAGATGGTGTGTTTGGCTGACCAGTACATCTCCCATCTTAATGCCAAGTTCCCTGGGTCAGTGCATGATGCCTACATCCTGCGGAATAGCAGCATCCCGTATGTGATGGGTCAACTCCAGAGGCACCGGGTGTGGCTATTAGGGGACTCTGGTTACCCCAACCTGTCCTGGCTACTGACCCCAGTGAGGAATCCCAGGACAAGGGCAGAGGAACGGTACAATGAGGCCCATGGGCGGACTAGGAGGGTGATCGAGCGAACCTTTGGCCTCCTGAAGGCCAGGTCCAGGTGCATCCATATGACAGGTGGATCCCTAATGTACTCACCAAAGAAGGTGTGCCAGATCATCGTGGCCTGCTGTATGCTTCACAACCTGGCTTTGCGCCACCAGGTGCCTTTTCTGCAGGAGGATGGTCCGGATGGTGGTGTTGTAGCAGCTGTGGAGCCTGTGAAGAGTGAAGAGGAGGAAGCCAAAGAGGACGACATAGACAACAGGAACACAGTAATACAGCAGTATTTTCAGTGACACACAGGTAAGAGTAGACACCGGCATATTACATTTACTTAAAGAATCCTACCTCTCTACTGTCTGACTTTTTCCCCCAGTGTATGCTAACTGTGTTGTGACTTTCCCTTCCGTTTTCAGAGCTGTGGGCCCCACTGCGTGACATCTGCTTTGTTTCCCCATGGACTACAGCTGTGTGACAGCGGTTTGTTAGCATCACAATGTGAATGAACATTTTGGCACGGTCATGTCTAATACATTTGTTCTAAATCACAGCCAGACTCCAGAATGTTTTGTGCAATAAGTGTTTTTATTCAAGTGCTCTAAATTGGATGGGTCGTTGCAAATCAGTGAGGGGTGATGGTGGAGGATTGTCCATTGCAGAGTCCAGACTATCAGTTTCACAGGTGCATTGTCCAAATGCCTGTGGGAAGTGGAGCAGGGGCAGTTTACGGTTGGACAGGGTGACAATGTGGGACAGTGGGTTGACAATCAGGGCGGTATCTTTTGCTGGCGGGGGTCTTGACATCTTACTCTGTCTTCTTCCTGGATCTCAGGTCCCGCTTGCGGGGTGGTTCTCCTTCTGCAGGGGGTGGGGTTCTGGTGGCCTGTTGGTCTTGTGTCGGGCCTCCTGTCCACTAACGCCGGCGGAGGTGATAGGCAGTTCTTGGTGCATGCTAGTGTCAGGGGCCCTTTGAGGTGCCACAGTGTCCCTCAATGTCATGACTACCTCATTCAAGGCCACTACGATGGTACCCATGGCGGAACTGATGTTTCTTAGTTCCTCCCTGAACCCCATATACTGTTCCTCCTGCAGAAGCTGGATCTCCTGAAACCTGACCAGGACCATCGCCATCGTCTCCTGGGAGCGGTGGTATGCTCCCATGATGGAGGAGAGGGCCTCGTGGAGAGTGGGTTCCCTGGGCCTGTCCCCCCCCTGTCGCACAGCAGCCCTCCCAGTTCCCCTGTTTCCCTGGGCCTCTGTGCCCTGGACCGTGTGCCCACTACCACTACCCCCAGGTCCCTGTTGTTGTTGGGGTGGTGGGTTAGCCTGGGTTCCCTGTAGTGGTGGACACACCACTGATTGACGTGTCCTGGGGACAGAGGTATGGGCCCGCTGGGTGGGTGCTGTGCTGGTGTTCCCAGAGGGGGTAAGGTCTACTGTGGCCTGTGGCTGTGTGAGGGGAACCGACTGTCCCGAGGTCCCCGATGGACCGGGCTGGTCATCTAGATCCAGGGAGACAGAGCTGCTGTCCTCACTGTGGGCCGCTTCTGGGGGTGGAGGGGACATTTGTGGACCCTCCTGCGCGGTGACGTGGCGTTCGGATCCTGCAGGGGTATAAAAGCATGGTTATTGCTTCTGTGTGTGTCATAGGGTGCAATGGGTGGGTGCCCATGTACCCCAGTGCTGGCATTCCTTTGTGGGGGCTGTTGTGACGGTGGTTGGGGGGGGGTTTGTATGTGTATGTGCAGTGGGCATGCTTAAGTGATGGGTGTCCATGCTTTGTGGACGCATGCAGGGCTAGGTGTTGGGATGGGTGGGTAGTGATGGTGAGACAGTTGCAAGGAGTAGGATGTGATGGGGGTGAGGGTGAGGGTGGGGGTATGAGTTGGCATGCAGGTGGGGTGGGGGGGAGAAGTAGTTAAGATTTGCCTTACCAGAGTCCATTCCTCTGCCAACTCCTGCGAGGCCCTGAGGATGCAGGATGTTCAAGACTTGCTCCTCCCATGTTGTAAATTCTGGGGGAGGAGGTGGGGGTCCGTCGCCAGTCTTCTGCACCGCGATGTTGTGCCTGGATACCATGGAACGCACCTTCCCCGTAGGTCGTTCCACCTCTTCCTGATGTCGTCCCAATTTCTTGGGTGCTGTCCCACAGCGTTGACCCTGTCGACTATTCTGCTCCATAGCTCCATCTTCCTGGCAATGGTGGTGTGCTATACCTGTGCCCCGAACAGCTGTGGCTCTACTCGTACGATTTCCTCCACCATGACCCTGAGTTCATCATCAGAGAACGTGGGGTGTCTTTGCGGTGCCATGGGGTGGTGTGGGTGATGTGTAGGGTGGATTGTGTGGTGCTAAGTGTGGTGATGTGTATTGTTGTGTTTTGTGAAGTGCGTGCAAATATTGCTGGGTGACAGTGAATTGGGCGTCTCGGTGCTCGGATGTCTTTTCTCGGTGCGTGTTCACGAATCTCTAGGAGTGGAGGTTTGTGGGTGATGTGGGTGTGTGTTTTATATTTAATTGGGTGTGTGGGAGTGGTGTGTGTATGTGTCTCAGGTGTGTGTATTTTGAATTGTCCAATGTGGTTGTATTTTGTAAGTGTGTGTGTATTTTGAGCGCGGCGGTGTGTACCGCCAATGGAATACCGCGGTTGAAAGACCGCCGCGTGGATTCCTGTGTCGTGATAGTGTGGGCGTATTTCTGTTGGCGTGATGGTGGAGGCTTGGTCATCGCCAGTTTCTCGCTGCCCTTTGGTGTGGCGGACTTTTGTGGATGTCTGTATTTTGGCGGTTTGCCTGTTGTGGGTCAGAATGACCGTGGCGGTGTTATGGCGGTCTTCTGAACGGCGGTAAGTGCCTTTTACCGCCGAGGTTGGAATGAGGGCCTGAGTCTGCATTTCAGACTGACATTCTCCCAGATAGCTTCTGCAGAAGGCTTGTCTGAAATATGCAGCTTCCCTAGTTAACGATGGACTGAGTACACTGTAGGTTGGATCTTCCGGGGGCATGTATTTCCACAAGTTGACCTAGAAGTGTGTGGGACTAGAGTGAAATGGCCTAGGTGTACATTCTACTCATGATCATGGGTGTTCTTGCTCCTCTGTGTGTGTGGTAAAATATGCCTCACTGGTAGTATGTGATGTTGGCCTAAGTCAGTACATTTTGACATGTGTGGACCTTGGATAGGACAAGGTTTAGCTGACTTCAATTTGTTGCTAGGCCTTCACTGGTGTTGTGTGTGTGGAGGCAAAAACTTGTTGAGCTTTCAAGACACTCCTGGGTGTGCATTGAATATGGGATTGTTGGTTGTTCTTCCCACCCCACCCTCAAAGACTGCCATGTGTTTGGGAATAGGGTACCTAGGACTGTAGCAACCAGTATGTTACACATACTTGTGACCATTTGCAACTTTGTTTTGAACCTAGTGTACACACTCGGTTATGGCACATGAGTTCTATACTAGCAAAAACAGTTACAAATGGCAGATATTGAGGGTTGTGATTGTTATCACATAGACTGACATATGTAGTGAAGGCAGTAGGCGGAGGAGGTGCAGCCATAATGTCAGCTGCATTACCAATTATTTGGATGAGAAGTTTAGGCTGAAGTCACCCATCATGTAGAGACATGGATATGCTAGCTGTGAGATGCCCTTGTGTATGCAGGCTTCCCATGTAATTCCTCTGAGACATACAATGATCTATGTGGTGAAATTAGCTGTTACAACAACAGTAAAAGTAATGTCCAATTGAGCCATTGTGCTATTCCACCCAATGCATTTCCTATGGTAAATAGTTGCCCTTTCTCTTCACAGCTGCAAACATGAGTGCCGCACAGAGGCATGATTATGAAAGGCGGGCAATGAGATACCGGCACATCCAGCAGGTGCAGTCGGGGTTCCGACGGATGGCCTGAAAATACCTGGCGGATCGGGCCTCCGGAGCATCGTGGGCCTCACCACAGGGTGGCCCAACGTTGCCCACTACAGCCACCACCACCACATCCACCAGTTCTCCCCAAGTGGCCCCAGCAACGGCGGGGACAGTTGTCCCTGCCTCAGCAGCACGACCTGGACCCAGCAATTTCAGAGCTGCAGGACAGTCCAGTGGGCTACCAACAACTCCCACACCGAGCACCTCTGCCAGCACACAGACAGCAGCAGCACCTCCTATTGACCCTGCGGCATTCCAGGCTTTAGAGATGAAAATGGACACGTTCATTCGTAAGGTGGACAAGCTGAGCCAGGATGTGGCGTACATTAAGAAGCGGGTTAGGTCCATCAGGCGGACCCTACGGAGGGCCAACCTCTATGACTTATTTGATTCATTTAAATTTATCCCTCCCCTTTCTCCTCTTTCCTTTTTATCATGATAGGTGGGTTTTGGGGATTAGTGTTAGATTAGTATAGGTTGTTAGCTTAGTTAGTGTTAGGGAGGAGGGTGGGGGGTCCTTATTCTTTCTATTTTTCATTTTTGAGTGTGTGGGTGGGTGGGTGAGGGTCAAAATATTAAAAATATATTAAAAAAAATAACAAAAAAATATATGATTGTTTAGGATAGTATAGTATGTGTGTAGGTTAGTATGTGTTGTCCTGCATGTGTCCTGTCTCATAATGGTGGGTGGGGGGTTGATGTTTAGATCGATTCGTTATATGTGTAGAGTAAGTTTAGATTAGGTTAGTTAGGGACAGTTGTGGGTTAGGAGTAGTCAGGTTAGATTAGTGTAGGTATGACTTTTCCCTTAGTTGCCTCTGGTGTGAATACATATGAATAAATATATAGTTAACCCTTTGCATTATGTGTTAACTGCTACTTGATCATGGCCTTGACATCAGTGTAGGTGATTGTTTTTCTATGACATTTGTGTCCTATGCTACACACCGAAGAAAATAGAGGTTTTAAATGGCAGCTACCCCTGTGCTAACTTGGTAAGTATCCACCATTTGATAGAACCACCATTAGTAGTTTACATGGATCACCAAGGAATTGTGTTGATGAGTATGTATTCTACATCACAAAGTGTGCTTCCAGAATTGGTATTGTGGGTAATTTATTAGGTTGGACTGCAGTGTGATGTTCAGGGACATCTTTGTAGATGAGGTGTTGTTGACAGTCTTGTCTTGTTGTCTTCATTGCTGACATAGATCATGTGTGCAAAAATTCAGCATGACTTCCCTTCATGGAAGTATACTCTGAAAGGGTGATTGATGCTGTGTTTAGTTGTGTTTGCTTAGATTTTACTGCATAATTTCATGTCTTAGTATTGCATGGTGCCTACATTCATCAGCCACCATTACTTTGGTTGCTATAGATGGAGCATTATTCTGTCCAACACAGCATGATTGTGTGTGGTTTGTCCCTTCATCAGTTATTCTCCTCAGGATGGTCAGTCTATGATGCAATCCTGGACACTGCACAGATGTATCAGAGTACATGATGTCAGGACAGTTGTATTGACAAGCTGCATGGTTGTCACACAGGCACTTTAGAGTTATCTACTGCACAGTTGATGTGTCAAATAACACATAACACAATAAGACATATTAGGGGTGCAAGTGCAATTTATTGATAGGTGCTGTTGTGCAAATTGTACATTGTCCATGTTTGCTGAGTCCGTTCTGGTGCATTCTTACATGGTGATCCTACAGAAGGGGTGTGGACGATGCTCCTGACATGCTGGGGTGATGTAACAGACAGTGCAGAGGGACAGGATTTGCCGATTAGTAGGAGAGAGACATTCACTGGCAATGCTGACAAGTCATACAGTGGTTAGCAGAACAGTCATTGAGTATAGTTGTAGTGAGACTGGCATTTGACAAAACGTAGGACCTTGGTCAAAGTAGGCCATGGTGCAGGGACTAGTGCTTCCGGGTACTCTTCCGTGTGAATGTGATCTGTTCCATGTCTTCTTCTTCTAATGTGTGTGTTGCCTGCTTTGTCCTTGTTGTTGTTGGTTGTGAAGGGGCAACACACACCTCAGTGTTAGAAGACGTGGAGTCAGACATCCCGGTGGCTGCTCCCTGTGAAGTTCTTAAGGGCAGTACTGCAGCAAGGAGGGCCTGCTGGTTTTTGAGAATAGCATCTACATCACGATGGTAGGAAGCCAGATCGGCCTTGAGGGAGTCATGATTGCATTAGTGCATGCAGTGGAAAGTTTGAGGTGCGAGGTGTTGTTGCAACTCCCTTACTGCAGTGGTGAATTCTTTTATATTTTCTTGTAGTCCATGCAGTATGGATGTTAGGGCTTGCATAGCTGCTGCCTGATCTGCAGATGACATCATGCACCCCCTCAAGGCTGGCTGCCATAGTTTGCATCCCCACCCGCACCTCCTTGGCCAGCTCCCGCTGTACTCCAACTACAGTTCTTTCAAAGCTGGTGCCAGTGTCGTCAGAGTCGTCAGCTGTGTAGGAGCTGGCAGGTCTTGCAATTGGGGTGGTGGGTGGTTCTTCTGTGATGGCTGCTTGTTCTGTGCTCCTCCTTGTGACTGAAGGTGGGGTCTGGAGGGTTTCAAGGACCTTTTAGATGGTCTCCTGGGGAATGTTAATGGGCTCGTCATCCATGTCATCAGGGAAATCAGGTACAGGCATATCGGCAGGAGATCCATGTTCCTCTGCAATGAAACAGGGTACAATTAGTGTATCTGTGTTGTGACAATTTTGCCGTAACATGCCAGCCTTTTGATGACTTCACTTTGTGATCTTGTTTGTTACTGGTATCTGCTGTCCTTCATATGGGCATTGTTATAGGCCTATGGCCCACCTGTGTGTCACATGTATGATATAGAGTTATCAGACTTGTCTGCCTAATCGCCTCTAGGTGTTGCTTTGTACCAAATAGGGAATAGCCATCTTTTTGTCCTACTTGACCCTCCGTGTATATCTATTCTTATGGTGAGACCTTTCACTGGCTGTGGGTGTTCTGATTGCCCTGGCAGCACACTTGCCTCTCAGGACCTGCCCCAATCCCTGATTGTTCACATTGACTTAATTGTAAATGACATGTGGTATATCCTATGCATGGCAATGTTATGATGTGATATGGATGTAGACATTGTTCATGTGTCCAGCTGATGTTGAGTAATATGTGTTACATTGGATTGCCCTGTTTATCGTATCAATGTCCTATATGGTCCTCTGACTGTGCAGGTGTATTTAAGTGACCAGTTGCATGTGTCCCCTCCTCAATGCTGTTGTCTGAGCAGTCTGACATTTGTGATGTTGCCTTGTTAGCCAGGCACGTGAAGGACCCTGACATATGCAGCATGTGTGTGTTCTTAGTGCTGTGTGGCTCCTATTGCTGTTTACTTTGGCTGATGTATGTGACAACTATGGGCATTAACATATGAGTGTACTGGGGCCTTTGTCTTGTTTCAGGAGATTGTTGCAGATGTCATCCTCACCCCCTAATTTAGGTATGTATGTTCCATGGGGAGGTTACTGCCATTGGCTACTTGTGCTGCACAGAGATCAGAGGTGGTAGTGTCAACTGTTGTGGCAGTTACATTGCAGTTGTTGTTTTGGCTACTGGATTACTGATAGGGACCTAGTTGATGTAGGAGATATTTTGGCTGACGAGTGCCAGGATGTAAGTTTGAGGTAGTGGCCTTCCCACCTGTCGAGGTTTTCCGTTAGCTCCATTGTTGTCATGACAGGATGCCCCCATTGGACTGTTGTTGGTGTTGTGTAATGTCGTGCCCCAGCTTCTGTATGTGCAGGGCATGCCCCCATACCGTGCCCCTTTACCCATGCCACTCCATGTATATGCTGACTTACATGCAATGTGTAGTGGTATTTCCCCCCCTGCTTACAGTCCACATTATTGCATTATAATTCCCCATGCGACTTACCGTGCATGTGCGTTGTTTCCTGGTAGTCTGCGCTGTCCTGTCCTTGAATCCCTGTGACGATCTCCTCAGGGATGACGGCTGCGACCATCTCCTCCATGTGGTCCAGGGCCTCCTGGTGTGCTGGACTCCCACCTCCAGTCTGCAGTGCTGCCTTCCTGTTCCTGGCCATTTTTTCCTTTGTCCTACGTTTGCAGTCATGCCAGCGTTTCTTACACTCGGTGACTGTTCTGCGTACTTCAGCCACACTGTTGATCTTGTCAACAATTTGTTGCCATATGGCCTCTCTCCTGCTGATTGGCAACTTAGAGGTGATGAACAGTTGGTGCTGGTGTTCCGTCACCTCTTTAACCAGGATTTCCTGCTCCTCTGCACTGAAGCGACACTTTCTTTTTTTTCTATATATGTCCTGGTTCCTGTATGGATAATCCTGGCTGGTTCCTGGTCTGCTGTCATCTTCCTGGGGTCTGTAGTTGCATCTGGGATCCATTTTGTCTCTCCTCTGCTGAAAGGGCAGTGTTCGCGGGTAATATTGACGCTATTGCGTCAAAAAAAACAGTGCTTTCCGGGTTGCGCTGTCGTAAATCGACCCACAGTCATTTACGTTGCGTTAACGTCGTTTTCCTTTACGACTTGATGCCACGATGTGCGTAAAAAAAAATGACTCCCACCTGGTGGTTGCGCCGCCGTGCGTCAAAGTATAAATTTGACGCCCGCACGGCGCATCGAAATGGCGTTAGCCGGGGTTAAAACTTTTGACGCAAAACTGCGCCGGCGCAGCTTTGCGTCAAAAAGTATAAATATGGCCCTAAGTCCGAAGGTAAAAAGTTGACCGGGACCTTCCAGCCAGCGTATCCGAGGAGGGCTCCAGGGACGTCCGATCAAGATCCAGGTTTACCCCGGTTGAGGGATTTTCACCTCGAAAAAGAGACTAAGGGGGTCATTCTGACCCTGGCGGTCCATGACCGCCAGGGGGGAGGGCAGCGGAAGCACCGCCAACAGGCTGGCTTTGCTTCCTGGGCGATTCTGACCGCGGCGGTAAAGCCGCGGTCAGAAAAGGGGAGCCGGCGGTTTCCCGCTGGCCCAGGGAATCTGCCATGGGGATTCCGACCCCCTTCCCGCCAGCCTGTTCTGGCGGTGCCAACCGCCAAAACCAGGATGGCGGGAATGGGTGCCGTGGGGCCCCTGGGGGCCCCTGCACTGCCCATGCCACTGGCATGGGCAGTGCAGGGGCCCCCTAACAGGGTCCCACAAAGATTTTCACTGTCTGCTTTGCAGACAGTGAAAATCGCGACGGGTGCCACTGCACCCGTCGCACACCTTCAACTCCGCCGGCTCCATTCGGAGCCGACTTCATTGTTGAAGGGGCTTTCCCGCTGGGCCGGCCGGCGGTCTTATGGCGGTCGCCCGCCGGCCCAGCGGGAAAGCCGGAATGGCCGCCGCAGTCTTTTGACCACGGAGTGGTCTTTCGGCGGGAACCGCTTGGCGGGCGGCGACCGCCGACCGCCGCGGTCAGAATGACCGCCTAAGTCCGAAGGTAAAAATCTCCACCGAGGATTCCTGCATCGCGTATCCGGAGAAGGGCTCCAGGTGGTCGGATTGGACTGGCAGGTTTGTCCCACTGAAGAAAATCTTCGAAAAAAAGACTAAGGCCCTCATTCCAACCCTGGCGGTCTGTGACCGCCAGGGCGGAGGGCAGCGGAAGCACCGCCAACAGGCTGGCGGTGCTTCCTGGGCTATTCTGACCGCGGCGGTAAAGCCGCGGTCAAAAAAGGGGAACCGGCGGTTTCCCGCCGGTTTTCCCGTGGCCCAGGGAATCAGCGCCGCCATGGGGATTCCGACCCCCTTCCCGCCAGCCTGTTTCTGGTGGTTGTCACCGCCAGAACCAGGATGGCGGGAACGGGTGTCGTGGGGCCCCTGGGGGCCCCTGCACTGCCCATGCAACTGGCATGGGCAGTGCAGGGGCCCCCTAACAGGGCCCCATACAGATTTTCACTGTCTGCTTTGCAGACAGTGAAAATCGCGACGGGTGCCACTGCACCCGTCGCACCCCTGCAACTCCGCCGGCTCCATTCGGAGCCGGCTTCCTCGTTGCAGGGGCTTTCCCGCTGGGCCGGCGGGCAGCCTTTTGGCGGTCGCCCGCCGGCCCAGCAGGAAAGTTGGAATGGCCGCCGTGGTCTTTTGACCGCGGGGCGGTCATTCGGCGGTAACCGCATGGCGGGCGGCGACCGCCCGCCGCGGTCAGAATGACCGCCTAAGTGTGAAGGTAAACTTTTAACCGAGGCCTCCCGCGGCCGGTAGCCGAGCAGGGCTCCATCACAGTCGGCCTTAAACTTTGACTTTGCCCCGGTCAAGGTGCAACCGGATGACCCGATTGGCGCTTTTGTTTCTAGGTGCTAAAAAAATAATAATTCTTTACAAATGCATATCTCCGGTTCCCCTTATCCGATTTTATTCGTTTTGGGGCGATTTTAAAGATAAAAATATAATCTTATTTTTATAAATTGGTTTTGGATTTTTAAACTGTTTCCTGTGTTTTATTTAAGTACGGTTTTGTGATATTTGAATGCTTTAAACTCTGTCTCCTAAGTTAAGCCTTGACGCTCGTTGCCAAGCTACCAAGGGTTTAGCTGGGGTTAATTTACTGAGACCTAACTGGACCTTAGTGGAGGTTAGTGGCCTACTGCTAAGTGTAGGTACCTACCTGCCCTTACCAATAACCCATTTTCCAACAGTAGAAGTGGTGTGTGAGTGTGTTTATGCATGTGGGGTGGTGTTGTGACAATGGGAAATGTGTGCGGGTCGGTCTGTGTGCATGTCTGTTTGTATGTGTGCAGGTATGTGTTGGTTGTAGTGCATGTGTGCATGTAGGGGTGTGTGTCTGTACATGTTGGGGGTGGGGAGGGGGTGTGTGTATGTGCATGTTGGGGGTAGGAGTGGGGAGGGGGGTCCTGCCACCTTTGTGGGGTGGCAGGGAGGTGGAGGGTGTAGGGGGAGGACTTGGGGGTGGGGGAGACCCCTATCAGTGCCAGGGAAGGAATTCCCTGGCACTGATAGTGCCTACCGCAATGGATTTCCTGGCCGTTCCAAACCACCCAAAATCCATGGACATATGCAGGATCCTGATACCGCCGGCGGTCTGGTGGCGGCTGCTGGGTTGGAGACTGAAGTGGGCAAAATATTTTTAGGCTTTTTCTGCCCCCCTTGGAAGCAGATCAGCCTAATATAATTAGGCTGATCTGCCTCCGGGGGGGCAGAAACCTCTAGACACCAGGGATATATATATTTTTGTTATTTACTTTATGTTTTTATGTATGGGGAGTGAACCCCTAGGCAAGGGTCACTCCCCTGGGGGCAAATTGTATTTAGGCCATTTCTGCCCTCCTTGGGGGCACATTAGCCTATTTTTGTTAGGCCAATCAGCCCCTAAAAGGTGCAGAAATAACTAGACACCAGCGATTGGTGCGTGTGGATGTGTGTGTTTTGTTTGGGGACTCTGCCCCTTGGGCAAGGGTCACTTCCTATGGGGGCACATTACACCTGGGGGCAGATCGGCCTATTTTTGGAAGGCCAATGCCCACCAGAGACCAGGGAAGATTTGTTTTCAAAATAAGAAGGTGGGGGTATGGCCATAGCCCCACCCCAAATAAATGGGGCCAAAGTTGTTCTGCCTACCAGTGGGCAGATGGGGAAACACCCCAGGGGGAGCAGAAAGTCTACTAGATGGCATGGAATAAAAATAAATAATAAATTGTGGGGTGGTGGCTACCAACCAGTATGGGCCTGGTTATGCCCTCACCCCAACTGAAGCGGGTAACAGTCTTTCAGCTTTCCCCCCGCACAATAAAACATTTTATCCCACGGCAAGCACAAAGACATTTGATTATTTTGGGTTTTGGTTTTACATTTGGGCCATGAGAGCTTGGTAACTCTCAAAATCATCCCACTTGGAATGGTGAGGGCTGCACTTTTTTGACTTTAGGACACTGCCTTGTAGAAAAATCCAGAAGACCCAGGCACATCTGAAAACTAAACATCTGGTTGATTCCAGGGTGATGTGCTTCACATGTACCCCGCACCATTTTCTTACCCACAATGCCCTGCAAACCTCCAACTTTGCTAAAAAACACAAAATGTCCCATATTTTTGTGATGGAACCTTCCGGAATCTGCAGGAATCCACAAAATTCCTACTGCCCAACATTGTCCCATCTATACCGATAAAGATTCTGCTGCACTTGTCAGCCTAAAAATGTTTTTTTTTCAAACTGCCCTTTTGGACCCGCTTTGGTTCCCCCCAAAACTTTTTGGCTCTTCCCTGTCACAGGCACTTGGCCCTCCTACACAAGTGAGGTATCATTTTTACTGGGAGACTGAGGGGAACATTGGGTGGTAGGAAATTTGCCCCGGTGGGGTGATCCCACACAGAAATGTGGGAAAAAAGTGATTTTTTAGCTACATTTGAGGTTTGCTGCGGGTTCTGGATAAGAAATCATTGGGGGATCAACGCAAGTCACACCTCCCTGGACTCCCTTGGGTGTCTAGTTCTCAGAAATGTCTAGGTTTGGTAGGTTTCCCTAGATTGCTGCTGAGCCCAGTTCCAAAAATGCAGGTTGCCCCTCCCCTCCAAAAACAGGTAGTTTTGTATTTGATAATTTTGATGTGTCCAGATAGTGTTTTGGGGCATTACTGTCAACATCAGGGCAATGCGCGCTCTATGGGCGACTGGAATGGAAAAACCAAGCCCTTATGAGAAAACATAATTCATGCATTATGTTTATATGCTGTTGGTTAACCTTTTGCATTGCAGAGTCTAAACCTGAAGACTTATATTCAAGGTGCTTTTAAATACTGTTCATTTGCAATGCAATGCTGCATGCTTTCAGAGTGTATCAGGGTGTGGTCCCTTTCCAGGGCCTTCTAGAAGCTTTCTCTGGAGCATGACTGAGTGTGGTTTGTGGACTGGGCCAGACTCTATATAAGAGAGCCAGCCCAGCTCCACGTGCTCACTATTCAGAGGTCCCGGTGCAGAGCAGCAGCAACTTCCTGAGCTCCTGCTCCGGAGGCCTACATTGACCTTCCAGGCCTTTGCCCTTCATTGTATTGGTGATCCTTGATCAGGGCGGTAAGACGGAGGTCGGGCTCGGCTCCCGATCCCATTTTCAAAGGCATTCGAGTTTTTGGGCCTAGTTTTCATGTTGAAAGATTTTTCCTTGCGCGTGTGTATGTGCTCGTGGTTTCTGGCATTTACATGCTGATATTCGAATCGGCAAGACACGCGATTCATTCCTGGCATTTGACTTTTGAGATTCGGGTCGGCAACAGTGTGCGCGACCATTTCTAGACATTTGCATATTGACATTCGAATCGGCAAGACGCGCGATTCATTCCTTGTGTTTTACTGTTGATACTCATTGTGCGCTACCATTTCTTGGCATTTGCATGGTGGCATTCGAATCTGCAAGACGCACGATTCATTAATTGCATTTAACTCTTGATACTCATTGTACGCTACCATTTCTTGGCATTTGCATGGTAGCATTCGAATCGGCAAGACGCGCGGTTCATTCCTTGCATTTAACTCTTGATACTTGTTGTGCGCTACCATTTCTTGGCATTTGCATGATGGCATTCGAATCAGCAAGACGCGCGATTCATTCCTTGTATTTAACTCTTGATACTCATTGTGCGCTACCATTTCTTGGCATTTGCATGGTGCCATTCGAATCGGCAAGACGCTTCAGATCGTTTGCAGAGTGTGTGAACATTTCATGGCATTTGCATATACCTGTTGGAATTGGCAGTGTGTGCGATTCATTCCCGCATTTAAACCTTGGTGTTGAGATCGCTTACGGAGTGCGCTATCCTTTCATGGCATTTTGCATATTCTTGTTGGAATCGGCAAGACACGCGATTCATTCCCGCATTTAAATCTTGAGGTTCAGATCGCTTACAGAGTCCGTGATCTTTTCATGACATTTGCATATACTTGTTGGAATTGGCAGTGTGCGCACTTCATTTCCCGCATTTAAACCTAGATGTTCAGATCGCCTACAGTGTGCGCAATCATTTCATGGCAATTAAAACTTTGATGTGTAGTGTTTCCTGAAGTGCACACAACTATCCAGGCCTTTTGAATTTTCTGCAAAGGTGTTAAAATTCAAGATGTTACATTATATGTGCATATTAAGTCCTTAGTACAATTCCTATTGTTTTCCAGGGAATGTTCAGATTACTTTTTGTCCTCATGTAAAAAGACAATGGGGGTCATTCTGACCCTGGCGGTCGGTGATAAAGCGGCGGCCAACCCGCCAACAGGCCGGCGGTCCAAAATATGCAATTCTGACCCTGGCGGGAACCGCCAACACAGCCTGCCGCATTAACACTCCGACCGCCACGGCGGAACAAACAAACAGCGCGGCGGTCACCGCCAACAGCCAGGCGGCAGACAATGTACCGCCCACCCTATCACGACCCACCAATCCGCCACCTTTTCCGGGGCGGGAGCACCGCCGATAAAAACACGGCGGAAACAGACTACGAACGGGAAAACGCTCACCTCCACATACTCCACGCGAGATTACGGCAGTATGGAACCCGAGTTACAGGTCATCCCCGTACTCCTATACCTGCTCCTGTACCAGGAGCACGCCCGGCGGCGCAGAAGACATCGGTGAGTACTGCACCTACGACACAGGGGAGGGAAAAGATTACCGGCACACACCCACCCACCCACACCCACTACAACACACACATCAATGCATTCCCACAGATCACTGTCACAACCCACAAACCCCCCCTCCGAAATAATGCAAAGACCAAAAGAAGAGATCCTAAACGGGCAGATATATTGAAAAATGGACAGCAGTAATCCAAATAAATAAATAAACTATGTACAAAATATATACATCAACTATATGTAGTCCAACCACTGTCCGTGGACCACAGGGGTCCTGAGCAAAGGGGCAAGGCCCAGTCCCACGACAAGAACTCCACGGAGAGAACACTGCAGGGGCATCAGGGGGAAGGGAAGGGGGGGCACCTCAGCCACTTGAGTACACGACGCCAGATCCACGAGGGGACTCCATGACCACTGGCCCATCCTGGGGAGAGCAAAGCCACAGTCCATACAGTCCATACAGTGGGTGGCCTGCCCACTGGGCCATCCTGGGGAGTGCAAAGCCACAGTCCATCCAGTCCATACAGTGGGTGGCCTGCCCACTGGGCCATCCTGGGGAGTGCAAAGCCACAGTCCATACAGTCCATACAGTGGGTGGCCTGCCCACTGGGCCATCCTGGGGAGAGCAAAGCCACAGTCCATACAGTCCATACAGTGGGTGGCCTGCCCACTGGGCCATCCTGGGGAGTGCAAAGCCACAGTCCATACAGTCCATACAGTCCATACAGTGGGTGGCCTGCCCACTGGGCCATCCTGGGGAGAGCAAAGCCACAGTCCATACAGTCCATACAGTGGGTGGCCTGCCCACTGGGCCATCCTGGGGAGAGCAAAGCCACAGTCCATACAGTCCATACAGTGGGTGGCCTGCCCACTGGGCCATCCTGGGGAGTGCAAAGCCACAGTCCAAACAGTCCATAACAGACTCCACTGCCACTGGAGGAGGCATGTTGGCCAGAGGACATCCTGCAGCCCTGCCCGAGACAGATCCTGCCCTGCCACGTCTGCCAAAGGGCCAGCGGTTCTTGCCTTGAAGGGCCCAGTTCAGCGGTTCTTGAGACGGCGGTCCCCAGCGGAGCGGTGCTGGAGACAGCGGGGCCCAGTTCAGCGGTTCTTGCCTTGAAGGGCCCAGTTCAGCGGTTCTTGCCTTGAAGGGCCCAGTTCAGCGGTTCTTGCCTTGAAGGGCCCAGTTCAGCGGTTCTTGAGACGGCGGTCCCCAGCGGAGCGGTGCTGGAGATGGCGGGGCCCAGTTCAGCGGTTCTTGCCTTGAAGGGCCCAGTTCAGCGGTTCTTGCCTTGAAGGGCCCAGTTCAGCGGTTCTTGAGACGGCGGTCCCCAGCGGAGCGGTGCTGGAGCCGGCGGGGCCCAGTTCAGCGGTTCTTGCCTTGAAGGGCCCAGTTCAGCGGTTCTTGAGACGGCGGTCCCCAGCGGAGCGGTGCTGGAGACGGCGGGGCCCAGTTCAGCGGTTCTTGCCTTGAAGGGCCCAGTTCAGCGGTTCTTGCCTTGAAGGGCCCAGTTCAGCGGTTCTTGCCTTGAAGGGCCCAGTTTAGCGGTTCTTGAGACGGCGGTCCCTAGCGGAGCGGTGCTGGAGCCGGCGGGGCCCAGTTCAGCGGTTCTTGCCTTGAAGGGCCCAGTTCAGCGGTTCTTGAGACGGCGGTCAACAGCGGAGCGGTGCTGGAGACGGCGGGGCCCAGTTCAGCGGTTCTTGCCTTGAAGGGCCCAGTTCAGCGGTTCTTGAGACGGCGGTCCCCAGCGGAGCGGTGCTGGAGATGGCGGCCATTCTATGGCCAACTGCTCATTGCCTGGTGGTGCCCTCCTGGGCAGCGGGGATGGTGCTCCTTCAATGCCCACCTGGGCTGTGGGTGGTGGGGCCCTCCTGGCCAGCTGGGCTGGGTCCTCCCTGGGCAGCGGCTATGGGGGTGGTGGGCTCTCCCTGGGCAGCTGTGACGGTTCCTCCCTGGGCAGCGGCTATGGGGGTTGTGGGCTCCTCCTGGGCAGCTGTGACGGGTCTGCCTGCTGCCTGACTTCTCCGCCTTGCTGCCCTTGCCCTCCTTAGTCGGGAGTCTGTGGCCCTTTCCTCCCTTTGGAGCTGTGGCTGTTGACGGTGGCTGGCTAGTGTCCTGGGGGGATATAGAACCCGGGCTCCTGCGGCGGCCCTTCCGCCTTCTGCTCCTCTTCCCAGGGGGTGGGCTGCCTGTCCCCTTGCTGCTGGGCGAAGATCCAGACATGCGGGCTGGTGGGCTCCAATACCCCTGCACCCTTGTCAAGGGGGCTGCAGGGCTGGTGGTGGCTGAGGTGCTCTTTTTACCCCGACGAGAAGGAGGGGGGGGGCTCAGGGTCAGGAAAGAAGGTAGCAGTAGAGAGATAGATTTTCTTGGGACAATGGAGAGTGATAGGTACAGTGGGAATGGGAGTGGAGGGAGAGGATGTGGTTGTAGGTGAGTCACGTTTGCTGTCGTTGGGTGCAGGTGCAGGAGGGATAGGCTGTCGTGAGGTGGATGGCTGTTGGGTGGGTGGGTGGCTGCGTTTGTGTGGTGTGGAAGAGGGGGTGACAGACACAGTGGGAGAGGACACAGGGGACGTGTAAATGGCAGTGGGGGTGGTGACTGCACGTGTGCGGACTGTTCTGGTGGGTGTGCTGGTGATGGAAACACTGGCTGATGGTGAGGTGAATGAAGGTGTGAGTGTAGACGTCACAGGGAGGGAGGAGGGAGACGAGGAGGTGGGGGTCACAGAGGTGGAAGTGACTGTTGGCATGTCTGCATCGGAATGTTGCTTGTGTGAATGTCTGCGTGATCTGTGGTGCTTATGTTTGGATGAGCTGCTCTTGGGTGTTGAGGTGTGTGCAGGCTGGTCTGATGGTGTGGGTGGGACAGGCAGAGGAACAGGAGACTGGGAGGAGGGAGTTAGTAGAGGGAGGCAGGAGACAGGGACAATGGCTGCCGTCAGTGCTGAGGCCAGAGCCTGGAACGATCGTTGATGGGCAGCCTGACCCGAATGAATGCCCTCCAGGTACGCATTGCTGCGATGAACCTCCCTCTCCACCCCCTGGATGGCATTCAAAAGGGTAGTCTGCCCAACAATGAGCGTTCGGAGGAGGTCAATGACCTCCTCACTGAGGGCAGCGGGGGTAACAGGGGTAGGGCCTGAGGTGCCTGGGGCGAAGGAGATGCCCGGCTTCCTGGCAGAGCGGGCACGGGGCGAACGCTGAGGGGCTGCTGGGAGGGCGGAGATGGTGCGCTGGGTGGCGGCTGTACCTGTAATGGCGGGGGGCACGGATGTTGCCCCCCCCGCAAGGGAGCTCCCTTCCGAGGACGTGTCCGTGTCGCTGCAGGGTCCAGTCGTCCCCGTTGTGGAGCTCCCCTCGCCCTCCGTCTCACTGGTCCAGTCAGACTCTGTGGCATGGCCCTCCTGGGCCATGTGAGATGCAGCTCCCTCCTGCCCCGATGCCACTTCTCCTCCGCCTCATGATGCTGATGCACACAAGCACAGAAAGACAAACAAAAAGGGGGGGGGAGAGAGAAATAAAGAGATTTTGAGTACATGGATCACCGGTACAGTTAGCGGACATGACAGACACAGATGCCCCCTGCACTAAGTTGCGCACTTGGGGTCCGCTACGCATTCCGTGGAACATGCCCTACACGCCTAGAGTTGACAACTGCACCCATGGATGACACGGCCCAGGGCTGGCTGTACTGACACACTACTGAGGGTGGTGGCTGGGGACACAGTGGCTTACGGGGGTGCCCAGCCTACAGATATCGCCCTGGCCTAGGGGGACCCACAGCCCTCCTCCCCCACCCAGACACCTCCACTGCGCGACAACAGAGTAGATTATGCTTGTACTCACCCCCTTGTGTCTGCTGTGCTGTCCACACGCGCCCATCCAAATCAGGGTAGGCCACCGCCAGGATCCGGAACATCAGGGGGGTCAGTTGACGGCAGGCACCCCGCCTATGTTGGGAGGCCATCCCCAGCAGAGACTCGGCGGTCTTCTTGGTCCCGCGGCGGATGTCCTCCCACCTCTTGTGGCAGTGGGTGCCCCGTCGATGGTGGACCCCCAGGGTCCGGACTTCCTTGGCGATGGCACGCCAAATCCCGATCTTCTCATGGGCGCGGACCTATGTGACACGTACAGGGAGGGAGAAATACCACGTTCAAGTTTGTCTGCATTTTCGTTGCCAGTGGCCCAACGCCCCCCATCCCCGCCAGGCCCCCCGCCATGCCCCCGCCATGCCCCCGCCATGCCCCCGCCAGGCCCCCCGCCAGGCCCAACATGCCCCCCATCCCCGCCATGCCCCCCGCCAGGCCCAACATGCCCCCCATCCCCGCCATGCCCCCCGCCAGGCCCCCCGCCAGGCCCAACATGCTCCCCATCCCCGCCATGCCCCCCGCCAGGCCCAACATGCCCCCCATCCCCGCCATGCCCCCCGCCAGACCCCCCGCCAGGCCCAACATGTCCCCCATCCCCGCCATGCCCCCCGCCAGGCCCCCGCCAGGCCCAACATGCCCCCCATCCCCGCCATGCCCCCCGCCAGGCCCAACATGCCCCCCATCCCCGCCATGCCCCCCGCCAGGCCCCCCGCCAGGCCCAACATGCCCCCCATCCCCGCCATGCCCCCGCCAGGCCCAACATGCCCCCCATCCCCGCCATGCCCCCCGCCAGGCCCCCCGCCAGGCCCAACATGCCCCCCATCCCCGCCATGCCCCCCGCCAGGCCCCCCGCCAGGCCCAACATGCCCCCCATCCCCGCCATGCCCCCCGCCAGGCCCCCCGCCAGGCCCAACATGCCCCCCCATCCCCGCCAGGCCCCCCGCTAGGCCCCCAAGCCAGCCAGTGGCCCCAAATCCATATTGAATTAAACTCACTTGTTGGTCTGGAGGACCGTAGAGTAGCGCATACTGGGGGAGGACCCCATCCACAAGTTTCTCCAACTCTTCTCCAGTGAAGGCAGGGGCCCTTTCCCCAGGCGCAGCAGCCATTGTCCCTTCCAGACCGAGGTCACAGCAACACTTGCAGTATAGGTCCTCTCCTGTGAAAGTTCAAGTCGCGAGTGAATAAGTAGATAGAAAATGGCGGTCACGCCCGCGGCGGTGCGTACCGCGGCGGTGCGTACCGCCACTGCCGGCGCCCTTCGCCATTGGCTCCTGAAACCCATAGGTTTCAATGTTAACCAATGCGGCTTCGCGCCGCGGTCTTCGACCGCCGACCGCCGCGGTGTGCCACGCCAGCGCATTGACCTCACATCCCATTGTCACACTTCACAGGTCAGGCAGCCGCCATTTCGAGGGTCCACATGGCTCAATTTCAACTGCGTCACACAGGCCTAGGCCTTGCATAGCCACTCATACACGCCATTCACTGCATAGAGAATTGTTTACTGTGCAAGCTGTGAGTACGTACCTGTGGGTTGCTTGACTGTGTGCTCCATGTTGTCCTTCCTAGGCACCGTCCGCTGGGTTTGGCGAGGAGAAGGAGGAATCCTCCCGTGTACAGACCGCTGGTGGACCTGTCGACAATGGAAGCACGCCACATTATCCTGACCTACCGGCTTGACCGTGCCACTATACATGAACTGTGTGCCCAGCTGGAGCCCGACCTGATGTCCCCCATCCGCCAACCCACAGGGATTCCCCCTCTGGTGCAGGTCCTGTCAGTACTCCATTTCTTGGCAAGTGGGTCATTTCAGACAACAGTGGGAATTGCTTCTGGGATGTCTCAGCCCATGTTTTCGAAGGTGTTATCCAGAGTGTTGTCTGCCCTGATGAAATACATGAGGAGCTACATCCTTTTCCCTGAGGTGGGCGAATTGGCTACAGTGAAGGGTGATTTCTATGCCCTTGGACATATTCCCAAAGTCATTGGTGCCATTGATGGGACCCATGTGGCTTTGGTTCCCCCCCAAGGAAGTGAGCAGGTGTACAGGAACAGGAAAAGTTACCATTCTATGAACATCCAGGTGGTGTGTTTGGCTGACCAGTACATCTCCCATGTCAATGCCAAATTCCCTGGGTCAGTGCATGACGCCTACATCCTAAGGAATAGCAGCATCCCTTACGTGATGGAACAGCTAGAGAGACACCGTGTATGGCTATTGGGGGACTCTGGGTACCCCAACCTGTCGTGGCTACTGACCCCAGTAAGGAATCCCCGGACCAGGGCAGAGGAACGGTACAATGAGGCCCATGGGTGTACTAGGAGGGTGATCGAACGCACCTTCGGCCTCCTAAAGGCCAGGTTTCGGTGCCTGCATATGACAGGTGGATCCCTAATGTACTCACCTAAGAAGGTGTGTCACATCATCGTGGCCTGCTGCATGCTTCACAACCTGGCTTTGCGCCGCCAGGTGCCTTTCCTGCAGGAGGATGGTCGAGACGGTGGTGTTGTGGCAGCTGTGGAACCTGTGGAGAGTGACGAGGAGGAAGACGACGGGGCTGAAACAGACAACAGGGACAGAATCATTGCACAGTACTTCCAATAGGACACAGGTAACAATTCAAACATAATTTAGTAAATGTAAACTACTCTCCTGCATCTCTGCTGCCTGTCTATTTGCCCCAGCGTATGATGACTGAGTTGTGGCTTTTCCCTCCCTATTTCAGATCTGGGGTCCCCACTACGAGTCCTGTGCTTCGTTTCCCCATGGACTACAGCTTTGTGGCAGCGCTTTGTTGACTTCACTATGTACAAGGACATATTTGCACTGTCATGTCAATTACAATATTTTGAAATCACAGCCAGACTCCAGATAGTTTTGTGCAAAATAGGTGTTTATTTCAGTGCTCAAAAAGGGAATGGGTGGTTTCAAGTGGGTGGGGGCTATGGTGAAGGAATGTCCATGGCAGAGTCCAGAGTAACAGTCACACAGGTGCATTGTCCATAGGCCTGTGGAGAGATGGAGCATGGGCAGTTCAAGGATGGACAGGGTGACAATGTGGGACAGTGGGATGACATCAGGTGGTATCCTTTGCTGGCGGGGGTCTTGACATCCTACTCTGTCTTCTTGCGAGATCTCAGGGCCCTCTTGCGGGGTGGTTCTTCTCCTGCAGGAGGTGGGGGTCTGGTGGGCTGCTGTTGTGCGGGGGCCTCCTGTCCACTAGCGCCGGCGGAGGTGGTTGGCTGTTCTTGGTCCAGGCTAGTGGCAGGGGCCCTTTGTTGTTGTTGAGTGTCCGTCCTGGTGTTGATGAGTTCCTGCAGCAGCCCTACCATGGTAACCAGGGTGGAGGTGAGGGCTCTGATGTCCTCCCTGTACCCCCGATAGTGTTCCTCCTGCAGTACCTGGATCTCCTGGAACCTGGCCAGTACCGTCGCCATCGTCTCCTGGGAGCGGTTGTATGCTCCCATGATGGTGGTGAGGGCCTCGTGGAGAGTGGGTTCCCTGGGCCCGTCCCCCCCCTGTCGCACAGCTGCCCTCCCAGTTCCCCTGTTTCCCTGGGCCTCTGACCCCTGGCCGGTGTGCCCACTACCACTGCCCCCAGGTCCCTGTTGTTGTTGGGGTGGTGGGTTATCCTGGGTGCCCTGTAGTGGTAGACACACCGCTGATTGACGCGCCCTGGAGACAGAGGCATGGGCCCGCTGGGTGGGAGCTGTGCTGGTGTTCCCAGAGGGTTTTGGGTCTGTAGTGGCCTGTGGCTGTCTGAGGGGAACCGACTGTCCAGAGGTCCCCGATGGTCCGGGCTGGTCATCAGTGTCCAGGTCGACAGAGCTGCTGTCATCGCTGACGGCCTCTTGGGTGGGGGGTGTGGAGAATTCTGGGCCCTCCGTGGCGGTGTGTTGGCGGTCGGGTCCTGCAGGGGTATAGAGGTATGGTTATAGTTTCAATGTGTGCCATATGGGTGTATCTGTGGGTTCCCGTGTCCCCAAGTGCTGGCATTCGTGTGTGGGGGCTTTGGTGAGGGTGGCTTGTGGGGGGGATGTGTATATGCATTGGGCATGCTTTGGTGATGGGTGTCCATGCTTAGTGGACGCATGCAGGCCTAGGTTTTGGGATGTGTGGGTTGTGATGGTGAGACATTGGCAGGGAATAGGTGTGCTGGGGGTGGGGGTGAGGATGGTGGTGGGGGTGAGGATGGTGGTGGGGGTGAGGGTGGGGGTGAGGATGGGGGTGGGGGTGAGGGTGGGGTTCGAGGATGGGGGTGAGGGTTGGGGTATGATTTGGCATGCAGGTGGGGGGGAAGCAGTATTGAAGCTTCAACTTACCAGAATCCATTCCTCCGCCGACTCCTGCGAGGCCGTCAGGATGCAGGATGTTCAAGACTTCCTCCTCCCATGTTGTAAATTGTGGGGGTTGAGGTGGGGGTCCTCTGCCAGTCTTCTGCACGGCGATGTTGTGCCTGGATACCATGGAACGCACCTTCCCCCGTAGGTCGTTCCATCGCTTCCTGATGTCTTCCCGATTTCTGGGGTGCTGTCCCACAGCGTTGACCCTGTCGACAATCCTCTGCCATAGCTCCGTCCTCCGGGCAATGCTGGTGTATTGGACCTGTGTGCCGAAGAGCTCGGGCTCTACCCGAACGATTTCCTCCACCATGACCCTGAGTTCTTCGTCTGAGAAGCGGGGGTGTCTTTGGGGTGCCATGGAGTGGTGTGTATGATGTGTGGGGTGGAGTATGTGTAGTTAAGTGTGTTGAGTGTGGTGGTGTGTGTTGTTTTGTGTGTGGATATTGTGTGGGTGATGGTGTAGTGTGCCTCTGTGTGATGGTGTTCTGTGATCGCTGCTGTGTCTCTCAGTGCTTCTTTTTGGATTTTGGTCGAAGGGGTTTGTGGGTGATGTGGGTGTGTGTTTTATATTGTATTGTGTGTGTGGGAGTGGTGTGTGTATGTGTATCAGGTGTGTGGAATTCAAATCGTCCAATGTGGCTGAGTTTTGTTCGTTTGTGTGTATTCTGACCGCGGCGGGGTGTACCGCCAATGGAAAACCGCATTTGAAAGACCGCCGCGTGGATTCGTGGGTCGTAATGGCATGGGCGTATTTCTGTTGGCGTGACGGTGGAGGTTTGGTCACCTCCACTTTTCCGCCGACCGCTGGTCTGGCGGTCTGTTGTGGCTGTCGGATTTTCGGAGGTTTGGCTGCTGCGGGTCAGAATGACCGTGGCGGATTACCGCGACCGCGGCGGAATTATGGAGGATTTCTGACCGGCGGTAGGCGCCTTTTACCGCCGAGGTCAGAATGACCACCAATGTTTGTTCTGAAAACATAATTCTAGAAGGTTCTTATATTCCTAGACAATGTGTAACATTTCATGAAAAGTTTCATATGAGAAGTTGTATTAATCATTCTTGATTCCTTCCCAGGTACCCAGAAGTCTTGCCGCCTAGTTATAGTCCTTTCTTAAGTTATCCATGGTTACAGTATGACAATACTTAGAATCATAGTCTAGTGAAAATCAATGTGATATAATCCTGATATTGTGTGGTTTAACCTTTTGCTTCCTACAGGTCTCCTTCCCAGCTGTTCCCATCCTAATCCCCTTTTCCCCCGCTTGGACTCTCTCAGGCTCTGTGATTTTTTCTCTCAGAGTTTTGGAGCTGTCTAGTGGTGGACATGTTGGGAACGTGCGCAGACCCAGAGGATCTGATCTCCCTGACAATTTCCTATCGCGGGCACGAGGCCTACCCACACAAGTGAGGTATAATTTTATCTGGAGACTTGGGGGCACGCTGGGTGGAAGGAAATTTGTGGTTCCTCTCAGATTCCAGATCTTTCTGTCACCGAAAAGTGAGGAAAAAATAGTTTTTTTTGCCAAATTTTGAGGTTTGCAAAGGATTCTGGGTAACAGAACCTGGTGAGAGCCCCACAAGTCACCCCATCTTAGATTCCCCATAGGTGTCTATTTTTCAACAATGCATAGGTTTGGTAGGTTTCCCTAGGTGCCGGCTGAGATAGAGGTCAAAATCCACAGGTAGGCACTTTGCAAAAAACCTCTCTTTTCTGTGGAAAAATGTGATGTGTCCACTTTGTATTTTGGGGCATTTCCCGTCGCGGGCACTAGGCCTACCCACACAAGTGAGGTACCATTTTTTTCGGGAGACTTAGGGAAACAAAGAATAGTAAAACCAGTGTTATTGACCCTTGTCTTTCTCTACATTTTTTCCTTCCAAATATAAGACAGTGTGTAAAAAAGACCTCTATTTGAGAAATGGCCTGTAATTCACATGCTAGTATGGGCACCCCAGAATTCAGAGATGTGCAAATAACTACTGCTCCTCAACACCTTATCTTGTGCCCAGTTTGGAAATACAAAGGTTTTCTTGATGCCTATTTTTCACTTTTTATATTTCAGCAAATGAATTGCTGTATACCCGGTATAGAATGAAAACCCACTGCAAGGTGCAGCTCATTTATTGACTTTAGGTACCTTGGGTTCTTGATGAACCTACAAGCCCTATATATCCCCGCAACCAGAAGAGTCCAGCAGACGTAACGGTATATTGCTTTAAAAAATCTGACACTGCAGGAAAATGGTACAGAGTAAAATGTAGAGAAAAATGGCTTTTTTCCACCTCAATTTCAATATTTTTTTATTTCAGTTGTTATTTTCTGTAGGAAACCCTTGTAGGGTCTACACAAATTACCCATTGCTGCATTCAGAATTGTGTCTAATTTTCAGAAATGTTTAGGTTCTTGGAATCCAGCATTGGTTTCACACCCATTTCTGTCACTGACTGGAAGGAGGCTGAAAGCACAAAAAATCATTAAAATGGGGCATGTCCCGGTAAAATGCCAAAATTGTGTTGAAAAATTGGGTTTTCTCATTCAAGTCTGCCTGTTCCTGAAAGCTGGGAAGCTGGTAGCACTGCCAACCCTTTGTTGATGCCATTTTCAGGGGAAAAACCACAAGCCTTCTTCTGCAGCCCTTTTTTCCCATTTAAAAAAATAAATAAAATTCACTGTATTTTGGCTAATTTCTTGGTCTCCTTCAGGGGAACCCACAGAGTCTGGGTACCTCTAGAATCCCTAGGATGTTGGAAAAAAAGAACGCAAATTTGGTGTGGGTAGCTTATGTAGACAAAAAGCTATGAGGGCCTAAACGCGAACTGCCCAAAATAGCCAAAAAAAGGCTTGGCACCTGAGGGGGAAAAGGCCAGGCAGCAAAGGGGTTAAAGGTGACAAGTATGACTCACTGTGATGTGTGTGAATGAAGGGACAGCGAGGATCAGGAAGATGTGTCCTAAGGTAAATCTGCAGAAAGTGTGCCAGCAGCGTTGCCTTAGAAGCATGCATCACACAATCTGCCTTCAATGTCTGTGAATGTTCACTCATTGTCAAATACTCTATGTACTACACAACAATAGTGGCATGTAACACCAGACAGGTATTTATACACCATTTAGGACTGTACTTATTCCAGCCACATTGCCAACAACTACAACTGTGTGCTTGGCCAGCACAAACAAGTGTGACAGAAGCAAGTGGGAACTGACACTATCTGTACCCTGGGTCTGCAGATATGACCGATTCCACTATCTACCAATGACCTAACAATGTATCAGAAGAACAAATCTCACATATGTAGACATAGCCATGTTGATTCCTAGGAAATTATGAGGCAAGACAACACTGTGTAAGTCTCTAGTACATAATAGGGCAAGGCTAACATCAACAGCCTGACAGTCAGCAAAAATAATGGGGCATGGGACTACAATTGTGCAGTTGGATGTCTGGAGTTGACTGTGCACTGCAGTGCTGAATTTAAATTTGAGGATGCCACACCTCCACCTACAGAGGGGGTTACATCCACTCGTGACACAGTCAACTGTGTTGAGGGGACCACAGTCAATCATTATAGAGGATTTTTAATTATAATTTCTCAGACACCAGACATTAAAAAATCTTTTTGTTCCCACTTTAATTTAACTGTTTTTAAATGAACTTAAAAAAGCCAATGTTGTCCAATAGTTGAGGTAGGCCTCACAGTAGATTAAACCAGAGTTAGGAGTTTTTCACTACCATGTAAAACTTAAAATCCATCCTTTTAATTACATTGCACCGGCCCTATGAGCTACCTAGGGCCTACCTTATGGGTGACTTATATGCACTTAAACTGGAGTTTAAGGTTTGGCAAGGGGGTTATAGTGGCAAATCAAATTGGCAGTTTAAAACTGCATCCAGGCTGCAGTGGGAGGCCTGAGACATGTTTTAAGGGGCTACTTATGTGGGTGGTATAATGAGTGCTACAGGCCCACTAGTAGCGTTTAATTTACAGGTCCTGGGTATAGGGTATTTCACTTTACTAGGTAATTATAAATACATTACATATGTCAATCAGGTGTAAGCACATGTTATCATGTTTTAGGGAAAAAGCACATACACTTTAACACTGGTTAGCAGTGGTAAAGTACACAGAGTCCTAAGGACAAGAAAAATGAATTTCAGCACCAAAAATGGAGGTACGTAGGCAAAACATTTGGGGGAAGACCACCCTAAGGCTGACAGGCATAGTTCAATAAACACCAACAGTTGCTATCTGTCCATGCCAGGCCGGGACAAAGTCACAAGTTCAGGCCGAACTGCGGGCCAGATACAGGGACCAAGTTAGGTCTGCTGAACAATCCTGCGTTGTCACTGGTTGCTGCTAATGAGGGACTTGTGATGCAAAATCCAGAGCTGAGACAGGGCAGGAGTGCAGAAGAAGCTACAGGGCTGCAATCATTATCATCAAGGATCATGTTGATGAGGTATTTTTGATGTGAAGACCTGTGTCGAATGAGCGCTGCTGGCCCAATAGTACCTTCCTTGTTACATGTAGTACCACTTTACTAGGGACCTAAAAGTAAATCCAATGTGCTGATTAGAAGTAAGCCAATTTGACCGTGTTTTAGGGAATGAGCACACACACTTTAACACCGGTCAGTAGTGGTAAAGTGCACAGAGTCCTAAGACCAACAAAAATGAGATCAACAAAAATGGAGGAGTAAGGCTAAATGTTTGGGAGAAAACAACCTTAAGGATCACAGGTCTAACAGTTTTTATCTGTGCGCAGTCATGGTGTGTGCTGTCATTGCATGATGTATGTCAGTGAACCAGAGTGATGGAGGCCAGTGGGATCCATTTTCAATATCCCTGGCCTAGATTTGCAATAAATGAAAGTGAGGGTTGGGCTCCTAGACATTGGAAGTGTTTTGTTCACATTCTTGAAGCTGGAGGAGGAGACCTAGAAACAAGCATGTGTAGTGGAGAGGGTGTTTCTTTAGATATTCAATTATGCCCAGAGCTTCTGACTAATGATCCTGAACACTGCCATTTGCTGAATGGTGGTGTGAAGGGAGGTACTGCAGACTCTATTGAGCAAGGTGCAGAAACCTTAAGGTCAGGCCTGCCCTTATGTCATTCTAGAAAGCTTCCTCCAGTAAGCTGTAGCTACCTCACACCTATTAGTGCCTCTCTCATGGGTGCTTCAGGTTGGAGACTACCCTGCTGTGAGAAGTGTCACTCTATACAAAAGCTGAGTTGGGAGAACAGCTTGTATATGAGACTCAAAAGACGAATCAGCCTAAACCGGTTCCACAATATTAGGCAGCATATATATGCATCTACTGTTTGGTTTTGGTGTATGAAGTGGGCCCCCACTACCCCAATTCGAAGTCCTCAATGGAAGGAAGAGATTTCTCCACTGAGCATTCAGGGGCTGCTATGCAACCAGCTGGTGTCTGTGTCACAACAAATGTCGAGCTCGAACATATTTAGGGCCTGATTACAACCTTGGAGGATGGGATACTCAATCACAAACGTGACCAATATCCCATATGCCATGTTACCAGTTCCTTTCCATTTGTGACAGAGTATCCTATCTGCCAAGATTGTAATCAGGCCCTTAGTGTTTGGACAGAAGCACACAATCCAGTTCCAGTAGAATCGGGAGATGTCCTTACAAGACAGTACCAGTGTAGCAATAGGTGTGTGGCTGATTCAGCTATATGTTAATAGTAGGACTGGTTTGACCTTGGCCCTACTGGCCTTTTAGAAACATCTACCTATCAGGACATCTGATCAAATCCCAGTAAGGTATGTCTAAAAACTACTAGGATTTGCAGGCCCACTGTTTTGGATTTGTTTCATCCTTCTGTCAAAAGTGCTACTGTCTCCACTGCGAATCCTTCGCACCATCTTTTCCATCATTCCATGGCTCCTCCTGTTACCAGTCACGTAGGAATGATTTTTTTTCATTTCTTTCTAAAACAACTCTGATTGCTAAGAACTCTTTCTGTTGCACCTGCCTTATTCATCAGGAAGATTCAAGCATTGTAATCAGTTCCCGATGACATTTGGATCACACGTAATTTCTGACAGACATTGCTGATTCTCAGACTGCATAAACTTGGAGTGGATAAGGTTCACACTGTATGTTGTGCAATATGCATTGCATATTTTTGCCCGTAGAATGCAGCACACGGCTACCTTTGCTTATCACCTAGATATTCTAATTAATAGTGCGCATGCAGAAATGAATTTGGGAATAACCACTGCTCTCGAAATAATTCTGTGACTCGTCATTTTGGTTTTTCCATGATGATGTGAATATACGAAATGTTCTATTATCACAAAACAGTGTTATACTTTCTTCAAAATTAAACTCGTTAGCATTCAATAATTTGTTCTGCCAGCTGGATTTCTTGACATGATTTCAGGCAAGGCTGTTTAATTTGAATTAGATTTGCTGCTTTTGCCTTAGGCACATTTTCTTTTTTGATAGCAGCCTCGTTTGTTGCAAATCTAGCTTCATGCTTTATTTTATGTGTGACTACTCCCTGATTGGTTTGCTTTATACAAATCCGATCTCCAAAAGTATCATTACAGGGAAAACTTTAAAGTCGCTTAAATTTGCTCTGGAGCCCTTTTTTAGGTTTATAAAATGACAGTTTCGTGTAACTGATAAGACATCCCTTGATATTTAAAATGTAAGCTTAAAATAACACTCTTTGAAGACATCATGGCTAACCTATGGATTACTGTGGCAAATAAAACGGAGATGAGGGACTCGTTTCCTAATCTTATTGGCAATTAGTGCAGCTACGAGGAGAGACAACAGCTGGCTCGAAGCAGCAGTGCTATGTTTTGTAAATCTACTTTACTCATTCATTTATGCATTTATCAACCTCTCTATTCATAACAGGAGTTTTACATACTATTTTACCTTCCCTGCATTGTTAATATATATTCCGCACAGTCGGTCCCTCACCAGAAAAAAGCACGACAGACTGCAAATAATAAGCAGATTCCTGCCTGGGTAACAAATAAATATGTTTAAGAGATAGCTTTAAATTAACGTGCGAATAAAGCTATTTTTATTTGTTGTAGAACATATGGCAACATATCAAAAGGAAGAAACGGGCGGCTGCGTGGGAAGTCTTTCATTACATCAACGTGTGAGTTCACGATATTGTGCCTATATAATTGAAACTATGTAAATTCGTTATAAATTTATTGCTAAAGTTTTTATTCTAAAGTTAAATTGCATGCTTATGAGTTCAGTATTCTGAGAGTGGGAGGGGTGCGGTAGAATTAGGAGACCGATTTACCAAGGAAGGATAGTGGTGCATTTTTTTAATTTCGCATCATGACTACTTCGTAACCCACCTTAATTTTGCAATGTCTAAAGTACAGGGCCGACTTTAGTGCTGGTGGCGCCCTATGCAACAGTCTTTTTTGTTGTCTCCACCCCACCTCCTCGGATTCACTCACTACCACCCAGCATGTGCCCCTCATCTGTCCCTAGCCCACTTCACATACATTTCATCTGTTTTAAAGCACTTGTAAAAGCTGGCTTTTCTAATCCACTCAGCTATCCACATAAAATATAGGTCTGTTCTTTGCAGCAGGCACATTAACCCTCTGTGCTCATTTATTGGGAGTCAACTCCTACCCAAAACATTCATCTTTCTCTTTAGCAGGAGCATTAATCACATAAGTTATTTCGACTTTTTAATTGCTTCCTGAAGGTTGGACCCAAAAGGAACTTTTCAGCAGGTGCTTTTAAATCCCAAGTTTTGTAAGTCATTGCTAAACACAGTGCCCCCCCTAAGGTCAGCACCTCTCTAATCCAGGTCAGCATCCAGTGGGGCCGCACTGCTCGCAGCCCTAAAGCTGGCCCTGATAAGGTACATGCATAGGTAGTTCTAAACACTGCTGCCTTGTTAACATTTATGAGGCAGGATTCCTATTACTGCTCCTTATATATGACTGCAGTTGCAAGGTTGTAGGCCTGTGGAGATCTCGGGCGTTGCATTCTTGATCACAGAATGCAAACTTATTTTTTTTAAACCTCCACTGTCCTTACAAATATAGAGGTCGTTTTTAAAAGTAAAAGTCGTTATTCATATGAAAACGATTCTATATTGCAAAATAAATAGTATAATGATAGAATCAGTATCAGATAGCTAGTTTGAAGCAGCAATTGTGGATGCAAATCATTGATACATTCCAATGTCGTACCAGTTGGGATCATGCTACAAAATAAGAATCAGTCGTAAAGGATTGTTTGCGAGTCACAAAGTTATTTCCAACTTGGTGCATGTCCTTTGTATATTTCAACTTGCAAATGTGGGCAATAGGCATTTGTGCTTATAGCTAATATATATGTGATGTTTTGTGTTTGCAGTGACAAAAGCCCCGAAGTCTATTTTCACTGCAGCTGCTTTAGCTGTTCATTTGAAAGCATTGAGTTAGAACATTACAATCAAGTAATGTTATCTCAGTCTAGAAAGCAGCTAAAAAGTGAATTGTTGGTAGTTTATTAAATATTTATTACAGGTCCAATTCATTGATAAAGTCAGTTTTGGACTAAATATTTTTTTTAAAGGCACTTTTTGCTGCTTGAAGCCTCTAGAAGCCCATTTGCACGATCTTCCAACTGTGTCCCAGGAACTTATTAGCTAATTGATGAGATGTGAACTTACTCCCAGTGCTGAGACAAAGACCTTGGGTGAGGGGAGGTGTTCTTTTCCTCTGACAGGATGACCTTCTGGGCAGTGCTCAGGAACTTAATACATTTGAAATAGGCGTACCCTGTCACTGGAAGATACAGCTAACACCTGGGTCTGCCTTCTCCTTTGTTAATATAGACAGCAGGACACCAATTCCAGTGAGAGATGAGTTTCCCTCAGAACCGGTTTTGAGTGACCACAAAAGCTGGACTGCTCATTTTCTTGATCATACCTCTAAGGTGAGCACGGGAACTCTGCACCACAGGTTCTGCCATGTTGGATATAGGTAAAGAGGGGCACTGTGGGACTGCATGTAGTAGAGCACACAGGAGCTGATGTAAAAGTGGGCTGATTTAAATCATGGGGGAGTGGAATACTATGTCGCAAATGTGATGGATATCCTGCCTGCTGTATTACGATCCCATTATATCCTAGAATGGTTGCAATATGGCGGACAGGATATCATTGTGTTTGTGATGGAGTATTCCATCTGCCAAGATCTAAGTCAGGCCCTTTTTTCCTTATTGATTAGGGTCACATACATTCCACAGGCTAGTGCTAGGCATAAATATGGTACCCCGAGGCACCCTATTCAGAACACTACTGGACCCATGGAAGACAGAAGAAGGCCTGCACCTGCTGTTGAGACCTGTGAAAAGAACCCTATGGGCAGGACCTGCTCCCACAGTAGTGTGTTCTTACACCTATAATAAAATATAATCCACTGTCCCAATCTACCCCCATTTACACTTTACACAATGTATTCACTTAAAAGCAAAAGTTTTTTCTATGTAAGTATATGCTTTGCCATTCAAACCACTGAGGGTCAGATTTATTAAGATTTGGTGCAGCACAATGCAGTAAGACAACTGTGTTAAAAAGCTCTCTCCCTGTACAAATGGAGAGGGCAAGAATGTTCCATATTTACTTACATATGGTGCATTCCTGCTCTTTCGCTGCGCAAAAAACAACAAATGTCAATGTATTCACAACAGGTTGTAGGATGTGTCGTATGATGTCCAATGACACACCAAAACAAAGGGCCAGATTTCCAAGGCCTTATCACCACCAGAGCGTCACTTTGTGGCGCTCCAGTGGCACAAGGCCCTCTGTCAAACTTACAAGGTGACTTCAAGACACTTTTTGTGGCTTAATGCCACCTTCTAAATATGGCTCCTTCACATGCAGCACTTTGCATGGAAGGGGCGTGCAATGGGTGTTGCTGTGGACCAGCCGCAGCAATATTCATTGTATTTTGATGCTGCCTCAGATTTATGAGTTTTCATAAACCTGAGGCAGTGCCAAAATCTAACGCCACTGATAGAGTGGCACAACAAGGAGAAATGCTTTCATTTCTCCTCGTTTTTTACTCTTTATATGCAGCACACATAGAACAAATCACCATTTAAGATTGTTTTTGTTCAGGAAGGTGTCCCTTCCTGCATAAAAACAATCTTCCCCTCAATGCAGCCATACTTGCACCATGGAGCAAGTGTGGCTGCTTTGGCGCTAGGCAGCTAATTTAGTACAGGAGGTAACACAGGGATGTGCTGTATTCTAGTAAATACAGTGCATCCCTGCATTTTGAAAATGATGGTGAGAGGTGCTGCCAAATTTGGCGCAGCGCAGTGCACTGTAATTTTCTAGTACATCGGGCCCTAAATCTCTTGTATCTAAACAAACCAACATGTGTGGCAAAGGCGGTAATATATCTGCAGTTTCCCTCCAGTTCCAACTGATGATAATCTTTAGTCAAATCAGATTGAGAGAAAATCTTGGCACCATTCAACTAGGTAATTATGTGAGCAATGTACAAACCTAGATTTTGCTCTCGTTCAATCACTTTGTTCGCCTGACCAATGTCAACACATATGCGTAATGCTCCTTCATAGTCCTTGTTAGGCACTAATACGATGGGAGAAACCCATGTCATTGGAATAGTGGGACATCTAATAATGTCATTCTTAAGCAATGACTCAAGTTCTTTTTCAACAGCTTCTTGTGAATGTAAAGCAGCTCATCTATGTCTCTAGGGAACAGGACTGAAAGCTTCAATGCAGTTTTTCTTTCATGACTTACTATGTTGTGGTGAGTATTCATGTTGTAATTCACTGACATGAGTCCCATGTCAGCAGCCGTGTTGAAACCGAACAAGCAGGCACTTTCCACTCTATCTTGTAGTAGATGAATCAGTTCTTGTACATTTGTTTTCTTCAGGTTTACTGTCACCATAAATTAATGTTTATTCTTCATGGGTGTCGATGCATTCCAAGTGTATACTATGGCCTTCGATGGCATGAATCGCAGTAGCCGAGACAGATCATTGTACTTTTCTTCAGGCATTTAATTTATTGGAGCACTATTATTGATTAGGAAAGGAATTGAACATCTATTTATTTACAATGTAATCGTTGGATAGTGTTTGAAAGATGTTGTTATTTGGACATGTTGACTATTCTTTGAATTACATTTCTTCTCATAGGCCACCAGTTCGAGATGTGATGATTATTCTGTGGTAAGTGTTTACATGGCACAATCATTTCCCTTTTTAATGAAGCTGAAGGACTGTTTGAGGCTGTTTTAGATGAGGATCGACTTCCTCCAATATATCTTTGGCCAAAATGGAGGTTGCCGCTTGGCCTTGTGGATATGTGTCCAACTTTTATTCTGCAATGTTCTGGTGTCCACGTTGTCTTCACAATGTGACACACTTACTTTTCCTTTGCTCTGCACATCATAAAAAAATGGTTCTCTTTACCACAGCGTTTGCATATCTAACCAATGGCGGGACACTTTCCTCAAGGTGGAAATGCAAATCCGCACCTTAAGCACAACATAAATATTTGTGTAGAGATCATTTTGTATCCCTCAGTCCTTTGTTTTGAATTATTTTTCACACTCATGACTGTCTTGCTCTGGGCACCTCTGGTCTCCATGTTTCAGCATGTTCCTCAGCTCTGGCAGCCATCAATGCTCACTCCAGACTAAGAGTTTCTTTCAACCTTCGTAGTCTGAATGAATCAGACTAGCATCCATGGTTTACTTTAAACCTTATGGCTTCTTCATCATTAAATTATTTGAACACACAGTGTTTCATGATTGAGTCAAGCTTTTCCATGAATTCATTGATGGTTCGCCAACTTTAGAATTTTTGGACTGAAAACATATAGTTCATAATTGACGTTAGGTACTGGAATGAACTTGAGATTCAACACATTAATAATAGGACGGTTTGTGACTTCTTCATCAGTTCTTCACATTTTCTTTATGACTTCTTTCACACCATCACTAGCAAATGTTTTTAGATATTCAATGATCATCCTTTTTTCTGTTTCTTTAAGGACACCAATCACATTTTCAAAAGTCTCTATTCATGCATTCCATCTATCGCCACTATTTTGCTTTTTGGAAATGCAGAATGGTGGTGGTGGTTTGGGGAAGCAGCAGCATTGTAACTGTTAATGGGAGGGGTTAACTTCATGGATGGAGCTCATCAAATGCTGTTGATTGTCCCTGGGACTCTGTATCATCACAGAGGCTCAAAGATATTTCAGCCTCTAGATCATCTGGGACAGCATTTGAAGTTTTGACCTTCTTCTTGGTTTCCATCAGACCCCCATCACAACTGGAGACCTCTGGAGTCGTTCTGAGACCCCATCTGGTAGCTTTGATGGTATGCTCCTTCAGGAATTGGACAGCTCAGTAAGGACAAACCAGCACTTCTTCTTGGGTTTCCTCGTCCAGGGCTGAGGTCGTAGTGCTCCACTTATCAAGACTCAGGTAAGAGTGATAGCAGTATGCTTTCTTTTTCCTTATTCTGTCAGCCAGCGCTATTTGATGTTTGATAACTGTCTTTAACTGCACTTTGTAAACCTGATCGAATCTGCCTTTGGGGTTCAAACTTTGTATAATGTATAACTGTATTTTGTATGGCAGCATGGTACCTGTTAGAAATGGGGTCTGTGGTTGGCAGTCAGGTTACCCCCTGTCCAAGCAAGAACCCTCACTCTAGTCAGGGTAAAAGAGAATCACCCTCAGCTAACCCCTGCTCACCCTCTTGGTAGCTTGGCATGAGCAGTAGGCTTAACTTCAGAGTGCTACGTGTAAAGTATTTGTATCAACATACACAGTAACTTAAGGAAATCACTCCAAAATGACACAACACAGGTTTAGAAAAATAGAAAATATTTATCTAAACCAAACAATGCCAAAACAACAAAAATCCACAATACACAAGTCAAGTTATAAATTAAAAACCAAAAAGAGTCTTTATGTAATTGTAAACACAACGCTAACACTGTTGACATGAAAATGTACCTGGGTGCATCAAAAATAACCCCGCACGGGCGAGTGTGCTTCAAAAATGGATTGAAATGCATTGATATCACTCACGAGCGAGACCTTGTGTCGTTTCTCCTTCAGTCGAGTTGGCATGCGTTGTTCCTTCTCTCCGCAGGAGAGTGACGTGTTGATTCGAACCGCACTCTCTGGTCCGGGCAGGCCTTGTGTCGTATTTACACGCCCAGCGGTGTTTGCTTCGGAAATCATGCCACATGATGATCTGAAAACCACGCAGCGTAGGTTGTGATCTCACCAGCCTCCGTCAGCGATGCTGCGTGTGGTTTCTCCAGCCACGGGTGTCGATCTTCCGGTTGCATTGCAGGCGAGCATCGATTTTCAGCCTCGAAGCCGGCAGCACGTCAATTTTTCAGCCGCAGATTGGAGTTGCGTCGATCTTTTCCCCACACAGCAGTCGGTGCGTGGATTTCTCAATCTTGGGCTGCCAGCTTCTCTTTTCAGGGCCCCAGGAACTGGATGGGCACCACTTGGCAGAGTAGGAGTCTCTCCAGAGGCTCCAGGTGCTGGCAGAGAGAAGTCTTTGCTGTCCCTGAGACTTCAAACAACAGGAGGCAAGCTCTAAATCAAGCCCTTGGAGAGTTCTTCACAAGAAGGAAGGCAACACAAAGTCCAATCTTTGTCTTCTAGCACAAGCAGAAGCAGCAACTGCAGGATAGCTCCACAAAGCAAAGACACAGGCAGGGCAGCTCATCTTCCTCAGCTTTTCAGCTCTTCTCCAGGCAGAGGTTCCTGTTGGTTTCCAGAAGTGTTCTAAAGTCTGTGGTTTTGGGTGCCCTCCTTATACCCATTTTGCCCTTTGAAGTAGGCTTACTTCAAAGGAAAGTCTTGATTGTGAAATCCTGCCTTGCCCAGGCCAGGCCCCAGACACACACCAGGGGGTTAGAGACTGCATTGTGGGAGGGAAAAGAGAGTGACACACAAACGCAACACCCCCACCCTCACCCACAACACCATACACACAAATACATGCAGCAACATTACATATACACCCGCCACCCCTTCAATAACGCAAGGACAAAAGTATTTGAATTGAACGAATGTAATCAATAAAAATCAGATAGTGCAATTAAAAAAATCAGTATATACAAATATGTACACCAACTACACAAGCCCAAATATTACTCAAACATCGTCCGTGGATCAGAGTCCCAAAATGCATGGGCGAAGCCCACACATGACACCAGACTTCAAATGGAGAGAATACTGCAGGGGCATCAGATCAAAATGAAACAGGCACCTCAGGGGGAGGGGTGCACCTCAACCTGATGAATGCACAACGCCACTGCGCCACGAGGGGGCTCCATGCCCACTGCTGTATCCTGGGGAGTACAAAGCCCCATTCTCTCAAGTCTTTCCAGTGGGTGGTTTGCCCATGGCTTTATCCTGGGGAGTGCAAAGCCACAGTCTCTCAAGTCCCTCCAGTGGGTGGGTTGCCCACTGCTTTATCCTGGGAAGTGCAAAGCCACAGTCTCTCAAGTCTCTCCAGTGGGTGGGTTGCCCACTTATCCTGGGGAGTGCAAAGCCACAGTCTCTCTAGTCTCTCCAGTGGGTGGGTTGCCTACTGCTTTATACTGGGGAGTGCAAAGCCACAGTCTCTCAAGTCTCTCCAATGGGTGGGTTGCCCACTGATTAATCCTCAGGAGTGCAAAGCCACAGTCTCTCAAGTCTCTCCAGTGGGTGATTTGCCCACTGCTGCATCCTGGGGAGTGCAAAGCCACAGTCTCTCAAGTCTCTCCAGTGGGTGGTTTGCCCCTGCTTTATCCTGGGGAGTGCAAAGCCACAGTCTCTCAGTCTCTCCAGTGGGTTGTTTGCCCACTGCTGCATCCTGGGGAGTGCAAAGCCATAGTCTCTCAAGTGGATAACAGTCTCCACTGGTTCTGGAGGGGGCTTGGTGCCCAGAGTGCTTCATCCTGCCAAGGACTGAGGTAGTGGATGCCTTTCTCTACTGGTTCTGGAGGGGGCTTGGTGCCCAGAATGCTTCATCTTGCCAAGGACTGAGGTAGTGGATGCCTTTCTCCACTGAAAGTCGTGCATCATGGAAGCTGCCCAGGCTCCTGGAACTGACCACCAGCCTCGGACGACTGACCACTGGAGATGGCAGCCATGTGTGTGGTGGTGCCACAGACTCAGGATGTCACGGGCCGCTGGCGGTGCTTGCGGCGGGGTCAGTCACTGCGTTGCTGGCGGCGGCCTCTGTGGCATTGGTGCTGGTGGCGGGCTCTGTGGCATCGGGGCTGGGGGCGGTGCTTGCGGCGGGCTCTGTGGCATCGGTGCTGGCGGGGGGCTCTGTGGTGGCGGTGTGGTGGCAGGCTCTGTGGCGGCGGTGCTGGTGGCGGGCTCTGTGGCGGCGGTGCTGGTGGCGGGCTCTGTGGCGGCGGTGCTGGCGGCGGGCTCTGTGACGGCGGTGCTAGTGGCGGGCTCTGTGGCGGCGGTGCTAGCGGCGGGCTCTGTGGCAGCGGTGCTGGTGGTGTGCTCAGTGACTGCGGTGCTGGTGGCGGGCTCAGTGACTGCAGTGCTGTTGGCAGCCTCAATGACAGCGGTGCTGGTGGCGGTGCAGGTGGCGGTGCAGGTGGCGGTGCAGGTGGCGGTCTTCTCCGCAGGACAGGTTGGCGTCGGCATGGACAGAAGGTGTGACACTAGTCCAATTGTCAGTGCCACCATGCCCTCTCCTGACCTGCCCTTTATTTTCTGGCCCTTCCCCACCTGGGATGGTAGCGCAGCTGTCTTGCCACCATCCCCTTTCGTTTTCCCTGAGCCCTTGGTGGCAGGTGTTTTCTGCTTTTCCCTCCGGGATGTGGGCAACCTTTTAACTTTTGCAGGTGGCGGAATGTCCTTGCCCTCGCTCCATGGCACACTGGAAGCCCTGTTGGTTGGCGCACTCCAATAGCCCACAGTTGCTGGCACCACTGTGCCTGGTGATGTGGTGGCTGAGGTGCTGGGTTGGGACCTGGAAAGCCTGGTCCTAGGAGATGGATGGGGTGGAGGTTAAGGGAAGTGATCAATATTAGCCAGGAAAGGTTTTTTAGACACACTGGGACGGGTAGATGAAGGGGGTTTGGGAGTGGAGGAAGAGGTAGTGGTTATAGGAGGAGTACGTTTGCTGAATTTGGGTGAAGGTGCATGGGTTGGAGGCTGTTGTGAGGTGGATGGCTGTTGGGTGGGTGTGTGTCTGAGTTTGTGTACTTTGGGAGGAGGGCTCACTGACACACTGGGAGAGGACACAGGGGATGTGTGAATGGTAGTGGGGGTGGTGAGTGCACATGAGCGGTGTGTGGTGATGGGCGTGCTGGTGATGGAGGTAGTGGCTGAGGATGTAGTGTATGCAGGTGTGAGTGGAGACGAGACTGGGAGGGAGGAGGGAGACGTGGAGGAGGGGGACACAGTGGAGGCAGTGGATGTTGGTATGTCTGCATGGGTATGATGCTTGTGTGAGTGCCTGTGGGATGTGTGATGCTTATGTTTACCTGAGCCACCCTTGTGTGTTGAGGTGTGTGCATGCTGGTCAGATGGTGTGCTTGGAAAAGGCTGAGGTACAGGGGGTTGGGTCTGGGTGGAGGAAGTGGAAGGGAGGACGCTGGACACAGGGACAATGGCTGCCATCAGTGCTGAGGCCAGAGCCTGAAATGCTCTCTGTTGGGCTGCCTGCCCAGAATGAATGCCCTCCATGTATGCATTTGTTTGCTGCAAATGCCTCTCGACACCCTGGATGGCATTCACAATGGTAGATTGCCCAACAGTGAGGGATCTCAGGAGGTCAATAGCCTCCTCACTGAGGGCTGCAGGGCTGACTGGGGCAGGGCCTGAGGTGCCTGGGGCGAAGGAGATGCCCACCCTCCTAGGTGAGCGGCCACAGGACACATGCTGAGGGGCTGCTGGGAGGGCGGTGCTGGTAGGGGGGGTGGCGGCTGTACATGTTGATGCGGGGGGACAGAGGGGCCCGACACCGCAAGGGGGCTCCCATCAGAGGAGGAGTCGCTTTTGCTGCTCTCACCTCCTGTCCCCGCCGTGGAGCTCCCCTTACCCTCCGTCCCACTGGTGGCTTCAGACTCTGTTGTCTCGCCCTCCAGGGCCAAGTGGGATGCAGCTCCCTCCTGCTCCGGTGTCACTGCTCCTCCGCCTGATGATGCTATTGCACACAAGAACAGGGAGACCACAAAAAGGGGGGGAGACAGAAGAAAGACATGTTCAGTGCATGCAATACCACTACCGTTGGCGGATACTACAGACACAGCAGCCCTCTGCACTACGCCATGCACTTATAGTTCCTAGTTAAATCACAGGGCCATGGGGTACAAGGCCTATGCCCGATTGCTGCACACATGGAAGTCACAGGAGCCTGACTAGGTGTAGATGGCTCTTACCACTGGTGGGGTTGGGATGCCACGTAGCCTGCCTCACAAAGAGACCTTACCTACAAAGCTCGCCCTGGCCTAGGGGTTCCCACTGCCCACCTCCCCCCCCCAGACACCTCGTAATGCACGCAGAGTCAGATGGATGTGACTGTACTCACCCCCTTGTGGCTTCTGTGATGCCCTTAAGCGCCCATCCAACTCCAGATATGACTCCGCCAGGATCCGGTACATCAGGGGGGTCATGGTGCGACGGGAACCCCTCCCATGTTGGGAGGCCATCCCCAGCTGGGCCTTCGCCATCTTCTTGCTCCAGCGGTGAATGTCCTCCCATCTTTTCCGGCAGTGGGTGCTCCGTCTGTGGTGGACCCCGAGGGTCCGGACGTCCTTGGAGATGGCATGCCAAATATCCTTCTTCTGGTGGGTGCTGACCTACAGGAACAGTACAGGGGACAAGGAAAAACTTTAACCGTCCGGACCGTCACAGTCATTGGCCCACATTCCCACCCTTGCCCTGATGCACATACACTCACCGTCCGCTCATGCAGGGCTCATTCCCCCCCATGTATCTTCCATCCACACCACTCCAAACAGGCATTTCCCATGCAGCATGCTAACAGTGTATTCACCTGTTTGTTTGGAGGACCGTAGAGTAGCGTGTACTGGGGGAGAACCCCATCCACTAACTTCTCCAACTCCTCTGAAGTGAAGGCAGGGGCCCTTTCCCCAGAAACATGAGCCATCGTTGCTTCCAGACTAAGGTCACAGCAGCACTTGCAGTGTAGGTCCTCTCCTGTTGAAGGTCAGGTATCAAGTGAGTGTACAGATAGAAAATGGCGGTCACGTCCACGGCGGTGCGTACCGTCACCGCTGGCGTACATCGTCATTGGCTCCTGGGACCCATAGGGCCCCCATGTTAACCAATGCAGGATTGCTCTGCGGTCTTCGACCACCTACCACGACGGTGTAGAATGCCAGCGCAGTTACCTCATATCCCCTTGTCCCACCTTACAGGTCAGGCAGCTGCCATTTCAGCGGGCCACATGGCATTAATAATAACTGTGTCACACCTAACTAGGCCTTGCATACACAAAGTAACAGGCACATTGCGGATTAACAAATGTGTGCAAATGAAAGTTTGTGATACCTCAGTGTTGGCTGACTCTCTGCTCACTGTTCTCCTCCATAGGGCACGTCTGCTGGGGCAGGTGATGAGTGGCAGCATCCTCCGGTGTTCAGATTGCCGGTGGACCTGTCGACAATGGAAGAGAGACACGTAATAGTCACCTACAGACTTGATCGTGCAACAATCCATGAACTGTGTGCCCAGTTGGAGCCAGACCTGATGTCAACTATCCGCCATCCCACAGGAATACCCCCTCTAGTGAAGGTCCTGCCAGTACTCCATTTCCTGGCAAGTGGGTCTTTTCAGACTACAGTGGCCATTGCATCAGGGATGTCCCAGCCAATGTTCTCTAACGTGTTGTCCAGAGTGCTGTCTGCCCTGCTGAAACACATGCGCAACTACATCGTTTTCCCTCAGGTGGAGGATTTGCCTACAGTGAAAGGTGACTTCTATGCCCTGGGACATATCCCCAACATCAGAGGTGCCAATGATGGGACACATGTGGCCTCGGTACCCCCCGCAGGAGTGAACAGGTGTACAGAAACTGGAAGAGCTACCATTCTATGAATGTGCAGATGGTGTGTTTGGCCGACTAGTACATCTCCCATGTGAATGCCAAATTTCCTGGCTCAGTGCATGACGCTTACATTCTGAGGAATGGCAGCATCCCTTATGTGATGGGGCAACTCCAGAGGCACTTTGTGTGGCTAATAGGTGAGGACAAGGACGAGGACCCTATACCCTGTGAATAGTTGTCTGGGTCTGGGTTGTCCCTACGGGTTAGTGTGTGTCTAACAATTGTTCCTCGACATTCGCAGGTGACTCTGGGTCCCCCAACCTGTCATGGCTACTGACCCCAGTGAGGAATCCCAGGACAAGGGCAGAGGAACGCTACAATGAGGCACATGGGCGAACTAGGAGGATTATAGAATGAACCTTCGGCCTCCTGAAGGCCAGGTTCCGGTGCCTCCATATGACAGGTGGTTCTCTCTACTACTCACCGAAGAAGGCGTGCCAGATCATCGTGGCCTGCTGTATGCTGCACAACCTGGCTTTGCAACGAGAGGTGCCTTTTCTGCAGGAGGATGGTCCAGATGGAGGTCTTGTGGCAGCTGTGGAGACTGTGCACAGTGAAGAAGAGGAGGCAGAACAAGAGGATATCGACAACAGAAACAACATTATCCAGCAATACTTCCAGTGAGACACAGGTAAGAAGATGTCACTGCCTCACACATCTCATACAATTGCTTGACCTATCATAAGTCTGTCACTTTTATCCAGTGTATGGACCCTGACTTGTCACTTTGCCTTTCCATTTAACAGATGTGGATCCCACTATGTGCCCTCTGCTATATTACCTCAAGGACTAGAGCTGTGTTACATCGGTATGTTGCCAATAAAATTGACATTGATATATTCCATAGTTATTGTAAATACACATTTGTGAAAGCGCAGACTCCAGATTGTTTGGCGATTCAAGGGTGTTTATTTTTGTGCAAATAAGTGGAGGGGGTTGTAAAATGGTCAGCGATGATGGTGGAGGAATGTCCATGGCAGAGTCCAGCCTATTTGTTTCACAGGTGCATTGTCTAAAGGGGCATAGGAAGTGGAGCTAGGGCAGTTTCAGGATGGACAGGGTGACAAAGTGGGACAGAAGGATGACATTCAGGGGGGTCTCATTTCCTGGCTTGGGTCTTGGCATTGTTCTCTGTCTTGTTCCTGGATCTCAGGGACCGTTTGCGGGGTGGTTCTCCATCTGCAGGGGGTGGGGTGCTGGTGATGTGGTCATGTGGCGGTGCCTCCTGTCCACTAGCGCTGGCGGAGGTGGTGGGCTTTTCATCATCCAGGCTAGTGTCAGGGGCCCCTTGTTGTACCACTGTGTCCCTCCTGGGGTTGACAAGGTCCTTCGGCACCCCTACAATGGTGACTAGGGTGGTGTTGATGGACTTGAGTTCCTCCCTGATCCCCAGATAGTGTTCCTCCGCTGGGTCTCCTGAAAGTTGGCCAGTACCGTTGCCATCGTCTCCTGGGAATTATGGTACACTCCCATGATGTTGGAGAGGGCCTCATGGAGAGTGGGTACCCTCGGCCTGTCCGCCCCCTGTCGCACAGCTGTCCTCCCAGTTCCCCTGTTTTCCTGTGCCTCTGTCCCCTGAACCGTGTGCCCACTGCCACTTCCCCCAGATCCCTGATTTTCTTGGGGTGGTGGGTTTGCCTGGGTTCCCTGTAGTGGTGGACACACTGCTGCTTGACGTGTGGGGCCCGCTGGGTGGGTGCTGTGTTGGTGTTTCATGAGGGGGGAGGCTCTGTGGTGGCATGTGCCAGTGTCAGGGGAACCAACAGTCCCAAGGTCCCAGATGGGCCGGGCTGGTCATCTTGATCAGTTGGACAGAGCTGCTGTCATCACTGTGGGCCTCTTCTGTGGGGGGAGTGGACATGTCTGGAACCTCCTGTCCGGTGACGTTGGGTAAGGGTCCTGCAGGGGTGTAAAGGCATGATTATTGCATCTGTGTGTGCCATTGTGTGCAATTGGTGAGTGACCCTGCACTCCAGTGCTTGCATTCTTGTCTAGCACCTTGTGTGATAATTGGTTTGGGGTCTGTGTGGGTATCTGTTGTGGACATGCTTTGGTGATGGGTGTCCATGCTTTGGTGTTACATGCAGGGCTTGGTGTTGGGATGTGTGGGTAGTGATAGTGGGACATTTGTGAGGTGTTGGAGTGATGGGGCTGAGGGTGAGTGTGGGGGTATGTGATAGCATGCAGGTAGGGTGGGGGATGTAATAGTTAAGATTTGACTTACCAGAGTCCATTCCTCCTGCTACTCCTATGAGGCCCTCAGGATGCAGTATAGCCAAGACTTGCTCCTCCCATGTTGTTAGTTGTGGGAGAGGAGGTGGGGGTCCGCCGCCAGTCCTCTGTACTGCAATCTGGTGTCTTGAGACCACGGAACGCACCTTCCCCCGTAGGTCGTTCCACCTCTTCCGGATGTCATTCCTAGTTCTTGGATGCTGTCTTACTGCGTTGACGCTGTCGACGAATCTGCGCCATAGCTCAATCTTCCTTGCAATGGAGGTGTGCTGCACCTGTGATCCGAATAGTTGTGGCTCTACCCGGACGATTTCCTCCACCATGACCCTGAGCTCCACCTCAGAGAACCTGGGGTGTCGTTGAGGTGCCATGATATGGTGTGGGTGATGTGTGAGGTGGTGTCGGTTGTGATGTGTGAGGTGATGTGTTTGTGTGTGTTGTCTGAGATGCGTGGATGGTGTGTGAGTGATGGTGTTGTGTGCCTGGGGATGCTAATGTTGTTTCTGGTGGTGTCTCTCTCTGGCCTTCTTTTTCAATTTTGGTAGTAAGCGTTTGTGGGTGATGTGGTTGTGTGTTTTATATTGGATTGGGTGTGTGGGAGTGGTGTGTGTATGTGTATCATGTGTGTATTTGGAATTGTCCAATGTGGTTGTGTTTTGTAAGTGTGTGTATTTTGAGCGCGGAGGTGTGTTCCGCCAATAGAATACCGCGGTTGAAAGACCGCCGCGTGGATTCGTGGGTCGTGATAGTGTGGGCGTTTATCCTGTTTGCGTGACAGTGTCGGATTTGTTATCGCCAGTTTATCACTGACCTTTGGTATGGCGGACTTGTGTGGGTGTCTGGATTTTGGCGGATTCCGAGCTGTGGGTCGTAATACCTCTAGCCGAATTCCGCTGTCGCAGTGGTGTGTTGGCGGTCTTCTGCACGGTGGTAAGCGGGATTTACCGCCAATGTTGTAATGAGGGCCTATATGTCCTACCTTAACCATACACTGCACCTTGCCCTTGGGACTACCTAGAACCTACCTTAGGGGTGCCTTGAATGTAAGAAAAGATAAGGTTTAGGCCTGGCAAGTGGGTACACTTGCCAAGTCGAATTTATAGTTAAAAACTGCACACACCGACACTGCAGTGGCAGGTCTGAGACATGATTACAGAGATACTTATGTGGGTGGCACAATCAGTGCTGCTGGCCCGCTAGTAGCATTTGATTTACAGGCCCTGGGCACCTCTAGTGCACTGTACTAGGGACTTACTAGTAAATCAAATATGCCAATAATGGATGAACCAATTACATACACATTTTGTATAGGAGCACTTGCACTTTAGCACTGGTTAGCAGTGGTAAAGTGCCCAAAGTAACAAAAACAGCAAAAAGGATCAAAAGTCCAACAGTACCTTTCGTAGGATCTTGGTTGTAGTTTTTTGACCAATAATTCATAGACCTTTTCCACAGGCTGGAGTTGTGCTTTGACTGCACATATGCACTTCAACGAAGGAACACAAGGTATGCAGGAGTAGTTGAATTGGACCACAACAAACTCTCCAGAAATGCACTCTCGTCTTCAGGATATTAATCCCCATATCTGTTACCAGCTGTAGCATCTTCCCCAGACTAGTACCCACAGTATCACACATATTTATTCCTCAGCATGAACCTGTGAACATCAACATTCTAAAGCAAGCGTTCATACATTCTGTTCTAGCGATTATGTCATACACTGATACAGAGTCCTTGGGGAGCCAGAAAGGTTCAGTTTTAAATCATGCAAGATAGTACAATTGCCAGATTTAAAAGTCTTAGGAAATCTGGGAATACACCAAAAACCACCTATGGAACATCTTCCCAGGGCAGCGACTTGCGCTGTCTTGAAATCTTCCAGATTCACAATGACAGAGAGAGCCATGCAATGGCTTTTGTTGCTCTTGTGTGACCTTGCTTGATGCAAGGGCAAAGCAAGCCCTTGATAAATCTTGTCACCCATATCTGAATCCCTGTAGCCTACTGCACCCCTTTGCCAATGTATCTGTTCTCTCTGTCCTGTTTTCTTTTTTTTCTTTTGTCAGAGTCACCCTTGAAATACCCTTTATACAAGCTCAACTATACCCTGGAACTCTACCCCGGAGATGTTCTTATACCCACGGCTCTTTTTATCTCCCACTAGGCTAGATGAATGAATGTAGAGAGGCAGAACGAATATTTCAGCTGAGCACTGTGTTGGACTGCTTTTGCAGGCCCTGCTGGATCGGTCATCTACAAAATCCTAGTGTCTAAGCCATTTTGTAGACCTTGAGAAAATGACAGGAACAAAAAAATCCCTCATACGTGCTACAGTTCCCAAAAATTACAGTCCATTACTGGCTGAACAACGAACAGCTATGTTGCTAGTGGTCGGTAAGCATGTGGCCCATTGCACCTCTCTCATTCAATGGGTACCAGGATCTCCCTGCCCCACTGTGATTGTATTCACAAACTCTGAGTAGAACAGGCTGGCCTTACAATATTGTTGTCAGTAACACCCATAGTTAGATCCAGAGTTGGAGGGTTCCTAGAGGATGGCCATAGACCCTTTCCTCATTTCCCTAAACACTTTCAGCCTGTGGCAGGAGAGCAAGACCAGCATTAAAAGCATAAAACAAACTTTTAGAGGCATATTAAAGAGCCCCAGCACCTTCTTCCACCACATTAGCGCCAATTTAGTTTTACTCTAATGTGACCCAACAAGGTCAAAATTGACGAAGTGGTGCAATGCACGCAATGCGCCACTTTGTCAATAAATCAATCCATTTATATACAGTGCAGCTACTCACCCGTGAGGGTCTCAAGGCGCTGGCGGTGTGTTTGGTCCTTATTCAAAGAGCCATGTCTTGTGGTTCTTCCTGAAGATGGTGAGCGATGGGCTTTGCCTGAGGTGCATGGGCAGGTTGTTCCGGCTCTTAGCTGTGAGGTAGGTGAAAGATCTTCCTCCGGTGGTGGTTTTCCAGATGCGTGGGATGGTAGCTAGCGCCTGCTGGCGAGAGCGAGGGGGCCTGGTGGGTTTATGGAATGAGATGCAATGGTTCAGGTAGGCTGGTCCAATGTTGTGAAGGGTCCTGTAGTTGTGGGTGAGTAGTTTGAAGTTGATTCGCTTCTCCACTGGGAGCCATTGGAGGATCCTCAGATTCTGGCTGTGGCATTTTGAATCAGTTGTGGTTTCCTAATGTTTTTATGGTGCTGGTGTACAGTGCACTGCTGTAGTCGAGCTCTAGCGTATGGGTGATTATCTTGCGGCAGTCGACCGGGCTCCATTTGAAGATTTTGCGAATTTGGTTGAGGGTGTGCCGGCAGGAAGAGGTTACTGCATTTACCTTTTGGATCATTGATAGGGAATAGATGAGGATGATTCCTAGGTTGCGGGTGTTGTCAGTTGGAGTGGGCGGTGCGCTGAGCGAGTTTCCGAAGATGACAAGCTCTGGTTTTGTCTGAGTTGAGCTTGATGCAGTTCTCCCTCACCCAGGCGGCGATGGCTTCCATTTCAGTGTGAAAGTTCCTCCTAGCTTTGTCCAGATATGATGAGTTGTGTGTCATCAGTGTATGACACGATATTCATTCTGTGTTCTTTGACGAAGCTTGCAAGCGGGTCCATGCAGTTGTTGAAGAGCATTGGGCTCAGGGAGGACCCCTGAGGGACTCCAGAGCTGAATTCAGCTGGTTTGGATATGAAGAGTGGGAGCCTGACTCTCTGTGTTCTTCTGGTGAGGAAAGAATGAATCTATTGCAAGGCTTTTTCACGGATTCCTATGTCATGGATTCTGGTGCATAAGGAGCTGTGGGAGTCCGTGTCAAAGGCTGCTGAGAGGTCGAGGAGTATGAGTGCTGGGATGTGGGCATGGTCAAGGAGTGTGCAAAGTAATTGGTGGCTGCAAGAAGAGCTGTCTCTGTGCTGTGGTTGTTGCTGAAGCCAGAATGAAAGGTATCAAAGAGTTGTTGTCCTTGAGGAATTGTCGCAGCTGTGAATGTATGGCTTTTTCCAGAACTTTGGCTGGGTAGGGTAGCAGCAAGATGGGCCAGAAATTCTTGAGCTCTGATGGGGTCAGCTGTGGGTTTCTTCAGGAGGGGTTGGACTTTGGCGTGTTTGCAATCTTCGGGGAAGGTGGCTGTTTTGATGGAGCAGTTCAGCATCTTGTGGAGTTTGGGGGCGATGGATGCAGTGGCTCTGTTGTAGGTGTGGTGAGGACAGGGGTCTGTGGAAACTCCAGAGTGAATGCTGTTCATGATGATTTCAGTCTATTCTTTGGTGAGGGTGGATGAGCTGTGGATGATTTGAGTGGATTCTAGGGGGCTGGCTCAGTCGTAGGTTCTGATGCTTGGCGGGTTCTGTGGGAAAAAGCTGTCATAGATGTCCTTAGTCTTGTGATAGAAGAAAGTGGCCAATTTGTCACAGAGGCCTAGCAATGGGGGGATTTCTGTGGATTCAGAGGGAGGATTGGTGAATTTGTTGATTACTGTGAACAGTTCTCTCGTGTTGTGCGGGGAGGTGTTGATGCTCTCACATACTGTGGCTTTTTTTACATTCTTGATTCATTGGTGATGGGGGGCAGTGACGGCTCTGAAGGAGGAAAGGTCCTCACTGGTTTTGCTGTTTCTCCATTTCTTCTCTAGGCACCAGCAGGTGAGTTTGGATTCTTGGAGTTTGGTGGTGAACCATCTGGCTTTTTTGGGTTGCTCTTGAGCGGAGGGGTGGCTAAGGAGCTGGCGCATTCAGGAGATCCAGGAGTTGAGGTTGAGTGCTGCAACGTTGGTGTCGATGGTGGGGAGCTGGGGTGATTTGGCAAGGGTCGTGGTGAGTTGCTCGTCTGTGATTTCATTTAATTTCCTGTGGGGGGCTCTGGAGACGTGGGGGAGGCCGTTGGGTGCTGTGATGGCGAATCGTAGGCAGTGATGGCCAGTCCAGTCTGGGGTGGAGATATTCTTGATGATGATCCGGTTGCTTGAGGTAAAACTGGGGTCTAGTGTGTGTCCTGCAGCGTGCATGGGCACGGTGATCAGTTGTCTGAGGCTGAGGGTGGCAAGATTGTCGAGTAGGTAAGTGGTGTTTCCATCATTGAGGTCCTTGAGGTGGAAATTCAAGTCACCCAGGAGGTGGTAGTCGGTGGATGCCAGGGTGTGGGAGATAGCGATGTCTGCAATGGCATCGATGAAGGCTGGGTAGGGCCCGGGCGGTCTGTAAACCATGGTGCCATAGAGGGAGGAGTTGTTAGTAGCATGGATCAGGAAATGTAGGTGTTCCATTGTAGTGCAGGGTTCCTCCATGTTGACTATGATGCAGAGTGAGGACTTGTCTACGATGACCAACCCTCCGCCCAGACGTGAGGGCCGGTATTTCCTTTGTACTTTGTAACCTTTTGCACAACATTATTCCTGTTTCAGGCATATTGTATACAAGGGGGCGTTCCCCTATTAGGGAGGCTGAAATAATGACGCAAAGAAATCTTTTAGATTTCTTTTTGCCATTTTATCGGCATTGTTAACACCTGCTCTGAGCAGGTGTCAAAAAGGGGCATGCCATTGTTTTCAGTGGGACCCTATGTACTGTTCAGGGTTGGCGCCAGAATTTTGGAGCTAACCCTGAAGAGTACATCAATAGCGTCAAAAATTCTACCAATTTTACAAATGCCACACATATGGTGGCGGTAGGGGATGCGCAAGGGGCCACAAGAAAAGTGGTGCTACATGTAATGTGGCACCACTTTTCTTAAATCTGGCCCTTAGTTGCCTAGTCAAATGGCGTGGCGGTCTTCTATCAAACGCAATCCTTAAATGTCTCACCAGGGTTGTTCATGCAGGAAGTACATGAGGAATATAATTGATTCAACAGGGTTATAAACTGCCCATGTTTCTATTCCAAGATCTAGAATGAAAAACCAGACACCAGTAACAACAAGCGGGCACCCCCCAGCATCTCGGTCACAAACACACTCGAGCACATAGGAGTATACACACGCTTATCCTCCTCTTCGTAGCAAATTTTACTCAAATCATGCATCTGCTCCCCTTGCATCCTGGTCGAGAGCACCTGAAGAGATCAGAGAAGTGCCTAACTAGAGAGATGGGGATCAGGAGGTGCAGTAGGGCAACATATTTCTTAATACCTTTAATAGGGCACTCTTGTTAGTTCAGTGTAAACGTTATTGGGATTGTTCCAACAACGGAAAAGTAGGAGAAACATTGTAACATAGGCTTTTATTCCTTCATAACTGAAGATGTTGCAGTTTATGTCACCTATTTTATTCTACTATATTTATATCAACATGGCTAGTTCAAGAAGTGTTGTCATCATGTATTTTTTTTTATTCATTTTAGCCTTCCTCAGACAGAGCGCCTACCCGCTGCCTGACAATTCGTCTGCATCCACCTGAGTTCTCACAGAAATAAACCCTTCACAAGGATGTACGAATAACATATCCTCTGAAAATTCCATTTAGCTAATTCATAACATCCAGTAATAGGCCATCAAAAATTAATCACGCTCACCAACAAGTATTAACTCTGATGCACCTCATTTCTACATAATCAATGTGTGATTAAAACTGGATGAAATCATTGCAACAAAGATCTAGTTGATTACAGAAGGAAGTTCATTAATATAAAGTGTATAAACCGATTTTTTTCTATGGAACTGGTTTTACAGTTCATGACCTCTGACAGTACATTATAAGTAAGGTTATTATTCAGCAATCACAGAAAAAAACATCTCTTGATAAATGGATCTACCTTTTTATAAGGATACTGTTCATATCAACAAATAAATACTTAAATTAACGCAATGATGACATACATTATTGAGAATTATAAGGAGCCCCTGGAAAAGTGAAGGAAATGCGGCTTTTTAGAGATAAATATAAACAAGTGTTGGAAAGGAACAATTTGAATGATTAAATCACTCAGAGGCTAGAGAAGTAGCAATGCTTCGTATGCTTTGTCCTCCGCTCAACAGCTAGACGTTGGAGGAGAGCACAGTCAAAGTTGACTCAGATTATTTCTTCGTTCAAAACTGATCTTACATCAGCAAATATGTTTTTTTGTTTCATTTCCACATTTCTATGTGATTTTGAGCTTGAGAAAACCAAGTAGATTTTTGCCCACAGTACATTTTATTTAAGAAGTGAAATACATAAAATATCACCTTTAATATTGTCCTTTTCCAATTGTGCTGACCCATACAAACCACACTGCTTCGCACTTGAAAGGTAGTTGAAAGAATCATGTTCAGCCAACAACGAAAGAACAAAGAAAGAAAAAACAGGCCAGACTAGATCCATGAAAGCACTATAATCTCTGATATGATAAGCTTTCCAAATGTCAGTATATCTGCAGTGACCACAGCCAGTGTGGACACCCACATGGGGATCTGAAGCAACACTAATCAGTGCTTAGAGGCTTCGGATACCCAGAGAATTACAAACAATTTGTTTTTTGTTTCATTGATCTGTACTGAACTCTGTGGTCAATAAACTGTTACACACCTAGGAATACTTATGTGCAGTCAAATACAGTCCTGTTGAAGGCATGCAAAATGGACCAAAATGCGAAGACATACAAGTACAATGAACAACTAATATAATGAAATATAGACAATGAATGATTAAGCAAGCAAATTGTTGACCAAATACATCGTAATTTATACTAAAAGCATGACTAGCAACACAATAAGTGTTTCGAGTTCAAATCATTTATGGGTAATGTTGCTTGACGGTATGAGGGAAGCAAGGAAAGTAAGGTTACGTACACCCAAAGGCAATTCAAATATGTGCAGACACAGTAGGTGTGTATCCATGACTGATGCAGCAATTAAATATTGCATAAACCGATGTTTTTATTTTCAGAATCTTGTGAAACCGACTTCTTGAATGTTGACAAAATGACGTGGACCTTTTCAAATACATAGACCCTCGTTAGTAGACCTCACCAGTCCTAACAGTCCCAACCTCCTCAAGGACCTGCCCAACCTCACACCCACTCAGCAATTAAAAGACCCCACACATGCTGTTGGACACCTACTGGACCCCATCTAAATATTTTCAGCAGTATCACAGTAGAAAAGCCCACCTTGTCCAAACACACCCTCATAAACTTCAGCAAATCCATTCTATACCACTGCAGAAACACCATCACCAAATCTTCACAACAGGACTGGAACAAAATCTCAGAACAATGCTGGTCATCTGAAATCCCACATGATTCAACACAGCACTTAACTTTACATCTCCAGCAGAAAGCTCGACCAGTATCTGTAATCACTCTTATGACCTCTACGCGTGTTTGTCCTTGTCATCAGCAACAAGATCACCACCAGGCATAAATAGGACAAATTAAATCCCCAAATGGAACTTTCCACTCTCACAGTCCATTACCTGCCCATCTCATTCAACATCCAGAGGACCACCCTGACTGCCTGGCCCACAATCACCTCTCAGGAAACAACTACACAGTGCTTACACTCCATAGTACCTTGGACCTTATGCCCTTACCACATCTCCGTCAAAGAACTGGCCACCATCAGTGCAGCCCTCACCCTGCCCTGAATGACTAAATCATTGTAGGCGCCTACCTGGACACACACCACATTACTTCCCTTCCTCAAAAAACAGTCCTCAAACCTAAAGATGCTAGGTATTCACTGGCTGAACTCCCTGAAACCCTACCCGGCAATAAGTCATGTAAAACAAATGCCTAGCCACCCTCCTCAATGACAACCAGCTCATCAACACCACTCAATCCAGATTCAGACCCAGGCCCTCATCATACTGGACCTTTTTCATAGCCTTCAACACTGTCCCCCACTCAATCCTTATCCAATGACTGTATGAAGCTGGCATCCATTGACCAGCACTTCAATGGATTTGCTCCTTCATGACAGGTTGCATCTAGTCCATCAGCCTTGTCCCCTTCACCTCAGAATAAGCCAACCTCACCTGTGGAGTTCCACACGGAGCCCCACCATGTTCAATACCTGTATGAGCCCATTCAGCCTCAAAGAATGAACACCATATCCTATGTTGATGATACCCAGCTTAAACTCTCCATCTCTAACAAAATGCCAAACAACTGGACACATTTCTCTGTCTGCATATCCAAAGTCACCAGATGGATTAAAATCAACTGCCTCAAGCTCAACACAAACAAGACAAAGGTAAAGACATCATTCTCTGGGACTCTACATGGTGGCACACAGGTCTTGGACCCATACCCCTCCCAGCAACCCAAATGATGAACCTCAGTATAGTAATCAACAACAAAGTCATCATGACCAGCCAAGTGAATGCAGTCTTCAACTCCTGCTGCTACACACTCAAAATGCTCAAGAAGCTCTCCAAATGGCTTTCCACTAACACTCACAGAACTGTCAACCAAGCCCTCATCACCACCAGTAAAGTGATCCATGCCAAAATCAGCGTTGAAGTGACCAGAAGACACCAGACAATACACAATTCTGTGGCCAGGCTGACTCTCAATCTTCCACCCAGCATGCACACCAAATTGTACCCCAAAGATCATTATTGGCTCCCCATCTACAAACACTTACACATGCTTACACAACAAGCACATAAAATTATACAAACCTACCAGATATCTCAGCACTGCTGTACTCCTACTTGTACACAGTTCCACATATGCAGAACCAGATGAGGCCATTGTGCCTTCTTTTACCTCACTCTTAAACCTGGAATGACCTGCCCTTCCACATCAAAGCCACCTTCTCTGATCTTAATTTCCACAAGAAACTGAAGACCTGGCTCTTCACCTCCTCTTTCAGCTCCAGTGTACATATACTCATGTTAGAAATGGGGACGTTGGTTAGCAGTCAGGTTGTCCCCTGTCCAAGCAAGGACCCTCATTCTAGTCAGTGAAAAGGAGAAACACACCCGGTTAACCTCCGGTCACCCCCTTGGTAGCTTGGCACAAGCAGAAAGGCTTAACTAAGAGGCAAGCATCACGAAGAGGCATCGGGTCCTTTCTGTGTAGCGGTGGAGGTGAGGTGGCATCAGTTGTGAGTAGTCTGTCTCTGGGCACTTCTGGCAAAAGTCAAAGTCCGGCAAAGTCAAGATGCTGCAGGGTGACCTCAAGGGGTTGCTATCACGTCACAAGGTCAGAGGTGCCGCAACGGAGTCGGGCATCACAAACATCAGGTGTACGACACTTCAACTCAGAGGTTTTTGCAAACGTCAGTGGCTGCAGCAAGGTTGGGCCTTTGTGACAGTGGGGTTGTTGTGCCTCCGAGAGGTCCATGGATCCAGGTGCAGGCGGCGTCACAGGTTTTGTGCAGCAGCATACTTAGCGAAGTGGCACAGAGTTGTCCAGCATTGTTTCACAGGATTTCACCAGATATTCACTTCCAGGGGCCGAGGAAGGGGAACAGCACCCTCTGACAGGCTAGAGTTCACAGAATGTAGACTCAGAAACTGGTTGGTGAAGCCTTTGCAATCCCTGAGGCTTCAAAAACAGGAGGCAAGCTCAGTCCAAGCCATTGGAGATACCTCCCAAGCAGGAATGCAAAACAAATTCCACTCTTTGTTCCCTTTCATGGGCAGAAGCAGCAACTGCAGGATAGCCCAACAAAGCACATTCACAGACAGGGCAGCATTTCTCCTCAACTGTTCAGCACTTTTCCTGGCAGAGGTTACTCTTGAATATATGAAGTAATTTAATGTCTGGGTTTTAGGTCCAATACTTATAGCCATTTCTGCCTTTGAAGTTGCCCAACATCAAAGATGCATTTCTGTTGTTTACAGGATCTTGCCTTGCCCAGGCCTGGCTCCAGATGCACATCAGTTGGTTGAAGATTGCATTGTGTGAGGGCAGGCCCAGCCCATTCAGGGGTAAATGTCAGCTCCTCTCTACACTCTAGCCCAGATGACCCATCAGGATATGCAGGATACAGCCCAGCTCCCCTTGTGTCACTGTCTTTTGGAGATTCAAAAATAGCCCAACTGCCAGGCTGACCCAGACAAGGAATCCACAAACAGGCAGAGACACAGAGGGGGTCATTCAGACCCCGGCGGGCGGCGGGAGCCGCCCGCCTGGAGGGAACCGCCATATGGCCGCTCCGCGGTCGAAAGACCGCGGAGGCCATTCTGGCTTTCCCGCTGGGCTGGCGGGCGACCGCCAGCAGGCCGCCCACCAGCCGAGCGGGAAACCCCTTCCCACGAGGAAGCCGGCTCCGAATGGAGCCGGCGGAGTGGGAAGGTGCGACGGGTGCAGTTGCACCCGTCGCGAATTCCAGTGTCTGCTGAGCAGACACTGGAATTCAAAGTGGGGCCCTCTTACGGGGGCCCATGCAGTGCCCATGCCATTGCCATGGGCACTGCAGGGGCCCCCAGGGGCCCCACAACACCCCTCACCGCCATCCTGTTCCTGGCGGTCGGAACCGCCAGGAACAGGATGGCGGTGAGGGGGTCGGAATCCCCCATGGCGGCGCAGCAAGCTGCGCCACCATGGGGGATTCCCAGCGCAGCGGAAAACCGGCGGGAAACCGCCGGTTTTCCTGGTCTGACCCGGCCAAACCGCCGCGGTCAGAATGCCCTGCGGGGCACCGCCAGCCTGTTGGCGGTGCTCCCGCATCCCCGGCCCCGGCGGTCCTTGACTGCCGGGGTCGGAATGAGCCCCAGAATGGTTTAAGCAAGAAATCGCTACTTTCGAAAAGTGGCATTTTCAAACTCAGAATCTAAAAGCGACCTCCACTAAAAAATTTATATTTAAATTAAGAGTTCAGATACCAACAACTCCATATTTCTATCTGTTCTCAAAGGGAAAATGCACTTTAAGGATTTTTAAAGGCAGCCCCCATGTTAACCTGTGAGAGAGATAGGCCTTGAAACAGTGAAAACCAAATTTAGCAGTATTTCACTGTCAGGACATGTGAAACACATCACGTCCTACCTTTAACATACACTGCACCCTGCACATCAGGCTACCTAGCGCCTACCTTTGGGGTGCCTTACATGTATAAAAAGGGAAGGTTTAGGCCTGGCTAGTGGGTAAAAATTAGCAGTTTAACAACTGCACAATCATTGCAGTGGCAGGTCTGAGCCATGTTTTCAGGGCCACTCAGATGTGTGCCACAATCAGTGCTGCAGGACCACTGTAGTATTTGATTTACAGGCCCTAGGCACCACTAGTGAACTTTACTAGGGACTTACTAATAAATCAAATATGCCAATTATGGTAAAGCCAATTACAGATACATGATTTGACATAGGGAACACTTGCACTTTAGCACTGGTCAGCACTGGTCAGCAGTGGTAAATTGCCCAGAGTAACCGAAACAGCAAAAACAGAGTCGAGCACACAGCAACAACCTGGGAAGTAGAAGCAGTAGGTTAGGGGTGACCACACCAAGGATGCCAGATCTAACTACCCATAACATATGAGAGGCATGTTAAATTGTCTGGATTTTCTCTATCTTTGTGGTTACTGATGTTGGGTGTACTGATAACTCCAGGGTGAGAAAGTCTGTCCCATTATGATTTGGTCCCTGGACATTTACCAGGCAATGAGTAATTGCCAAGGAAATCAACAATTCTGGCACTGATTCCTTTGACAATGTCTAATTTTGCCAAGATGTTTAATCAGAGAGTTTGGCTGTTTTTAGCAGCTGAACTTTCTGACTAAAAGTTAAGGGATCTGCAGTGTTTCAGCAGATCTTATAATTCCGATAGGCTTGGTAACTACTGGTGCTGTCCCCATCTGAATTAAGATGCCTCTTGTAATGTGGGTATTAGTTGTGGCATGAGGTTCTCTTGGTAGATACTTCTACTTATTAAATACATGTAATGAAGCAGTCAGTCTACCACATACCATTCTTCTAGCATGTAAGATACAAATCAGAATGCTGGGAGCAATAGGGCAGGCCTCTAAGAGTGAACCATCAAATATATGAAACATCGGGCTGTACAATCTGTAAATTCAAATATGAACCTCCATGCATTGCTCCCTTGCTCTTTTTTGAAGTTATTAAGCATATGGTTAAACAAAATATGCAGTAATATGCTGATAGAAATATAGCCTCACTACAGCCAATGGAGCAGTACTGGCAATATCTGTTGACACTGCAAGATGTACAACTTAGCGCTATTGCTAGAAGAAGATTAGTGTGTGACCTTGCAGCAGCCACCACTTATGAATGCATTTTATAATGTGGGGCATTGCTGCAAGCTGATTACCTCCTTTTATTTCTCTTCACAATCATAATGTATTGTAACAAGGCCATCTTTTTGAGTCGAGATTTTTGCCATTTTTCTGAACCCTAAATTTGCAGGTTGTTTTATGACAACATCTTGTGAACAACAATACAAACTAATATGAATTTATGAATTTAATATATAAAAGATATTGTTAGCCAAACTGTCATGTTTCTATGCTTACGAAGGAAATACCAAAAATATTGGTAAGAACATCTGTTGGGGAGATTATTACCAAAATATTATACGTATTGTACTAAAGAGCAATTTAAAATAAATAGTTAGTAAAATGTACATTTATAAAATATTTGTATCCCCCCCACACACACACAAACACACACACATTCACACACACATATTTAAAAAAAAACAATAATGTACTTGTTATCAAAAAGAGGTAACATCTACTATTTTTACTCCATTCTTAGCAACAGTAGAGAAAGTGTTGGACTTAGAGGTATTACATTTAATAATCCCACTTTAGTCCAATCAACCTTATGGGAATTGTAGAATCTCGGAGTGTTAGAAATGGGGTTTTTGGTTGGCAGTTAGGTTGCCCTCTGTCCAAGCAAGAACCCTCACTCTAGTCAGGGTAAGTCACACACAATCCAAAATCAGCCTGTGCTCACCCTCCGGTAGCTTGGCACGAGCAGTCAGGCTTAACTTAGAAGGCAATGTGTAAAGCATTTGTGCAATAAATCATACAACACCATAGCATAACACCACAAAAGTACACCACACAGTATTTAGAAAAATATATAATATTTATCTGGGTATCTTCAGGTCAAAACGATCAAAGTTGCAATATGAATTTGTAAAGATATCACTGAAAAGTGATATAAAGTGTCTTAAGTCTTTAGAAAGTAAACAGAGTCTCTTTCAAACACAAAGTACCTGGTTTCTGGTGGAAAATCTCCTCAGCGGGCCACAAAGGAAGAGGTGCGTGGAAAAAGGGTGTGTGCGTCGATTTCTCCCCAGCACACACGGACTTGCGTCGTTATTTTCCACGCGGGGAAGTCGGGCGTCGTTTTCCGGCGCGCGGACAGTCTCTTTCTGTGGGTCGCGGGGATTACCAGATGTCCCGGGTCTGTGCGTGGATTTTCCTGCTTGTTTTCCGGCTGCGCGTCGTTCTGCGGGGCTGTGCATCGAAGTTTCGATCTCACGGCAGGCGTCGCGTCGATTTCTCCGGCGGAGTCGGGCGGCGTTGTCCTTGCGAGGCCGTGCGTCAAAGTTTTGATCTCACGGCAGGCGTCGCGTCGATTTCTCCTGGAAAGTCGGGCGGCGTTGTCCTTGCGAGGCCGTGCGTCAAAGTTTCGATCTCACGGCAGGCGTCGCGTCGATTTCTCCTGCGGAGTCGGGCGGCGTTGTCCTTGCGAGGCCGTACGTCAAAGTTTCGGTCGTCCCGAAGACGTCGCGTTGATCAGCGTCGGTGTGCGGCGTTTTTCTTGCCGCGGAACAAGCTGTGCGTCGAAAAGTTCGGCGCACGGAGCGTCCAAGAGGAAGAGAGAAGTCTTTTTGGTCCTGAGACTTCAGGGAACAGGAGGCAAGCTCTATCCAAGCCCTTGGAGAGCACTTTTACAGCCAGACAAGAGTTCAGCAAGGCAGCAGGCCAACAGCAAGGCAGCAGTCCTTTGTAGAAAAGCAGACAGGTGAGTCCTTTGAGCAGCCAGGCAGTTCTTCTTGGCAGGATGTCGTTTCTGGTTCAGGTTTCTTCTCCAGCAAGTGTCTGAGTGAATGCACAAGGAGCTGTCAACTAAACCTAGCCAGACGTGGATTGAAGGGCACAACAAGATTTTAGTGCAAAGAAATGCCCACTTTCTAAAAGTGGCATTTCTAGAATAGTAATATTAAATCCGACTTCACCAGTCAGCAGGATTTTGTATTACCATTCTGGCCATACTAAATATGACCTTCCTGCTCCTTTCAGATCAGCAGCTGCCACTTCAACAGTGTATGAGGGTAGCCCCAATGTTAGCCTATGAAAGGAGCAGGCCTCACAGTAGTGTAAAAGCGAATTTAGGAGTTTCACACTACCAGGACATATAACTACACAGGTACATGTCCTGCCTTTTACCTACACAGCACCCTGCTCTAGGGGTTACCTAGGGCATACATTAGGGATGACTTATATGTAGTAAAAGGGGAGTTCTAGGCTTGGCAAGTACTTTTAAATGCCAAGTCGAAGTGGCAGTGAAACTGCACACACAGGCCTTGCAATGGCAGGCCTGAGACAGGGTTAAGGGGCTACTGAGGTGGGTGGCACAACCAGTGCTGCAGGCCCACTAGTAGCATTTAATCTACCTGCCCTAGGCACATGTAGTGCACTCTACCAGGGACTTACAAGTAAATTAAATAGTCAATCATGGATAAACCAATCAGTAGTACAATTTACCCAGAGAGCATATGCACTTTAGCACTGGTTAGCAGTGGTAAAGCGCCCAGAGGTCAAAAGCCAACAACGACAGGTCAGAAAAAATAGGAGGAAGGAGGCAAAAAGTTTGGGGATGTCCCTGTCAAAAAGCCAGGTCCAACACGGAGGGGTTACATTTATGATTCCCAATCCACCCTAAACAACAGTAGAGAAAGTGTTGAACTTTAGAGGGACTGAATTTACTATTTCCACTCCACCCTAAACAACAATAGGGAAAGGGTCAGACTTCAGAGGAGCAAAGGTACTATTTCCAATCTAATAAAAAAAAAAAGTAGGTTAGGTGTTGCACTTTGGATGAGTTAAATGTACTGTTACCACTGGAGTCTAAGCAGCAATCGAGAGGGTGTTGGACTTCAGAGGGATTTAATTTACTATTCTGATTCTAATCTAAGCAACAGTAGGGAAAGTGTTGTGAATCAGACTAGTAACATACATCATTTCAACACGTAAACACATTTTATAAAAAATTTAAATATCTAACAAATATATTTCAGGCATATTTAGATTTAGAAATAATATAAGACTTAAAGAATAACAATTCTTTCTAAATTCACCTTTGCTTAACCTTCTGGTAGCTTGGCACAAAAGCAGCCAGGCTCATCTCAGAGTCAATGTATAAACTATTCATGCAACACTCAAACAATTATAAGTGAAAACACAACACACAAAAAATCCCAGGCTAATTTAGAAAAATGGAGTACATTTTAATAAATGAAATTATACCGGAGTGACAAAAATCCAATCTGTAGAACCAGACATATCAATTTTAAACATTTTAGGTGACAATAGGGCCAAGAAGCACAAAGCAAAAATTGCAGGTTCCTGATTGCAATAGGCTGGGCACAGGTCACAAACTCAGGCCTACCAGATTTGAGTGCAGATCAGATACAGGGACCAGGTTGAAAGGCTGACTTGTTACCTTTCCAAGTCAGTTGCAAAGAGTTCCATTTGCAGTGGAGAAGGGCCACGACGAAGATGCTTTTGGTGAGAGGAGCAGGTCAAACATTGCAGACAGTTGTTGCTGGAGCATTAAGAGCCAGACGTTGCTGCAACTTCGTGTAGGTTGTTCATTATGGATGGTCACTGTCAGTGTAAAGTGCAAGTCTCAAGCTGCTCTTTGTCGCAGACCATCAAGGTTGGTATGGAGAGTAGGTCCCCCTCTAGCTTCACGTTGTGGGTCATCGTGGGCAGCCGATCCTTGGTGAGAAGAGGTCAAACTTCAAGATTTTTATTCCTTTTTTCAGGAATTTACACTGATGCCAGCCAAAGGTCCACAACCTGGGGGCCACTCGTTGCCATCAGGTCTCATTCCAGCAGAGAACAGTAGTGGGGCTCAGGCAGATTGAGGATGGATTTGGTGATACTGGCCAACTGGGCAGTTGCAGAGAGGCCTCTAGAAGCTTGTTGTGCACCTGCAGCTCACACAGGTCAGCCAACTGACCACTGGAGCCACTCTGGGTAGCCTGGGTCCAAGACAAGCAGATCCAACCATTCTTCAGTCAGCAGTGCAATCCCTCTTCCACAGACAGCAGGGAAGACATTCATCTGAATCTTCCGAAGGTCCAGGAGTGTCCTGATGAGTGGTCTTGAAGATGCAACCTTCATACCTGGTGCCAGTCTTAGGGGCATATTTATACTCCGTTTGTGCCGGAATTGCGTCGTTTTTTTTTACGCAATTCCGACGCAAAACTAACTCTATATTTATACTTTGGCGTTAGACGCGTCTAGCGCCAAAGTCCATGGAGTTCGCGTCATTTTTTAGCGTGGACACCTACTTTGCGTTAATGATATGCAAGGTAGGCGTTCACGTCTAAAAAATTTACTCCGAGGCATGTGCGCCGTATTTACACTCCCGAGCAAAATTCACGCCCGGGAGTGGGCGGGTCAAAAAAAATGACGTACGGCTGCTTTTGCGCCGTTTTTTAGCGCCTGCAAAAGGCAGGCGTTAAGGGACCTGTGGGCTCTGAAGGAGCCCAGAGGTGCCCTCCCATGCCCCCAGGGACACCCCCTGTCACCCTTGCCCACCCCAGGAGGACACCCAAGGCTGGAGGGACCCATCCCAGGGACATTAAGGTAAGTTCAGGTAAGTGTTTTTTTTTTTTTTTTTGTGGCATAGGGGGGCCTGATTTGTGCCCCCCTACATGCCACTATGCCCAATGACCATGCCCAGGGGACAGGAGTCCCCTGGGCATGGCCATTGGGCAAGGGGGCATGACTCCTGTCTTTGCTAAGACAGGAGTCATTTCTATGGGGGTTGGGAGTCGAAAAAAATGGCGCAAATCGGGTTGAGGCGAAAACTTTGCCTCAACCTGACTTGCCCCATTTTTTGACGCCCAAGCCCCATATCCCCCTACGCCGGCGCTGCCTGGTGTACGTCGTTTTTTTCCACGCACACCAGGCAGCGCCGGCGGCTAACGCCGGCTAACGTCATTGATTAAATACGGTGCCCGCATGGCGCTTCAGAATGGCGTTAGCCGGCGCTAATTTTTTTGACGCAAAAGTGCGTTAGCACAGTTTTGCGTCAAAAAGTTTAAATATGGCCCCAAGTGTGTGAAATTCCATGACCCTCTCCCAAAACAGGTCCTTGTCAGTGCTTCACTACCCTCTAGATTTTGGAATCCAAACCCCTTTTGCATGTAAAGGCAGGTATGGTGTCAGGTTCCTAGGTCTTCTTTTGCCTCTATGTTTGCAAGGAATACACAGACCCCCTCAAAAGCAAAGCCATTCACAGTCAAGTGACCCAGGATACAGGCAGAAAATACAAATGTTAGTCAATAGGAGAGATAAGTCTTTTTACAGTGAAAAACAACTTTAAGAGTTTTTCACTGGTAGGACATGTCAAACTTAAACCTACATGTCCTACTTTGTACATACAATGAACACTACCCTTTGAGCCTCTAGGGCCTACATTAGAGATTGCATATGTATTAAAATGGAATGTTTAGGCCTGGCAAAAGGTTTATTTGGCCTGTTTGAAAAGGCAGTTTAAGACTGCACTACAGGCTACACTGGCAGGCCTGATACTTATTTAAGAAGACTTTTTAGTAGGTGGCCTAAAGAGTGCAGCAGATCCACTAGCAGTATTTAAGTTACAGGCCCTGGGTACATGTAGTGCCATTTACAAGGGATGTAAGCGTAGGCCAATTTTCCCAAGTTTTAGGGAGACAGCACCAAAACTCTAGCATTGGTTAGCATTTGTTTTTTGAAAACCACATTATCTTTTTTTCCCTTGCTTTGATCCATTATGGTGCTAAATATCATATTTAAAAAGTGAGTTATGTTTGATGCTCAAATGCACAAAACCAGTAAATTTAACAGGTATGCATAGAAACACACACAACACACAAAATAAATCTCAGTTGACCACAAAGGATAAAGCACATTGGGCCTGATTATAAATACTAAAGGTAAGCTTAGCCTTCTACATAAGTTTATGATTATTTGGCATTGACAAACTATGGGTTTATAGTAAGGTTACAGCTGCAGAGACTCTGCAGATGGGGTGGAGAAGTCTGCACAAAAAATTAGGCCAGTCCATTCTTTTAAAATGTGGAGTTCTCCACCCTGACTGCAAAGTCTCCATAGTAGTAAACTTACTATCATCATGAAGTTTTCAACTACTAAATAGTTGTAACTTTATACAAGAGTAAATTTACCTTTGTGAATCAGGCTCAAAGTTAGCAACAGCAAAGAAACAAAAAAACAAGCTACCTTGAGAACAACATTGTAGTTGACCATGAGTTATGCCATTTATTGTGTGCTTTCCTATACATACTAGGTGAATGTTAGTGGTTTTGTGGGTTTGAGCACATAGTTTTTATCAGTGAATTTAATTGTTTTTCTATCATTTTCTTAATTTTCAACCAGCGCAGCACATGGCCCTTGGCATTTAGCCATTCACTTTAGATTTTGCCCACAGTACCTGGTCAGAGGCTAGGCCTGTACCCAACCTGCTATGGAGCTGAACCTCTACTGTGCGCAGACTGCAACCAGAACCTGCACCAAGCCTGCAACAAAACTGCTTAACGGGATTTGGGCTTATTTAGTTGGGAAGATGGAAGTCCTTCTCTATTAATAAGTCTGCAGTCTCCATTCTCTGCGATCCAAGTACCCCTTTGCAGAACCTGGCTCTCTCATAGTAGTGAGGCAGGACATTCCACGGCCACCTCAGGGTAGACGATGTAGGCTAGTACTACAACACACAAAACACAACACTCAATAGATTGCCCTGCTGGTGATTTTATTTATAAAAAGTAAAATTACTTTATTACGTACGATATTATATATTACTGATTCATTCACAAATACGTACAGTTAGGGAGAAGGAAATACCCATGGACGCATCACAACATTGTAAACATTGTAAACCGTGAACCCTAAACCAAAACATTCATCTACATATGCAAAATGCAATGTAATTGTACATTGTTATAAAAAGTGAGACCTACTGCCTCTGTCAGGGTGTCAACTTAATAGTTCCAAATGTTTATTTGTCTAAAGAAAAATAAATGCGAGAAAAATGCAAGCAGTTCAGGTCTAAAATAACATGATAACATAATCCTGGAATACAAGCCACAAATAGAGGTAATTAGTAAAATAGACATCTAAAATCTGAAAATTTAAGTAATCCTACATCATTCCAATAATAAAGCAAGAACATGTCACGACCCAATGTAAAACATATTAAAAGCTCTCATGATGGTAGTATCATATAATAACATTAATTAAATTACATATTGATTCAGTGTTGACTTTGCCATTGTTGATAGAGCATTGCATGTTTCAAAGTACTTTGTGCATGGTTCTTTTGTCCATCTTTACACGTGTTGCAAAATAGACTCAAAACCGACAACATGGGTATCTACACTAAAAAGCAGTCCCATTTTAACTAACGTGCTCCCAGAAATGCAAAACATCTTCTGGGGCCCTCATTTCAACTCTGTGGGCATCTTAGGGTGTCCACCTAAAATTTAAATGGGGACTAGTAGGGGGTCCACTGCATTCTTGGTAGCCCTCAAAATAATTCCTGACACAACAGAGTTGTCTATGCCCTCTGTGGGGCACTACAAGAGAAATATACCAACTTTGTGAGGTGTGCACCACTGTATTATGGGGCAAGTCTTTTAACTTTTTTTCTCCCCTTTGACAGCACTTTTATATTCCCGCTGTGGGAAAAATTGCTACTCTTTTTCTTTTTTTACCATTTGGAGAGTTGTCCTGATCCCACGCGTGGCACCCACATTCAGGCCCAAATTTGTACTTTTTTACGCAAACCAGTGCCGGCGCTGGTTTGCGCCAAACGTTTTACCGCCGGCTAATACCATTCCTACACGCCATGCGGGCGCCTTATTTAAGGAATTACGTTAGCCGGCGCTACGGACTGGTCAGAGTAAAGAAAAATGACTCAAACCAGGCTGCGGCGGAGTACGGGAAAATGGGGGTTGTGCGTAAAAAAATTGTGCAAGTCAGGTTTGAGGCAAAAATCATGCCTCAAACCAGACTTGTGCCATTTTTTGACACACAACCCTCATTGAAATGACACCTGTCTTAGCAAAGACAGGAGTCATGCCCCCTTGCCCAATGGCCATGCCCGGGGGCTTCTGTCCCCTGGGCATGGCCATTGGGCACAGTAGCATGTAGGAGGCCCAAATTAGGCCCAGAGCCACTTTAAAAAAAAAAAAAAAAAATACTTACCTCACCTTACCTGTACTTACCTGGGATGGGTCCCCCATCCATGGGTGTCCTCCAGGGGTGGGCGAGGGTGGCAGAGAAGGGCACCTCTGGACTCCTTCCATGGTCAGAGACCATGGAAGTGAGCCCACAGGTCCCTTAACGCCTGCCCTCACCCAGGCGTTAAACAATGGTGCACATCAGGCTGTGCGCTGTTTTTTATGACCCGCCTCCTCTAGTGCGTAAAAATGATGCAGGAGTATAAATAAGGCGCACAGGCCTTAAAGTCATTTTTTTGGGCGGGAACGCCTACCTTGCATGTCATTAACTCAAGGCAGAGTCCTGCATCGAAAAAATGACGCACACGGAGGAATTTTGACGTCCACGGGCGTCAAAGTTTAAGGCCCATATTTATACCTTTTGACGCAAAACTGCACCAACGCAGTTTTGCGTCAAAAATATTACCGCCGGCTAACGCCATTTCTTTGTGCCGTGCAGGCGTCAAATTTATACTTTGGCGCACAGCGGCGTAAACCACAGGTGTGAGTCATTTTTTTTTACTCAAACCACTGTGTCACGTCGTAAAGGAAAACAAAGTTAACGCAGCGAAAATGACTGTGAGACGGTTTACAATGCCGCAAACCAGATTTGTGCCATTTTTTGACGCAATTGCGTCAAAAAGCACCGCAAGCACTGTAAAATGTGCATAGGAGAGCCAAAATGGATGCCAGATGCTTGCACAGACCCCAGGAAGATGACAACAGACCAGGAACCAGCCAGGAGGACCCACACAAGACCCAGGACAGGGAGAAGAAGAAAAGAAAGTGTTGCTTCAGTGCAGAGGAGCAGGAAATTCTGGTTAAAGAGGTGACAGAACACCAGCACCAACTGTGTGTCACCTCAAAGTTGCCAATCAGTAGGAGAGAGGCAATATGGCAACAAATTGTTGACAAGATCAACAGTGTGGCAGAAGTACGGAGAACAGTCATTGAGTGCAAGAAATGCTGGCATGACTGCAAGCGCAGGACCAAGGAAAAGATGGCCAGGAACAGGAAGGCAGCACTGTAGACTGGAGGTGGGAGTCCAGCACACCAGGAGGCCCTGGACCACATGGAGGAGATGGTCGCAGCCGTCATCCCTGAGGAGATCGTCACAGGGATTCAAGGACAGGACAGCGCAGACTACCAGGAGACAACGCATATGCAGGATAAGTCGCATGGGGAATTCAAATGCACAAATGTTAACTGTAAGCAGGGGGGTGGACATACCTACTACACAATGCATGTAAGTCATGATATTCAGGGAGTGGAATGGGTAAAGGGGCACGGGGCATGGCCCGTTCTGAGGAAACCTGGTGCACACTAGTACACAACACCAGTGACCTTTGCATGGGGGTATGCTGCCATGCCAAGGATGTTGCAAAGGTAAAGCCAGGCCAGGAGGGCAGGGTACAACGTAAAACTGGCAGCTCGTCACACGTCAGCCAGTATTCTCCCTACAGTAAATAGGGCCCAATTAATAACCTCTGGCCATACCTGCAAGTGGAATGTAACATTGACAACAGTTGCCACTACCACCTCTGCTGTGTGTGCAGGTCAAGTAGCTAATGGCAGTAACGTCCCCATGGATCAAACACACCCAAATTAAAGGGTTCCGGATGACAACATTATCAATCCCCTGAAATCAAGACAAATGTTCCAATCCAGTCGAATGTGATGGTCCAAAGTTGCTTCAAACATCAGCCATTGTCATTAACATTAGGAGGTACACAGCACTAATGTCATACCCATGCTGCATATGTCAGGGTCCACCCTGTGCCTGGGTCACAATAGCTCCAATGACACCAAACAACATCCCAAATGTCATACTGCTCAGACAACAGCATTGAGGGGAAGGACACATGTAACTGGTTACAGAAATACACCTGCACAGTCGGAAATAGAACACTGCTACGACTATCAGTGCAATCCAATGTACCACACATTCCCCAACATCAGCAGTACACATTATCAATGCTGACATCCATATTGTGCCATAACAAAGCTAGACATAGTATATGCTACATCTCTACTACATATAGGTGGATGTGAAAGATCAGAGACTGGGGCAGGTCCAGATTGTTAGTGTGGTGCTTGTGCCATCGGAGCACCAACAGCCAGTGAAAGGCCTCACCATAAGAATGTAAGTAGACGGAGGGTTGAGTAGGACAAGAAGGTGGCAAATCACAATTTGGCCTGAACCAACACCTAGAGGATGTGATGCTGACAAGTCCACAAACTGACCACAATACATATGACATGCAGGTGGGGAATAGGCCTGGGAGAATGCTAATATTAAAGACAGGAACAATGAACAGGAAGCAAGATCACAATGTTAAAATAATCGGAAGGCAGGCATGTCACATTACAAAGCACACAACACAGACACACTAATTGTACCGTATCTCATTGCAGAGGTCGATGGCTCTCCTGCGGATATGCCTGTCCTGGACTTCCCTGATGACATGGATAACGAGCTGACAAGCATCAGCCAGCAGACCCTCCAAGATGTCCTTGGAACCCTTCAGACCCCACCTTAAGTCACAAGGAGAAACACAGATACAGCAGCCATCAAAGAGGACCCACCCACCACCCCAATTGTACGACCTGCCAGCTCCTACACAGCTGAGGACTCTGGTGACCCTGGTACCAGCTTTGAGCGAACTGTAGGTGGAGTACAGTGGGAGCTGGCCAAGGAGGTGCGGGTGGGGATGCAAACTATGGCAGCCAGCCTAAAGGGGGTGCGTTCATGCATGATGTTAACTGAAGAACCGGCAGAAGCTATGCAAGGAAGAACAACAATCTTGCAGGAAGTTGAAAAATGGTTGAAGGAAATCAGCACAGCTGTAATAGAGTTGACCCAACACCCACAACAACAATTCTGTCAACGCGTGCACGAAGGCAATATTGAACCCCTCAAGGCTGACCTGGCTGCCTACCACCGTGATGTGGCTGCTATTCTTAAGAACCAGCAGCTCCTCCTTGCTGTAGTACTGCCCTTAAGACTCCCACAGTTAGCAGCTATCGGGATGTCTGACTCCACCTCTTCAAACACTGAGGTTTGTGTTGCCCCTTCACAACCACCACCACCAAGGGCAGAGGAGACTACGCACACATCAGAAGATGAAGACATGGAGCAGATCACCTTCACCCGTAAGAATACCCAGTAGTACTAGTCCCTGCCACATAGCCACCCATTACCAAGGTCCTGTGCTTTGTAACATGCCAGACTTGCAACAACTGCACTCAAGTACTGTTCAACCCACTGTTTATCTTGTCAGCCTGCCCTGTGATTGTCTCTCACTAGCTGATCCTGTCCCTCTGCACTGTCTGACACTTGACCCCAGCATGTCCAATGACATGTCCTTTTGCACTTGTGTTGGATCACAATGGAAGATGTCACACTAATGGACTCACAATCATGGACAATGTACATATAGCACTACAGCACTTTTAAATAAATAGCACTTACAAATCAACTTTGTCTCTGTGTAATGTGACACATATACCATGATGGCCATCAGTGATGTTAACCTCAGGTCAAGGATCATTGATTGTCTCTACACCTGACCTGCACGATTCTTGACTGATAACTATGCACAGTGGCCTGGATTGTACCATCATCTGCCGCCCCTGAGGGTTATTTCTGAGGAAAATGTAAACCATCCACCAAAATGCTGTGTTGTACAGAATAACGCCTCCTCAAGGGATGTCTAAGCCAGAAAATAGTGCCTTCGATTGTTACTGAAAGTCAAAACTTACGTATGTGACATTTTTCGCCAATTTTTACCTAACACACACCAAACAGCATGAAGGGATGTGTATGAGTTTACATAGAAATAAGTAGCCGTGCTGAACATTTAAAAAAATGATATGTGTGAGTTATGCATACCATACTACATGAGAGCATACTACCACTCACCTTATAAGGATTTGCTTGGACATCAGGCTGCAGGCAGACTTAACACAGTTTCCCCAATACCAAATCTGGTAGCAAAGTATGCAACATTGAAAATATACAGCACAAAATAACCACACTTTGGGATCCATAGTAACCGTGGGTGGTGGGTTCAATGCATGGCTGAATCTTAGCTTAGTAGCTTTGGTGTAGCTGCTCAGTTGGGATATGGTTGCAGCATGGGACACAAAAGCTAATACAAAAGAGACACTGTTCACTCATGGCAAGGCCCTGATCTACAAGCATGTGACACATACTGTAAAGGGTTACCTAGATATTTAATAAACAGTAAAAACAGAAGCTAAAACCAGGGGAAACACCTAACCTAACCTAATCTACTCTAACTACACATTACCCACAACTGTCCCTAACTAACCTAAGCTAAACTTACTTATCACATTTAATGAAACGAACTAAACATCAGCCCTCCACCCCCCTTATAAGACGGGAGACATGGAGGACAACAGATACTAACCTAAACACATACTATCTAATACTAAACAAATATATATATTTTTTGTATTTTTTCCCATTTTTTAAAACACCAAAACCCCAACATTGCCCAACACCCACCTACCCACACACATAATAAAAAAGAAAAAAGTATGAACCCCCCTACCCACTACTACTAACTAAGTTAAAGAACCAGCAAAGAGGATGGAAGGGAAGGAATCATGTCTGAGTATAAGCCTACAAGTTGGCCCTCCTCAGGGTCTTTTTGATGGCATGCACCCTCCGGTTAACTTGTGCCACCTCCTGCTGTAGTCTGGTCATTTTCCCTAGGACACGGTCCAAGTTCCTATGTATCTGGGCAAAAGCTGCAGGGTCTATGGCTGCAGCAGGGGTGGTCTGGGTGCCAGTGGATGACGTATGGTCCCTTGTCGGTTCCATGTCCGCAGGCTGAGGTGCAGGTGGTTCTCTGACTGGTCCTGGAGCTGTTGCTGTAGATGGTCCAGCAAAGGTCCCAGCTACTGTTGGTGCCAACTGGGTGGTAGTGGTGGTGCTGCTGGTGGTGGCTGTGGTGGACAAGGAAGGGACCCCTTGTGCAAATGCCCTCCACACTCCGGAGGCTCTTTCATGGCAATATCGCCTTGCCATGTTGCGGTACCCAGACTGCACATCCAGAATGTGGCGGTAATGCATTGCCCTGCGATGAAACTCTTGAAGCTGGATGAGAGTCATATTGGCAGCTGTTAAGACAAATAGAAAACCAAACATTAGGTACTACATTGTGTGAAATGGCTCAGGAAGTAAATCAGACAATATATCTAATGTACCTTTAACAGCCCATATCATCATACAGATCACTGATAGTCCCTGAGTAAGTACATGGCAAGCCATCCTACACATGTCATATCATCAAATAGCACATCCAAACCCTATAAGTTGGGTAACAACTGGAATGACTTTGGCATCATAGTTCTGCCAGTTGTCAGGTAAAAATCATGCTGCATATCCTCCACCACTGACAGGCCAACAAATTTCTATGTTCTGGGTGGCAATCTAGGGCCACAAGATCTGCGAGTTGTAAATGGAATTGCCAGTATAGAATGCATGTGCTAATCATGAGTGGAAATCTTAGGTTTGGGCAAGTGATTTACTGATTTACATGTCTGTGTACCAAACTTGGATCATCAGTCCTAGGTACACTATTCACAACCCTACGCCTGTGTCAGAGGGGGGGTGAACAAGCAACTAATAATTTCTAACAACAAGGACACCCAGGAAGCTTTGGAAAGCTTTGGAAAGCTGTACATGGGTTTGGCCAGCACAGCACAGGTAAGGAGGAACTCCAAATAGGATACACCCAAACCTTGGACAATACCATCAACACTTATCTTTGCAAATGCAGACCATTGTCTACATCATTTTGTACCAGTAAGCCATGACTTACAACAAACAGATAGATGCAAGCACACATCTGGCCATGAGCTGCATGCACACCTAGGCCATTGTACTAAAGTGCCTCATACTCGTAGCGCAACATGTGGAGCTACATGCTGCTAGGAAGTTAAACATACAGTCAAACATGTTCATTAGTGAATAGGGAAGCTGACGTCTGTGGGTAAGACTTTGGCATCACTATTCTGGGAGAATCAGGGTCTGACTGGCTGACTAATTAACTAATATGGTCCACTGCTACATTTTCTGATTTCAAGTTTTATCCACATAACTCATGCCTATTCACATTACCGTGCCTACAGGACTGACCTAGAATCCCAAAATATGACAATACGATAAGGATTGGCCAACTCAAAGATGGTGATAAAATGATACTCCACTCAAGGAACAAAACAGATGATTGACCAGCGCATCACACCTTGCTATGTGTCCAATACACAGGAGTCAATCACACATCATCAGCAAACACAAAAACAGAACAGAAATATCAACACTTACTGGAGATGTCTGGGCCCACAAATCGAGCCACCTCTCCAATAGTATAGGGTGCAGGTCCACCTGTAAGGCATGGAAGGGAGAAATGTGCTCAATGTCTGTGCACTGTACAACACTTCAAAATGCATATACTATGTGTAATATTAACTCAGAAAGTAAAGCCTCTCAAACATGATGATACTGCATCCTACATACCACTGCAAACATGTACAGACCACACATGAAACATATGTTTGAGCCACATTGCCATCATCAATTGACGTGAAGCCAGCACTAATTTTCAAGCTCCTGTTGTGTTTAGAAAGTTAGTCTAGCTGTTGCGTCAACAAATGACAGTAATGTGTAGGAAATTTGTATACCTCACAGGCAACTGTGGCCCATATCTATACATATTTTGCACCACATTTGCGTTGCTGTTTGACACAAAGGCGGCGCAAGCTTACAAAATACAATTGTATTTTGTAAGTTTGCGCCGCTCTTGCTTCAAAACAGGTCGCGTTTGCGGTGCTAACAAAGTAGAAATATGTCCCTGTATTTTTCACTAGCATTCCACATGTTCCAAAACATTTCCGGCAGAATATGAAAAAATCAGCTACTGTCACTACAGAGCATTTAAACGTGCACATCACTCTGATTTGTACACACCAACAGGGCCACCAATCACAATCTCCAGGTGGTCCCGCAGGTCTTGCTCCCTTGCAACAAAGTTAGCACAGCGGTGCTTCAGCTGGTGGTCATTTCGCGGTGTGTTGTATGTTCTCTGCAGATGGTACAACATCTTTGCCCACCGGAGCCTCCTTGCATCTGTGTGATAGCCTTGGATCACATGACCACCTGCCTCTATCATCAGGGATAGGAAGTGGCACACCAGCCAAATAAACCCAACCAGCTCCTCCTCTCCCATCCTGCCAAGACGAGGCCTACCCAACATTATTGCACCAAAAATAAAGAGGGGATAAAGGGGCACAAAGGAGAATAGAGGGAAAGTAGGACAGGAAAATGCAAAATAACTTCGAACACAGCCCAACTATACCCAAACTCCCACTACCCACAACAGACTCCTAACACAACAAGGACAAATGTTGACAACACAAATGACCACAGAAACACTCATACAGGATACCACAGACAGTTATTATACACAAAAAGACAATTTAAATACCACACTGGAGACAAAATCACAAAATGCACAAAGAGACAAGTCTATAAACAGCCACACAGTCAGGAAACATCACAGACTGCAAAGTGAAAGTGAAAGTACACCCACTGTACCAAATCTTTAAACAGGATATCCTATTACATCACTTCCTGCCTCAAATGCGGTGTGTTTTTCTTGTTATGCGTCAAAATATTATGACGCTTACAGTCTGTGCGTAATTTCTTTTTACGCAAATAATAAGAAATAACCCCCCATCCATATTGTTAAATATGTTTCATACCAATTTCCGGGGGGACAGTGTGGGAATTGCCGCTCAGGGCCAATGAATGTGTCAGGGCATTGTGCGTCATATTTCGACGCATATGTGTCATTTTTAGATGTATGTGCGTCTTTTTTTGACAGATATGCATCAACATTTCTGGCATTAACTGGGTTTGTGTCATTTCCCATTTTGAATGGGACATGACAGTTGTGACAATACAGAGATAGGCTGATTGCACCCACATTGGGCATTACGGTGTATGGGCACATGTGACAGATCATACTACTGCGGACCATGATCCTCTACTTGGTGTACCGGATTTTCACGCTTCACTGACGCAATAGATGGCCAAACGTGTGGGATACAATTATGTATTACCCAGTTTGCCCATGTTTTGCGTCAAGAGAGGATAGCAAGGCGACGCAACTCACTACAATAACTCAATGCCTATGGGTCAATGTGTGTGATTTGTCTACTACTATTGTTTGTGACACACTGTGTGAACATCACAAGATGCATTTTTGCTAATCTGCTTGTATGCATGTGGAGTCAATGTGTCCAACCCTCAGATGCAAGTCAGTGTGGAAATGAGAGAGGACATGTGTTAGTCATACACATAGCAACAACTGCTGTGTGCACTTCCTAGGTTTTTTGGAACATAAACACCACCAATGACAAACCATGCAGTGGAAAGATAGCAGACGGTTGTTCAAGTCAATGTTCCAAAACTTAGCCATCACATGTCCTGGAATGTTGGATACTACTTCTTAGGCACTTGTTTGTTAACCCACCATGAGTCAGGCATGGGATCATACTATGTGGGTCCCAAATATAATACATAATTGTAATGTTACACCACGGTTGGAGTCATATAACAGAGCCATGTCTTTCCTGTGGCAGTGGAGGACCAGCAGACCAAGCAGCACGTGTTCACATATTTCCAGTGGTAAAATGCACATAGGTGTCTGGTTCATGTGTGTGGGCAAATGTTTAGCCTTTATAATTATTGGGGTCTATATTGTCACAGTTGCGTGCAGGTCTAGTCATGAGTCTGTGGAGCTCTTTCCTGTATCTACACAGTATCCTTCACAGATCAATAGAAGGAAAGCCAATGAGGATTTGAGAACACACATGGGGATGGTCCAACCCTGTCACTGCCGACATGTTATGAGACTGTCAACAGGGCAACCTTGGTGTGCTGACAAAGTTAATGTCTCAGGATTCTTATACCAGCAGGTTTCCTCACAACATTTGTACACAGGTTGGCCTCTAAAATTCCCACAGCATCTGGCAACATCAGTGCCTCTGTGCGGATTACTCTCACAACTATTCACCACACAAGCCCCATCAATATGAGCAATGTGAATCAGCGTGTGGACTGTCAGGGTCCATACATGTGCAGACATTTCATGCACATTATCTGACATTGTTTGTTGTGCTGGAGGCATCATACCCAATTCATGCATACAGCCATGGTACACTGTCACAATTTGTCACTCATGCATACATGAGACCCAGACAAGGGATAGGCCATGATTCGGCTATTTGCAGACAAGTTCCCCCCCATGGTACAATAAAGAAACTGATTATGCTATACAGTGTATTTGAGTATGCATTGAGTATGACACAATACCCCAGGAGGAATATGAGGGTTGGGAAAGCAACTATGATACAAATGTAGGTCCAAGGAACCTTTAGGGTAATGCAAAGACAGGAGCCAGTCAGGCTAACAGGATGAAGGGTCAATCAGGCTCCAAACATTTCATAAGGTAAAACACAGTGGTCAGACTGAGAATGGTCAAAGGAGGAACAAGACAGTGGAAACGGAAAAGTGTGTTTGTCCTGTGTGTTGGAACGTAACACATTAACCCAAGGGCTGTGTTACACAGCTGATTTATACAGCAAGGCATTACAGTGTTATAGATGAAATGGCTGCTTCTATGCTGTTCCAAGCAGCTGCAAGGGCAGTGCATGTTCAAATGGCTGGTCTCCATCGAGGTGCTCACAGGTGTGTGCAGCATCAGTCTCTCACAAGTCCTGTAGGTGAGATTAAAGTTCAAAGGGCCAACTGTACCTTTCACATGGGAAGCAATGGACAGGTGATTACAGGTCCTACAGACTACAAGGTAGTACATTATCTGACCAGAAGTCCATGCAGACAGAAGAACACTGACTATGGCATACCATACTAAAGAGGGAAGCACACTGGAGTCAGAATGTGAGTCTGGGTGTCTGTAGATGAGGGATTATCTGGGTACAAATAGTCAATTTCCAGGGCCCCCTCAAGAAGGGTGGGGAGAGACAGAAAAAATGGAAATGGGCAGGACTTTTGACCTGGGGTGGCATGTGCAGGGGATGTCTAGTGAGCAATGCTAGTCATACCTTGGACACTCGTGCTATCCATTTGCTGCTTACATGGATTTCTTGTCACACATACTCCTTGCAAAGATAGCTGATGACATACTTACTGCTGTCAAGGGTGTGGTCATACATTCCTGTTACCAATGCAATAGCACATCCACTGCCTCATGTATGAGGCATTTTCTTTTCCTTATTGAATGATGGTCTCTTTGTTCTGTGCCATGTGCTGCAATGAACCATGTTGCCAACATGTATGTGTGAAATAGATGTGGTTCCTCTGCTATTGCCCTTCAAATGTGAAATGGTCAGGATATATGTCATTTACAGTGTGTGTGAAGTTGGGTGTACATTCATACCCATCAAATGTGATGTGGATTTTTCAATATCCTAATATGTAATCCTGCAATGCTCCATGAGGCTACACTCTGATTGTGAATCTTAGTGATAATGTGATGAAAAAATGATTACCCAGACCATGATATAGTGATTAGAATAGGTGTTTAATGACATATGGTAAGACAATGGTGATTGTGAGTAGAGTTAAAAGAAGTTTTGGACTATATGCTGTCTCTGACGCAATCCAGCAGCTGTGTTTGGATGGTCCCCCTCATGTTGATGGACAACGTCCTCCTCTTCAGGCATTTGTGGGTCTGGTTCATAGAGGGGAATGTTCCTCCTTACACAAATGTTGTGCAGGATGGCACAGGTCAAAATGATCTTGCAGACCATTTCTGGTGAGTATAGTAGGCTGCCTCCGGTGATGTAGAGGCACCTGAATCTTGACTTCAGGATGCCAAAAGTCCTCTCGACTATGGTGCATGTCCTGCGATGTGCCTCATTATAGGCACGCTCTGATGCTGTGCTTGGGTTTGCAAATGGGGTCATGATCCATGGCTGGATCCCATACCCCTGATCAGCGTAAAGAGAAAATGAGTGAGAACATTTTGATGTTGCTTGCACCATGATTATCACTTTGCATGGCGGTTGCTCTCTTGTGTTGTCTGGGACTCATCTGTGTTTGTGTTATTGTGTGGAATCCTAGGCTTCTAGGATGTACCACCAGCATTGGGTTGTTTCATTATCTGAACTGGTGTTTGGCTGATTAACCAGATGTCAGCAGTATTTTTGTAGAGTTGCAGTACATTCTGTACTCCCTTGCATTATGTCATGTGAAAGAGGTGTCCATGTGTACATGATACTTCCATACACAGAATCAATTCCACAGTGGTGGTAACACAGTTGCATCTATATGGCCTGGACATCCCATCCAATTTAACATATGCAATAGAATTTTTTAAACATCAGTGAGGCCCTTTGATTTGGCAAGGTGACAATGTACAACACATCACCATAAGTTGTCAACACTGACGTGATGACAATTTACTATGCACAAATATCCCATGTGTGACAAGTTCTCTGAAGACCTATTTCTCTGCCCTTGCCGGGTCGACTCATGTTCAAACGTGTACCTATACTACTGAACCTGTTGCAGTCCAGCCGGCGAACTTGGTTCTGAGGTTGTCGTTTACAGTGTCAGAAGGTCCATATGCCTGTACATCTGTTGTGTGTGTGTGAAATAGTCTCAAACCGTATGTGTAGGAATGTGCACTTTCAATATTGTCACATCAATATGTGTTCTTAGCACAGTCCACTTGCTTCTTGGTAGTGGACAATGTCAGAGCAGGAGTGATGTGAGATAGTGGTACAGCCTCATTGGTTCCATGTCACCTTCATTGTAGTCATCATCATCATCATGCTATGTGTCTCATGGTGTTCGACCTGCAGCAAAACACATTGTACACACCTTACACAGTACTTATTGGTTGGAAGGGTGTTGGATTGAGTGTTATTGATGTGATATTGAAAGATTAATCTTCTAAGTTGTATTGTCAGTTAAAGCCATGTCATTGACATTGTGTTGTTTTTAAATTGTTGCCTTGTGTCTGTGGAGTGGCATCTGTTGTTATTTGGAACTGTCATTTGTCCATAGGTGTGTATCCCATTGGGTGAGGATACCAAACATGCCTAGCGGTGTCACAACCTCAGTGTCTTCCTGGCCACGTGTCAATGTAGTGGTGTATGTGTTGTTTGTCCTAGAGGGTTGCTGTGCTGTGTGTATATAAGTAGGTTTCTGTACTTACCAACAAGTAGGCCATTTCCATATCATCCATCCTGGAAGTGTTGATTGATGGTGCAGTGACGGAAGATGAATGAATCATGTACACTCCCAGGATACTTTGCCACGATGTTGGTGATCAATCCCCGGTGATCGACAATGGCCTGCACATTGATGGAGTGTGTGTGCTTCCTGTTGCGGTACAGATGCCCGGTTGCAGCAGGTGGCACAATGCGTACATGTGTGCAGTCAATGGCACCAAGCATGTGTGGGAAGCCGTTGATTTGATAGAAGCCCTGTTTGGTCTCCTGCTGCTTCTGCTGTGTGTTGGGGAAGCTGATGTGGCGGGTGTGAGGGAAATGATGGTATCCAATACCTTGGGTAGGAAAGCAGAGAATGAGGGCTGTGAGATACCGGCAATCAGGGCACCAGTGGTTTGAAAGGAGCCACTTGCCAACATGTGGAGGACAGCTAGCAGCTTGGTTTCTCGTGGAATGGTGAGGGGTGTCTACAAGCTGGGTGCCAACTGTGGCTCAATGTTGCGCAGCAGCTGCTGAATGGCTTGCCAGTTCAGTCTGTACCTCTGGATGATGTCTTGTTGCCAGAGTCCCAGAAGGGTTGTCCTGGTGCGGAATATCCTCTCCTGCCTTCTGCGTTGCCTTTGGGGTCCCTGCTGGTGTTGTGGAAGCTGCTGTTATTGGTCCTGTGCTCTGTGTCTGCGTGCATCTTGGATGAAAAGCACCTCCATGTCTTCCCTTTGGAGCTCTACTGTTGCTTCTGTGTGTTTTCCTTATGTACTGATGTGTTTGCCCCATTTTAACACCTGCCCTGACCCAGGCGTAATTTTTTTACGCAAATCAGGCTGTGCGTCACTTTCTGACTCCGCCTCCCGGCCGTGCAGTTTTTTTGCGTGGTAGCATAAATATGGTGCATGGGTGTTTACGTCATTTTTTGGACGGGAACGCCTACCTTGCATGTCATTAACGCAAGGCGGTTTTCCACTTCCAGAAAATGACGCATACGGCGGACTTTTGGCGTTTGCAGGGTCGGGCATCATTGTATAAATATGGTGCAAGGTTTGCGCCTAATGTGCGTCAATTTTTTTGATGCACATTCGGCGCAGACAGAGTAGAAATATGCCCCTAGGTGTCAAATGTTAGGAATGGAGTTTAGCTCTTGCATCAAGATAATTTGTTATCTGATACTGTCACTGTTATTTTAGAAGTTTATAATATCAAGCAATCAAAATATCTCATTGGGGTCAGATATGTTAAGCAATTGTTTGTGTGAATTGCACTGCTGCAAGCTATGGATGTCTTTTTTCCATGTCCCTCTTAACGTCTACAGTGAGATATAAACATAAATTAATTAAAATTATTGATTTTGACATGCACATTTATTGGAAAACTCAGCTTAGCGAACATATATATTTTTTAAATAGTACATTGAAATAGCCAGCATAATCAATAGTAAATTAATATATTAAGCCAGGAAGGGGGCGGCGGGGTGTGGTTGTGTGTGAGCATGCCTGTGCGTGAATACTTGTAATGTATATGTCTTGTCTCTGTTTCTGTGGATGCCTGATTGTCCATTGGGCTTGTTTCTTCGTCTATGTGCAGCTGCATGTCTCTGAATCTCTGCAGGAGCGTGGCTAATAAAAAAATGATCAGAAAATAATGACAGTCATTAAGGAAGATTTTAAAACACGCCAATGACCTTTCTTGAATATCTTCTTCGTGTTTTACCCCTTTTGTCCGAAATTTTATTTTAGATAGAGATGGCTTGGTTTTCTTATATGTAAATCGTGACCCTTGTAATAAATCTTTTGTCATTATAATTCCCCGACAATACGGGAACACAATGAACTAATTCAATTTATTATTTAAATGTTTTGATTCCTATCAAGCATTTCGCTGATGATTTGGAGATTCATTTCTAGACTTTCTCATACCTTTCTGTCTGATTTTTAGATGTAAGCTCGCAATGTTTAGGGCAGTCTTCCCCGATATTTGGAGTATTGTCTGTAAAATTCGTAGTAAACTCAAACCTTAGAGGTCTGAAGTATTATCATCATTTTCAATCAGCAATGCCGGCCATCAAAAGGCACTCCCTTTCCACTTCCATATACATTCTAATAAATTGCGAAATAATTTTGTCCGTTTTATCATGCCTTCATTATTCAGTTTGATCGGCCTAGGAAAGAAGAATTCAAACGTTCTCATAGCAATGGACTTACATACTTTGCCCAAAGGCATTGAGCTTTCCAGTCATCACCTATTAATTGTGCTTTGCCATGTAAACAGACTGCTCTTCTATTGATCTAAATAGTAGCTCTGAAGTATCACTCTTGCTGATTTTTTGTTTGAGAATTCTTCTGAATTTTCAGTATTATTTCCTGGAATAGCGTATGGTTGAATACTCATGCATGTTAGTATGTCTATCTGCAAGAATGTCTGTACATATTTTCGTCTGTGAGCAACGAAAACAATAGGTATGCTAGAGTGTGTGGGCACGGGAGTAAGTTGGTGAATTTTCTGTCCTCTTTGCCTTCTGTTTGTTCTTCGCTCTGAGAGCCAGTCTGTCCATCCCCATCTCTGTCATTCAACTAGGTGTCTCATTTTTGCTTCTTGCTACTGAATACGACACCTCGATGAGTGTTGTCTTTGACTGTATGTGTGTTTCATATGGGTGTGATAGGTTTCTGTGTGGGTTTATGCCTTGTGTGTGAAATTTCATCTGCATACCTTGTGTCCTTTCTTGTCTGTAAGCACAGTGTTGCAAATGGGTTCCTCCAATGTAGTACGCTCATATTTCATTGCTTTTTGATCACCCTGTTTTCGATTTTTTACTGTGGTTGAATCTTACTACTTGTGTCTGACCTGATAAAAGGACTCAATGGGCCATATTAGGAGTTTGGCGCACGGTTTAGGCCGTCCGCCGATCTTCCGACTGAGAGGTTGCCGCCATAATGGCTACCTCCCAGCCAGGCCCATTAAGAGTTTCCCATTAGGTCAGCGGGCAGAAACCTGAGTTTACGCCCGCTGGCCTAATGGGAAACATCCTACAGAACTGTCTCAGGTTCGTAATTGAGCCGGCCGCAGTGCTGTAGAATGCAGGGTGCATCAGCACCCTCGCAATGTTCACTGTCTCCAAGTGCATGGGCAGTGGGAGCCCCCTGCACCTGTTCTCTGCTAGTCTTGTTGTGGCTGTGCTACCACCATGGAAAGGCTGGCAGAGAACGAGATCGTAGTCCCCAGGGCAGCGCTGTAAGCAGTGCTGCCCTGGGGATTCAGAAGCTGCAACTGCCAAATGCCCGGATCTCCGATCCAGGCAGAGCTGGGTTTCCTAATGAGGCCCAATGTGTTTACCACCAGTGCTTGCCTTTTAAAATAAGGCCATTGTAACACAGCTAATTGCATGTGCGTGAACAGCCAAGTTCCAAGTGTGGCTGCACGTGTGAGACTACCTACCATTGTGTGCAGTCCAGGAAATGTACAGTGGCACCCTGGTGGATAGGGGACTCTGCAAGGTTAGATGTTGACCCGGGGTAGGCCCTCTTTAACTAGTGGGCAGTCATAGGTAAGGTCAGTAGGGTTTACAGTTTCATATACAGTGTCACTTCTTTATACACATATGGGGGAAATCTGCCCTAAAGTGCAGTTTCACTTCCCTTAGGCCTACAAAGTCCAGTGAAGTATTAAATTGGAGTGAAACATGCTAGCCCAAGTTAATTCTCCTGCTTCCTACCAGAGGCAATACGGACCTCTGTACACCAAAGAAGTGATTAACAGTGCTGCGCTCTGCTCCTGAGGAGGAAAGGGTAGGGGCAAAAATGTGCATCGTTAAATAGCTGTATCAGGTTTGGGATAACCCATTCCCACTGAACAAAGGAGAAAGCTCAGACCTCTGGTGCCAGCACGGGCTCCTGTTTGAAGTTTTGGTGGGAAAGTCTCTGGCAGTGACTATGTTGCTAAAATGAGAATTCTACCTTAAAAAGCAAAAGACAAGAGGCGTCTGGCAAAACAGGAATGGTTAACCATTATGGCTGGAAGAGCAGCTACAAAAAAGGGGTCTGAGGGCTGTCTCTCAATGTACATCAGATTGAAGCTGTTTTTTATACATTTCTCTGAGAATATGCAGGTGGGCCTTGTCCTGGCGTGGATCCAATGTGTGCCAGTGAATGTGTGTCCAGATGTCCAGCTGTTTTTGGGAATGCACAAATCCCTCTGGCCATGTGTGTTTTATTGGGGCCAATCTCCAGGGACCGTTGTGGCGTTGCTGTGCCTACCTGTGAGATTTGATATAATTTTTCCTGTTTGTGCATTTGCCTGCTGGCTAAGTGTTACCCACCTGCAACATGTCAGTTATTAACCTTGGACTTAGAGCCTGCCTGACCACGTATCTAGGTGCTGTGGTTGATGGCGAGTTCACAAAGGGGTATCCAATGATGATGATGCAACTTTGTTCAAGCATATAAATGTTTTACTGTGTGCATCAACATTGATTAATCCAATACTAACAATATCATCTGGGGCAGAGCTGAGGTCCCCAGATGATGTGTATATAGAGACCACTTGATGGCTCTGTTAGAAATGGGGTCTTTGGTTGGCAGCCAGGTTACCCCCTGTACAAGCAAGGACCCTCACTCTAGTCAGGGTAAAAGAGAATCACCCTTAGCTAACCCCTGCTTACCCCCTTGATAGCCTGGCACGAGCAGTAGGGTTAACTTCAGAGTGCTAGGTGTAAAGTAGTTGTACCAAAACACACAGTAACTTAATGAAAACACTACAAAATGACACAACACTGGTTTAGAAAAATAGAAAATATTTATCTAAACAGAACAAGACCAAAACGAAAAACATCCACAATACACAAGTCAAATTATCACTAAAAATGCAAAAGCAGTCTTCATGTAATTTTAAACACAATGCTAACACTTTTAGCGTGAAAATGTACCTTGGGTGCGTCAAAAAGGGCTTGTGATGCATCAATTTCACTCATGAGCGAGACCTTGCATTGTTTCTCCTTTCGTCAGGTCGGGGTGTGTCTTTTCTTCTCTCCGCAGGAGAGCGGTGTGTCGATCCGGTCAGCACTCTTGGGTCCGGGCAGGCCTTGCTTCGTTTTTACACGTCCAGCGGTACTTGCATTGAAAATCCAGCCGCACGATGATCCGAAAACCACGCAGCACGAGTTGCAATCTCCCCAGCCTCCATCTGTGATGCTGCGTGTCATTTCTCCAGCCACAGGCGTCGATCTTCCGGCTGCGTAGCAGGTGAACGTTGATTTTCAGCTGCTAAGCCGGCGGCGTGTCGATTTTTCAGCCGCAGATCTGAGTTGCGTAGATCTTTTCCCCGCAGGGAGTGCTCTGCGTGGATTTCTCACTCTTGGGCTGCCAGCTTCTCCTTTCAGGGTCCCAGGAACTGGATGGGCACCACTTGGCAGAGTTGGAGTCTCTCCAGAGACTCCAGGTGCTGGCAGAGAGAAGTCTTTGCTGTCCCTGAGACTTCAATCAACAGGAGGTAAGCTCTAAATCAAGCCCTTGGAGATCTTCACAAGAAGGAAGGCAACACAAAGTCCAGTCTTTGTCCTCTAGCACAGGCAGAAGCAGCAACTGCAGGATAGCTCCACAAAGCACAGTCACAAGCAGGGCAGCTCTTCTTCCTCAGCTCTTCAGCTCTTCTCCAGGCAGAGGTTCCTCTTTGTTTCCAGACGTGTTCTAAAGTCTGTGGTTTTGGGTGCCCTTCTTAGACCCATTTTCTCCTTTGAAGTAGGCCTACTTCAAAGCAAAGTCTTTCTTGATTGTGAAACCCTGCTTTGCCCAGGTCAGGCCCCAGACACACACCAGGGGGTTGGAGACTGCATTGCGTGAGGGCAGGCACAGCACTTTCAGGTGTGAGTGACCACTCCTCACCTCCCCCCCAGCACAGATGGCTCATCAGGAAATGCAGACTACACCGCATCTCCCTTTGTGTCACTGTCTAGTGTGTGGGTCAACCAGCCTAACTGTCAAACTGACCCAGACAGGGAATCCACAAACAGGCAGAGTCACAGAAATTGTATAAGTAAGAAATTGCTCACTTTCTAAAAGTGGCATTTTCAAACACACAATCTTAAAATCAACTTTCCTAAAAGATGTATTTTTACATTGTGAGCTCAGAGACCCCAAACTCCATATGTTCATCTGCTCCCAAAGGGAATCTACACTTTAATCATATTTAAAGGTAGCCCCATGTTAACCTATGAGAGGGCCATGCCTTGCAACAGTGAAACATGAATTTAGTAATTTTTCACTGTTAGGACAAATAAAACACATTATTATATGTCCTACCTTAACTATACACTGCAACCTGCCCTTGGGGCTACCTATGGCCTACCTTAGGGGTGTCTTACTTGTAAGAAAAGGGAAGGTTTAGGCCTGGAAAGTGGATACACTTGCCAAGTCGAATTTACAGTTAAAACTGCACACACAGACACTGCACTGGCAGGTCTGAGACATGATTACAGAGCTACTTATGTGGGTGGCACTACCAGTGCCGCAGGCCCACAAGTAGAATTTGATTTACAGGCCCTGGGCACCTCTCGTGCACTGTACTAGGGACTAACTAATAAATCAAATATGCCAATCATGGATAAGCCAATTACATGCACATTTTGTAAAGGGGCACTTGCACTTTAGCAATGGTTAGCAGTGGTGAAGTGTCCAGAGTAACAAAAACAGCAAAACCAAAGTCCAGCACACATCAACAACCTGGGAAACAGAGGCAAAAAGTTAAGGGAGACCAGGCCAAGGATGAAAAGTCTAACAGGCACCATCATGGATTGTCCCAGGATGCTGTGTGGGGGGGGGTTGGGCAGAGGTAGAGGGGTGATGTGACACCCTAGGATTGGCCAGGGGTGCCTGGTATCTACAGCTTTCCACCCATTTAAAAACTCTTGCACAAGGAATGGAGAGAGTTGGATAGTGGAATTGGATGGCAATCGAACCATAGATAGCTTGAAGGGCAAGCCCCTTGATGCCCTATTGGAATAAGGACTCAGCCCACAGCTAACTCTAGGACCAATGGTTTGCTTCAGGACCAGTAAATCAGGTTCCCTTCCAGCCTCTAAGGATCAGCTGGGGGAAGAGTTGATCTTCTGTGCTCCTGCAATAAGAGAGGAGCACCACAGATCAAGGAAAGGAGAATGTTTGGTGTAGGGGGCCAAAGGAAATAGCTCCCTACAAAGTATTCAACCTTGGAGGATAAGAGGCCTGCTAAAAAAAAAGCTGCAGGTAGCTAGGGCCTGCAACCAGGAGCAACATAAGCCCAGAATCAAGCCAAACTGTCCAACATGGCCCTATTTATCAAAGAGGAGAGAACTTAACCTTTAGCCCCCAGCTTGAGAGATGGAGCGCATGGGGCTCTGCAGCACGTCATCAACCTACAGACTTCTTTAATATTTAAAGGCCAAGACAGAGGGCATGAGTGGAGCCTTAATCCAGAGCTTGGCAGTGCCTGGGACCCCATCCCCCAGGTCAGTATGTGCAGCAGATGGGTAGGGACCTGATCTCTGGGCCTGGCATGGGAATAACAAGCTATAGTGCTGCTACACTCCCTACAATGGTGTTAGAGTTGCCCCTCTTTCCTCTTGCCCGGGTCTACAGTGATCAGGGCAGCCACCACACAGACAGCACACTGGCAGCATGGAGCTGGCAGATAGAATCCAGTTCTATTCCTGCCACAGAGGGCAGCAGCACTACCAACAATAAAAGTAAGGATTTTGGGGGAGGCTACAGGAGATCAAGCAGCACCACCAAAGCACATTACAAAAGTGACCATTGATTTGCAGGGTCAAAAAAAGATGATTCCCAAGCTTTTCAGCCTGTAGTTCAAGCACTCCCTTAGCTTTAGCTCCACAGCTGGGAGTAAAGGGATCTCTACTGGTCAGTTATGTGGTTGCATGTTATGTGTTTTGTAATGTTAGTTATAGAAGACACAGATATTGTCTGCTGTTTGAGCACGGTTTATTTAAAACTGTACTGCAAACACAGAATTGTGATGACCATTGCAATGCTTTATTGAGAGTATTGACTGAATATAAAATCTGGATAATGTTGTCAATAATAAGATGGTGATGTTGCAACTGATAACTATTAGTGTTGTAGGTCAGAGTGAGATTATGTGGTGATCATTGACAAAGCCAGTAGGCTTTCCTGACATAGGGGGTCATTCTGACCCCGGCGGGCGGCGGTTGCCGCCCGCCTGGAGGGAACCGCCATTTGGCCGCCCCGCGGTCAAAAGACCGCTGGGGCCATTCCAACTTTCCCGCTGGGCCGGCGGGCGCTACCTAAGGTAGCGCCAGCCGGCCGAGCGGGAAAGGGGCCTGCAACACTGAAGCCGGCTCCGAAGGAGCCGGCGGTATTGCAGGTGTGCGACGGGTGCAGTTGCTAGTTGCTAGGCAGACAGTGAAAAGTATGCTGGGGCCCTGTTAGGGGGCCCCAGGACACCCGTTTCCGCCATCCTGTTCCCGGCGGTAAAAAACGCCAGAAACAGGGTGGCAGGAAGCGGGTCAGAATCCCCATGGAGGCGCTGCTTACAGCGCCACCATGGCGGATTTGGGCAACCGGGGGAAATCCGGCGGGAAACCGCCGGACCCGGTTTTCTGACCGCGGCTTTACCGCCGCGGTCAGAATGGCCAAGGAAGCACCGCCAGCCTGTTGGCGGGCTGGCGGTGCTTCCGTCATCCGCGACCCTGGCGGTTTTGTACCGCCAGGGTCGGAATGACCCCCATAGTCATTTGATAATTTCCGGCAAAGTCAGTAAACCTGTTGTATTTAAAATATCACAATTGTTTATTAGAATGTGCTACCATGTGTAGCCATGGTATTTCCACCAATGTTATGTATAGATTTATAATTTACTGCATGGAAGTTTGTCATATGTGTGTAATAAATGTATTTTTCCTTTTTTCTAAGAAAACACATTTACTGGATGATGATTCAGGCCCTCATTATGACTTTGGCGGTCTTATTGCAAGACCGCCGAAGCAGTTGCCGCCAGCAGACTGCCAGTGTTGGCGGTTCGCAGACTGCCATATACAGGTAGGAATCTGACCCCGTCCGCCTGGCCGATAGAGGAATAGAGGTGGTTCCACCGCCAGCACTGCCCCGTCAACAGGACTACACCCACTGTATAACGATGTGTAATACAGCGCAGCAGTGTCCTGTATGGTGGTGCGGTGCTGGCAGTGGAAGACGGCAGGACCCATCCCCTCCAGTACGACCACCTTGCCGAAACAGGTAGGTGGACTGTCCGAATCGAGGGGGAGTGTTGGGTGCAGGTGTGTGCATGTATGTGTTACAGAATGCGTGTGCATGAGTGCATGTGTGTATGCATGTGTGCGTGGAGGGTGTGTGTGTCCGAATGGAAGTGGAGGGGAGAGGGGTTTGTCAGGGGTGCGAGTGCGTGTGTGTTTGTATGCAGAGCGGTGAGGGAATCAGTCTGAGTGTGTGAATGTGTGCGAATGGGGTATCTGAGTGCGTGTATGTGTGTGAATGGGGGTGTCTAAGTGTGTGTATGTGTGTGAATGGGGCTGTCTGAGTGCGTTTATGTGTGCAAATGGGGGTGTCTGAGTGCATGTTTGTGAGCGAGTGGGGGTGTCTGGATGTATGCGGATGTGGGTATGTGTACATGTATGCGTATGTGAAGGGGAGTGCGCAAATGTATGCATGCAGATAAGGGGGTGCATGAGTGCAAGTCTGCGAGTGAGTGGGGGTGTCTGTGTGTATGCATGCAAGTGAGTGAGTGGGGGTGTCTGTGTTGAAGTGTGTGGGTGAGAGGGGTGTGAATGTATGTGTGTTTGCTGTGGTGGGTGTGTGCATGAATGCAGAGAGTGCTGGGGTGTGAATGATTGTGGAGTGGGGTGCGTATATGTGAGTGGTCAGTGTGAGAATGGGTGGGGGTGTTAGTATGGATGTGTGAGGTTGGGTGGGGGTTGTTTGGAAGTGCATGAATGGGTGGGGGGGTGTGTGCATGTGTGTGGACATGTGGGCGTGTGTGTACCAGTGACAGGAATGGGGATTCCTTTCGCCGGGTGTGTTACCGCCAGGGTTTTCGTGGCAGGATGATCGCCGCGAAAAGCCTTGTAGTATCCTGCATCCTAATATGGCTGGTGGCCTTAGACCTCCCGCTGGCCTGAAGGAGCTAACTGCCAGCCGCGCCGAAGAGACCACATCGGTGGGCCGGGCAGCGTTATGGTGGTTTGGCTTCGACCAAACCCACAACTTGTAATGCAGTGGTCTTTACTTCCTGCACCGCGGCGGTAAGACTGCCACCGCGGGTAGACCGCCACACTTGTAAAGAGGGCCTGAGTGTGATTATTGTGTGCCAGTGAATAGTGATTACTAGTTCACACCATCTTTGTTGAGGAGGATCTGGACTGCTCTGCTTCGGTACCCTGTGAGAGTGAAGTGATAGAATGGAGTGTTTGATTCCCAGGAAGGAGTTATCATGGACCTATGACTTGCACAGGCCTCACTGCATGTATAACTAATACCCTATTTTTTTACACATGTGCATTTCTATATGTTTACCTGGATAGTTGAGTGAATATATGCATTTTATTTCATTTATAGGAGTGCCTGTATGTGTGTTGGTGTATGCTCATTGAAATGATGTTGCTGTGTCACTATACCTGTGTATCTGTCGATCTGTGTGAAGGGGTATTTCTGTGTCAATTGATCTGTCTGCATTGGTATATTTGAATTTGGATGCATGGATGCCAGCAGATGTGTCATCCACCCTCAGATCCTTCCTTGCTTAAATATGTGTGTGTGTTGTGTGTGTATGTGCATGCACTCATGCATGCTTCACTGCCCAAAATTCCAGAATCACTGAAAATTATCACATCATTTGCATAAATGTTCATGTGCAATGGAAACTCATATTACAATGGTAGCTCCATCCAAGTATGCTACCTCACCAATTCACACTGTTCTTATTTGTGGAATTAATTTCTCCAAGTGCCGCTGTTTTTTGCAACATATTCATACACAACTAGGAAACAGACTGGATAAGCAACAAACATTCTACTGAATATAATATTGTTTGAAATGCTATTACCACTACATTAAATGTATGCAGAGATCTTTTTTGCTTTATTAGATGTCAAATGTAACTCAATTACAGCAGTTTCTGTTTCAACTATGGAACTCGCCTTTTAACATTGTGGGGTATTATTTTTACTTCATTTCATCCGAAATCTAATTAACCGGTGAATCCAGTTGTTTGATTCCCTTTATTAAATGCAAGGGATATCCGGCCACATAGGGAATTGTGCAATTTTCCAATTACAAACGAATGTCACAGACTTGTAAGACTGAATTTCTATTATCCTGTTGTACTAAAATATAAAGTCGGTTGGACGCACACGCAATGGCAGGGGACACTGAACGTAGATTGAGTGGAAGGTATTTTAGGACTAGCTGTTTTCCAATGCTATTGGGCTCTAGAGAGCCAACTGTGATTTTCTCCTATTTCTACATGTCAAAAGCATATTACATATGTACAGTCCTGATGCATGTACTCACACTGAAAGCAATGACTTATTAAAAATAGCCATTCTTCTTTACAGCCTTTGAATACCATTGCTGAAATCAGCTAGGGGATGTTAACGCTGGGCAGTTATTGCGATAAACTCTAAGGCATGAAATATAAAAGCTTAATATTAACCAAAACGCTGATAGACATCAGGTCCAAGATAAAGGCTCAATCACTTCTATAATAACTGATTGATCCCGATCCATTAGAAAGAGAGTCTGGTGAGTAAGTGAAAAGTGTAAAACCTGTATCCGTGTAGGTAGCTGCTTCTCTTTTGAATATTATTAACTTAGCTTTTCATTCTTCCAAGGATGATTGAATGAATACTACTGGGAACATCTGTTATTTATAGCCATGTACGACTGTTTTAGCAATGGCTACTCGATAAAGCAAGTTATTTAATGTATTAAATTTAATATTTTAACAAAAATACATATTTTGTTCATTTCCATGATTCAAAGTTCTTAGAAAAATAATTACACACACGGAATTTCAAATATGTCACACACATTATTTTTGACAATTAAAATATGGCCACTAATATTATTTATACCTTCCACCAAGGGCCTTATGATACCCCCCTTAACTCTTTTGAGAAATACTGGAGACAGAATTACAATTCGGACTGCTATCTCCCCAGGAGAGAAGTTGCATCTACAACAAGGCTGCCTTCCTCAGTGAGCGTCTCCTTTGATGGTTTGCCTCTGTGGTAAACATAGTGGCAGCTGCCACACAAGAGGGGTGGCGGGGTGGGATCGAGCAGGGCAGGAATGTTTTTGAGTAGGTACATGAGTCCCTGAGTGGGTCTGTGAGTGGATGCATGAGTGTGTAAGTGGGTCTGTGAGTGGGCACGTAAGTGTGTAAGTTGGTCTGTGAGTCGGTGCCTGAGTCTCTGAGTTGGTCTGTTAGTGGGTATGTGAGTCTGAGTGGTCTGTGAGTGGGTGTGTGACTCTCTCTTAGTGGGTCTGTGAGTGGGTGCATGAATGTGTAAGTGGGTCTGTGAGTGGGGACATGAGTGTCTGAGTGGTCTGTGAGTAGGTGCATGAGTTTCCATGTGGGTCTGTGAGGGTGCATGAGTGTCTTAGTGTGTATGTGAGTGGGTGTGTGAGGATCTGTGTGGTGGTGTCAGTAGTTGTGTGAGAGACTCTGCCACAAAGAAACCTCACCTTCCATTTTATCCAACAAGATTCCACAGCTTTCCACATGAAATATCTACTCAAGTTTAGTTCTATCTGCCTCCTTGGGTAAATGTCCAGTATGTATTCTACACTACAGCTGTGTAATGGAGCACAAGGAAATGTCACCAGTGACCTTGTGTGCATTTGGCAATGTGATTGTTCCTTGTGCATCTTTCTGCAGAAGCTGTGATAAGATGAATCCTCCTATAGAGAGGCCAAACAAGACTACAAAGACGAAATCTCCACCACATCAGGGTCCTTCCACTTATCTAGATGAAGTAAGTGCTTCTTTGTTTTTTGGAGATGTTCTCATATTCCTCAGCATCAAAATCGGCAGGAAACATACTGAGGGGGCCTTTGGGAAGCTGTCCCACATGCTTGGAAAAAAGGGGGAAGACATAGGCATACTGCTAAGGTAGATGGTGCAGGAAAAAGCAGGTGCAGCTTCCAGGTGATTTGCACATTTGCATACTCCTAGCAATTTAAAGGGAAAACCATGGGACGGAGTTCTGCTTGGCCTCCCAACCCCCTGATGATTTCGGCCATGGGGACCCTATCCCCAAGGCCCACCACTATTCAATGGGGAGGGGGCCAGCGCCGCCCTCCTCCATTGGCCAATTTTAGCCCTGGGGTCCCATCCTCCAGGACCCACCTCTATTGATGGGGGAGGGTGAACATGCGGATCCTCTCCCCCAGCCTATTTAGGCCACGGGGACTTCATCACCCATCCCCAGGGCCCACCTCTATTAAATGGAGGAGGAAGGCATATTCATGGTATACTAAGGCTTTCCTTGCCATTTGTCGAAAAGACGTTTGTTGTATTGGAGTTATTGTAAAGGCATGCATTGTAAAAGGCATGTGTGGTTGTGTGATAGATCCCTCTTAGAGAACAATGATCATGAGTTTTCCCCCTCTAGCACTAAGCTCTTTTTTGATGTTTCGATTAGTTCTGGCTTAATTCTTCACAACTTGTTTTCCGCAAAACATATCCATCCAATATTTGTGTCCTTTTTCCCCAACATCCTGTGGATTCTATGGATACCCTGGGTTTGTGGATCTCCCAAGAAGGAACAGAGAATGTAACTAAAATATAGCTCTTTTTGAGGTTTTCAGGGGGAAAAGTGATGTACAAGAAAGCCTATGGGTTGTGGTTGTATAAATGCCATCAATTAAAGGTTTGTTATGCTGGTTCAACATCTTCCTAGCTTTCAGGAACACGCAAAGTTGTATCAGAAAACACTTTTACACAGAAGTTGAAATTTTTTGTGGATTTACTTTACTTGCAGATTGTCGTGGAAAGAGGTGTGAAACGAGTGGGTGATCCTGAAAAGCTATACATTCTGAAAAGCAAACACAATTCTGAATTAAGAAAGTTGTCTTTTGTGCAGATCCTGGAATGTTGTCCTAAGAAAGTTAATCATTGATAGCTGGTTTACAATAGATCCTTCTGCTCTTGCGGCTATATATGGTTTATAAGCTCTCCCAAAAATAGGCAACAATTGAGTTATAGCCTAAAATGATTTGTCAACATGTGCCCATGATACAGCAATTGATACAGTAAAATATATCAGGGCAAATTTAAGAGCCCCTGGCGTCTCTGTGCCCCACATTAGCATAATTTATTTTTATGGTAATGTGGTCCAATAAGGCCCAAATCGCCTCACCGAATTTACAAAGTGGCACAGTGCATGCATTGTACCACTTTGTAACCCTTTGCACTACATTATGCCTTCATCAGCCATACTGAATGCAAAGAGGGAATTTCCCTGTTAGGTGGGCTGAAAAAATTGTGAAAGGAATCTAAGAAATTTCTTTGCATCATTGTTTTTGGCACTATTAGACCTGACAGCCTTAGAGGGTCACCTCCAACTTTTTTGCCTGCCTCCCTCCACTTTTTTACACTGTTTTTGCTGGTTTTAGGAGTTTGCACACTTTAGCTCTGCTAGCCAGGGCTAAAGTGCATATGCTGGCTCCCTTAAAACATGGTGTCATTGGCACATACCCAATTGGCATAATTAATTTACTTGTACGTCCCTAGTAAAGTGCACTGAATGTGCCCTGGGCCTGTAAATTAAATGCTACTAGTGAGTCTGCAGCACTGATTGTGCTACCCACATAAGTAGCCCATTAACCACTTCCCAGGCCTGCCATTGCAAGGCCTGTGTGTGCAGTTTCACTGCCACTTCGACTTGGTATTTAAGAGTACTTGCCAAGCCTGAAACTCCCCTTATCCTACATATAAGTCCCCCCTATGGTAGGACCTGGATAATCCCCAGGGCAGGGTGTTATGTAGGTAAAAGACAGGACATATTCCTGTGTGTATTATATTCCCTGGTAGTAGAAAACTCCCACATTTGTTTTCCACTGCTGTGTGGACTGCTCCTTTCATAGGCTAACATTAGTGCTACCCACGTATACTGTTTGAGTGGCAGGTTCTGATCAGAAAGGGGTAGACAGGTCATATTTAGTATGGCCAGAACGGTAATACAAAATCCTGCTGACTGCTGAGGTTAGATTTTACATTACAATTTTAGAAATGCCACTTTTAGAAAGTATGCATTTCTCTGCTCTTAAAATCATTCTGTGCCTTAAGCCAGTCTCCAATTCACGTCTGGACTGGTTGACAGTTCCCTTCTGCATTTCATCCAGACAACCACAAACAAAGGATGCTCAGTCACATCTGCACTCATCTGCATACTGAATGGGTCTTCCTGGGCTGAAGGGTGGAGGGCCTGGCACATTTCAAAGGACAGTGGCCTGCCCTCACACAATGGACTGCAAAACCCCCTACTGGGACCCTGGCAAACAGGGTTGTACTGAAAGGGGACCTTGTGCACTGCAAAACCACTCTTTGAAGTCTCCTCCATTTCAAAGGCACTTTTGGGTATATAAATGGGGTCCCTGACCTTACCAACTTGGACAATTCCTGGGACAGATACTCTGAGCCAGATCCTGCAACCTGTCACAAGGAGCTGCCTGGCTGCCCAAGGACTCATCTGGACTGCTTTGCTGTCATGGACTGCTGCCTTACTGTTGCCCTTCTGGTTTGCTGGTCTCTGGCTCTGCTGAGAAGTGCTCTTCAAGGGCTTGGATTGAGCTTGCCTCCTGTTTCCTGAAGTCTCAGGGACAAAAAGACTTCACCTCTGCAAGGAACTCCTGGTGCGGCGAAAATTGATGCACAGCCTGCCGGAATTGACACACAGACTGCCTAGTGGTGAAAGAATCACTGCATTGCCGGACCTGAATGACGCAGCCCAACTCTCCGAGTGGATATCGATGCAGCGCCAGCATTGTGACCGGAACTTCGACACACAGCTCACTGAATTGACGCATCACTGGGCAGGAATGACGCAGCCTGACTTCCTGTAGGAGGAATCAACGCAACACCTGCTGTGTAACAGAAACTCTGACATATCAACCACCAGATCGACGCAGCACCTGTTACTTCGTCCTGAACACCCAAGATTTCCCCGCATCATCCCTGGTCATCAAAAGACCCTGCATCGTTAAGAGGATTCAAGCTGTTGCACCAGAATTCGATGCAAAGTCCCTGCTGCGTGGAATATAAACAATTTATTTTCTGCGTGCACCCGGAAATCTGACGCACACCCTTCGATTTCCTCGCATACCCTCCTCTGCAGTCTCCCTGCTTGTATTTTTGACACATACGAGGTGCATTGTTCTTGCAAGAGACACTTGTTGCTTTTTGAAGAATTAAGACTCTTCTTATCATTACAAAAGTGATATTTCAACTTGTACTTATCAAATCTTGATTGTTTTGACCTTAATTCACTCAGATAAATATCTTATATTTTTCTAGACCTGTGTGGTATTTTTTTGTGGTGTTTTCACTGTGCTATTGCATGTTTTATTGCACACTTTACACATTGACTTCTAAGTTAAGCCTGACTGCACACTGCCAAGCTACAAGAGGGTGGGCACAGGATAATTTGGATTATATGTGACCTACCCTAACTAGGATTGTGGTCCCCACTTGGACAAGGGTGTAAACCTCTGCCAACTAGAGATCCCATTTCTAACAGACACTTTTAACGTCTGCTCAGTTCAGGCTTTAAAAGGAGGCACGCCATTGTTTACAATGGGCATTGTAGGCTTTGCAGCATTAGCATAAAAATTTGACACTAATCCTGCAAACCGCCAAAGTAGCATAAAAAATTCTGACGCTGTTTCCCTAACTACTAGCATGGTGCGCTGTGTCTTAGATATGGATCACACATTGGGAGTGCACTAAGGGGCACAAGAAAAGTGGCACTGCACTGGGTGCAGCGCCACTTTTCTTAAATATGGCCTTCGATTATAAAAGGCCATATACATTTCTGAAATGCACATAAGATACTGAGTTTAGGAACAATGGTTATTTGTACACCTCTGAATTCTGAGTTACCTATTCTATCATGTTATTCAGAAGTAATTTTGCAAAATGTCTAATTTTTTTTAAAACTGCCTTACATTTGGAAGCCATAAAAATGCATTAAAATCCAAGTGGTGATAGCACATTTTCTGCTGCTATGTGTTTCCACACTTATCTAGATAAAAATAGTATCTTATTTGTGTGGCTGAGCACAATGCTTGTGACACACCTGTGACATGGAGACATCACAGTTCAACTACCAAAACCACAGTTTTTTTTGTACAAGGTGGGTAGTTTTGAAATTTGGACTGTAGCTATTCACGGAATTCTACTATTACCAGATATGTTGATTCCATGAAGCCTTTTTACCTAGCAAGCTCTGCAAACCTAATACTTTGTCAAAAAACATATATTTTCCTTACATTTCTGTGAGAGAATGTTCCAGAGCCTGTGGGGATATACAAAATTCCTACCACCAGGCATCCCAACAAAATGGTTCCTGATTTATGTGGCTGTCCCTAGCGCCCATGACACAAAGGGCCTCATTTACAAGAAAATAGTGCAGCGAAGTGCTGCACCAAAATTGGCAGCGTTGCACTGCATCACCTCAGAAAACACAGGGATGCATCATATTTCTGAAAATACAGCACCCTCCTGTGTTTTCCCTAGCACTGGCACTTAAATTAGCTTCCTAGCACCAACGCAGGCACCCTTGCATCATAGTGCAAGGGTGCCTACATTGCAGGGAATGATTGTTTATGTCAGAAAGGTGTCATTCAGCATTCAACGGCTCACACAGACGTAGCCAATCAGCATTATTTAATTATTGATAATGTGCAGGAAGGGACACCTTTCTGCACATAAACAATCATTGATTGTGTTTTGCTCTTTCGATGTGTGCGGCTGAATGAGGACAAATAAAAGTATTTCTCCTTGTTGCGCCATGCAATGCCACTCCTGAGGTGGCGTTAGTTTTTGCCGCTGCATCAGGTTTATGATTTCTCATAAATCTGGGACAGCATTAAAATGAAATGGGTGTTGCAGTTGAACATCCACAGCAACACTCATTGCACACCCCTTTCACGCAAAGTGATGCATGTAAAGGGATCATATTTACAATGCGGCATTAAGCCACAAAAAGTGGGTTAGTGCTGCCTTGTAAATATAACCCAGGGCAGTGCACCAGTGGAGTGTCTCTAAAAGAAAATTACCAGTCTTGGCTACAAGCACCTATAAGTAAGGCAGGGGCTGCACCTGACTATAGTTGATTATACATTTTATTGTATTCAAGTGCACTCTTTTGGAGGGGATAACCGTGTGGCTGGAAAGCACCCTCTATGTGGTCCCATTCCTGGTGCCCATTAAGTGCTGTAGTGTGACCCAGTGTCATATCCTACAGCTTTATTTTTGAACTTAGCTTGGAGGCCTGGAGGATCTAGGTGGCAGCAGCGTGGCAGCTTGGAGGCTACGTGCGGGTAGATTAATTCTCACAAGAGCATGTAAAAAAACCAAATCCAATCCCTTTAAAAACAAGGGGCTAAGCCTGACCCACGTAACATTTTAAATACCGTATTTTCCTGCTTTCAAAAAGAGAAGCCAGTTGGCCCAGTTACAATGCTGATGGATGGCTCTTGACTCCTATATGGTTGCTGAAATAGATGTAAATCATGTCTCATCTGTTACAAAATCATTATCAGCCGCAGAAATTGAGAACAGTGCACCTTCTAGTTATAAGGCTTCAGGCGATCACATTACAGAGGATTTCACTCTTCCAGATATTGATGTGAATGTGGACGTTAACTTGAGAAGCTCTCTGGGCTGTGGTGCAGATAAGTCCTCAATGGGCACTGCAAAGGCCTCTGGTCTAAGGATATTTATCAGCATTCCTACTGATCAAGCTTCTTTGGTACCTCATACATCTGCAACTCCCAATTTTGAAATTCCCGGGAACCTGTCTTGAGATCTCACTGGTGAATATGTGCTAATATCCCAATCTTGTAAGTGCATGGAAAGAATTTTATCCTCTGTTCTAGCTTTATGAGAAAAATTAGTGAATAACTCTGATCAAATAAAAAATATTTCATTGGTAATATTGAAAGTGTTTATGGGCTCAAAGGGGTAGGGTTGGGCCAGAATGAGACTTTTTTAACTGCTACACATGAGGTTTGCACAAAGCTTGGTGTTTCAGACATCGGTCCACTTCTTTTAGCTTTTGATAGTATCTTGAATGAAAAAGCCCACAAACGGTCTTCAACAGGGAACTCATGCTGGCAGGCCTCAAGTATCCTTTAAAGCAGCTCACGTTAAGAACTTACCTTGTCAGGTCAGTCCTGTTTACTCATTGAAAATCTTTTTACAATTCCTCCCTGCCCTTTTGAAGCTGATACCCTGTCTAAGATCCGGGCTCTGGGGTGGAACCATTTCCTATTTTTAGACCAATAATTCAGTCCACATCTACACCATCAGACTCTTCCACCCTGGGTACTAGTAAGGAGAAGGAAAATGCAAAAAAAAAAAACAGTCCGCTAAGAAGAATAAATGGAGGATATCAAAGAAAAAAACAAGAAAAGTTAGGTTCCACGAAATGGGAGTCCATGTAGCTCTGTCCCCAAAGGAATCATTTGATCAGATTTTAATCCAAGAAGAAGTGAGCGTCAATCTCCTCTGGATGAGCAATCGGTCACAGAGGTGGTAACCTCATCATTGAATCCTAGAGCTGGTCATTTTGTTGCTGATCCTTTTGTTGCTACATCTAACCCTGAATTAAATAGCCTTCAAAATCGCTGTCAGTTGAATGGAATCTCTCTTCCTTATGCTGCCACTCCCACTCTTGCCTCTATGGATACTGCATGCTTAGACTTTGCTACATTATTTGACTCTGATCTAACCATGAACTGCTCATGCTTATTATTTTGTTTCACAGATATTGAAAATGTACAGCTGATACAAAGTAAAGATATCTCCCTGGTATATTTACCACATGCCCCAGGAGTGTTTAAGACAAGGGTTTGCTTTTATTCTAAAAAAAAATTCTAATATAATTCTACAAAATTGTGACCAGTTGCAGTGTAGAGGTAGAGATGTTACCCCAGTCTGGGATGAAAAGCTTATTCCTAGCGGTCACTTTGCTCACTCAGTTTAGCAGCGGTTTGATGATTGGTCAATTCCTGTGTGTCAGTTATCCACTTCTAACTTGAAACAGTTTGAATGTCTCTATTTTGAGTGGTGGGAGGTTAGTAATATATTCTGGGTCAGATGTGATTGTCTCCTCTGGGTGGAGGACAAGTGAGGGAAATGGAGCTGGTTAGCATGAGCGCTTAATAGTACTCGAGCAATAGGGCACATGCCAAAGTTTGCTCACTAGCAACAAATTTAGAGTGCTTTCCTGGAATGCAAATTCAACAGAAAAATTTAAATTCTTAAGTAGTCTAAATGCTGATTTAATCTTTGTCCAGAAAACCTGGTGTACTGCTGATTTTTTGTGTGTGGATTATACCGTTTTATGGTGCAATGCTTGGCCTTCTAGGAAAGGCCATGCAAAAAGGGGAATTGCTATACTTCTGAGTAGTAAGTGAAAATGGGGATATGAAAATTACATAGCCCCTTCTAATCTTTTCCAGGCATTGAAGGTTCATTTCTATGTAGAGGATGGTAAAAGAGTCCCTCTGCTACTGGTCAAGGCATACTTTTCCTAGGATAATTGTTATAATAAATTCCTATCCAAAGTTTTTTACTTACATTTAATTGATTGAGAAGAATGAAGGAGAATGTGAAGCGTTGCTAGCAGATGATCTAAATTGTAAAGTGTCTAATCACCCTATCAATTTATTCTGTGATGCAGAGAAGGAATTTGCATTTAACATCCTGCCTTCACTGTTCCATCCTAATGCTAGAACAGAGAAAAGAAGAACTATTCTTCTAAGCTGCCTAAGAAAACCTGGTTATATGATTTTGCTGAACAGCATTACCTGAAGTTAAATGCCTTCAAATCGTATATAATGCGTTTTGGGGAAAAAAACACGAAAAAAGATTAACCTTTTCATTTTTGGGGGCTTTTTGGGAAAATTATGTCTAGTTTACTTGCTGGTTCTGAGCACATATCAAAAATGTGGGTAAGGCTCAAGCGCAAGTAAGTGGGTTAGGCGCATTCTTTAAGGCTGTAGATAGGTGTCATTTCGCAGCTCTGCTCGCAGTCTACCAAGCAAAGATCTATGCTACTTTGTTATATGCGGTGGACCTAAAAAATGCAGCTGACTGGGGTTTCTTGGATAGACCTGAAGGGCAAATCTTAAGATGTCGGATTTCCTGTAACACTGACATCCACTGATGCCTTAAGGTAAGAATTTGGGATGAAGAGCTCTTTTGTACAAGTCCCACTATGGGTGAGTCGGTGGACTCTCTGCCTAATTCAAAGCGATGCATCTTCATTAAGGCACCTTGTATTCAAAGAGGTTTTTGATACGCTGAGAGAGAACTCACACTCTTTTAGTTATTTTAAATATGTTAAATACAAGTCTTACTTTATTACCTCCCTGGTTGAAAATGGGCTTAAAGTATGCTTCCTTGCATAAAAGCCACCAAGTGGACTTAAAGTTCTGTAGTCAAAAGAGGAGATTTGATGTTTTGGTTAGTTCTGCTATGTTATAAAAATGCAACCCTATTTAGAGTGGAACAATCTCCATGGTGTAAGGCTTTTTTTCCATCTTATTAATGTTGGACATACTTCTGTTAAAGGGTCTAACTTCTAAATGGTATGACACTTTGGCTGTTTGTGACATGTGTCAAACTAATACTCAAGATCTAAAACATGTTCTATTTATTTCTCTATATTTGCTGCTATTACGTAAAAAGTGGTTGAAACCGCTTTTCCTGAAATTTATGGCACTATGTTCAAGAGAAGCTATTAAATTACTGTGTAACCCTCACAAAGAAATGTTTTGCTTTCAGATTTTTTTTAAAAAGTGTTTTAAACTTATACTGACTATCGCAATGGTCTTGGTCAGTTCTTGCACTTTATTAAATGTTTATTGACCTTTAATGCTCTAGTTGTTTTTTGATGTGTTGTCGTGTTTTAATGTGGACATCCTTGGAGTGCCGAATCATAAATATTAAACTTGATAAACTACTAGTCCTGGCAATGTGAGTAGCTGGTGATTTTGGCCCTGGCTCACCTGCCAATCAGGATAACTGAACAAACCCTGACATTTCTGGCAACTAAAACCCAGAGAAATTCAAGATAGTGTGACATGCATGGATTCCATAACTCTTCTAACAAGAAGGACTTGCAGAATTAAGACATTGTCTAAAACTATGCTATTACCATGAAAGATGTTTCCTGTCACTGTTGGGATCCACAAAATTCCTACCACCCTGTGTTCCCATATGGCTAAAACGCCCATTTTTGCCACATTTCTGTGAGGGAAAGTTCCTGATTCTGTGGAGAACTACATATTTCCTATAACAGATAATGCCCACACTTATCTGAAAGCCCTAAAGAAAAAAATGCTGCATTTTTACCATGGAGAGATCACATTTTTCTACTTAAAACTGATCTTTTTTTCCATTTAAACTTAAAAAATCCCGACATTGGTTTAAACTAGACGCCCAGGAGAGTCCAAAGGGGTGTGTCTTCTATGTATCCCCCTAACTTTCATATGGAGAATGCCGTTCAAACCTCTTACTTAGGCAAAAACATGAATTTCCTCATATTTCTGTGAGAAACAGTTCCAGAATATGCTGGGATCCACAAAGTTCCTCCCTAACCAGCTTTCCCACGCTCTCCTCTGTCGAATAATACCTCACCCAACAAAACTAGTGCTTAGTGGTGGAGTCTTTTACAGAGTGACATTACCAATATTATACTGGACACAACTGAAGATTCAGTAAATAAGCACCTACACATAGAGTAAGTGCTCAACACAAAATGAAGCCAGGATCGAGTGATCATCATTACCCTGCTGAAGGAAAACGTTAACCAGTTTTGGACACGAGGTGAGAGACCAATCAACCAGGAAAAGGAGAAGAGTGTACCTGTCGATGGCTCAGTGGAAACTGCGTCTTTCCAGCGAAGGGAGGCAAGCATTCTTGATGGATGCTCAGTGAAATGCACCTGGGTTTCAAAGAAGGGTAGGGCAAGCTTGATTAGAGGTGAAAAGACTAACCATATGATCACAGCCTGGTATGTGTGTTTTAAGCAGTTGTGTTAAGGAAGGTAAACTGCCTCATGAATGCACATATTTATCATGCAAGCAGATTGGGCACATCGCTATCTATTTGCATGCACGACACAACTATTTATATTATTAACCGAACTGTTGTTGTTGCATACTGCGTGTTTCATTTGACCAGGTCATGCCTGTATGTCTACGATTATTTTGGTAAAACGTGGAAACTTGATAAAGAAGAAAATACATCTTCCTGTTTTAGTCGGGGACTTGCCCACTTTGCAGAGACCGTTATTTTAGAGAACGTGACTACTCAGGAACTTGTTTGCAGAACAACTTTCGTCTACTGTGACACACAAATGTTTGATTTGATGAAAGGTGATGTAACAGCATGTGGGATGGTTCACATGAAGTCTGTACATTTCCCAGGGTGACTAGCTCACCCGTTAAAACTGATGTTTATTTTGATTTTGTATCCTTTGGTCAGATTGGTAAGAGTGTCTGACTGGTTCTATACAGCAAAGCAAAATACTAGTGTAGTGGGAAGTTAGAAAATGGGCCCAGATTTATACTTTTTTAGCGCCGCATTTACGCTGCCTTTTGACGCAAAAACGCCGCAAACTTACAACACATGCACCGAGGGGCATATTTATACTCCGTTTGCGCCGAAATTGCGTCGTTTTTTTTGACACAATTTTGACGCAAAACTAACTCCATATTTATACTTTGGCGTTAGACGCGTCTAGCGCCAAAGTCCATGGAGTTAGCGTCATTTTTTAGCGTGGACACCTACTTTGCGTTAATTATATGCAAGGTAGGCGTTCCCGTCTAAAAAATCGACTCAGAGGCATGTGCGTGGGATTTATACTCCCGGGCAAAAATCACGCCCGGGAGTGGGCGGGTCTAAAAAACCTGCATTAGCGCCGGATTTTAGCGCCTGGGTCAGGGCAGGCGTTAAGGGACCTGTGGGCTCAGAATGAGCCCAGAGGTGCCCTCCCCTGCCCCCAGGGACACCCCCTGCCACCCTTGCCCACCCCAGGAGGACACCCAAGGATGGAGGGACCCACCCCAGGGACATTAAGGTAAGTTCAGGTAAGTATTTAAAAAAAAAAAAAATTGTGGCATAGGGGGGCCTGATTTGTGCCCCCCTACATGCCACTATGCCCAATGACCATGCCCAGGGGACAGAAGTCCCCTGGGCATGGCCATTGGGCAAGGGGGCATGACTCCTGTCTTTGCTAAAACAGGAGTCATTTCAATGGGGGTTGGGCGTCGTAAAAAAATGGCGCAAATCGGGTTGAGGCGATTTTTTTGCCTCAGCCTGACTTGCACCATTTGTGGACGCCCATACGCCATTTTCCCCCTATGCCAGCGCTGCCTGGTGTACGTCGTTTTTTTTAACGCACACCAGACAGCGCCGGCGGCTAACGCCGGCTAACGTCATTCAATAAATACGGCGCCCGCATGGCGCTTCAGAATGGCGTTAGCCGGCGCTAATTTTTTTGACGCAAAACAGCGTTAGCGCAGTTTTGCGTCAAAAAGTATAAATATGGGCCTTAGTATTCCCTATCCACAAGGAAGAAACCATTTCACGTTAGTTTTGCTCAAACGTGCCACAAGCTTTAGAGTCCACAAATAATATCTCCATGCTTTGTAGATGTAGGCATCCACTTGCAACAGATACATGTTTTTTCTCCCATCATATTTGTTTTCAAGAGCCACACTGCGTTGTTCAAAAGCTGACTTGCATTCTTTAATTCAGGCTTTTTGTGAGGGTGTTTCAGAAATGGTCTTTTGCATGGCGCATGACAAGTAGGAATAGAAGACACACGAGCTTGAGGACACCTTATGTAGCGCTGTAGATGGAGAAAATTTTGAGGGGAAATACTGATACTCCTTCAGTAGAAATGTACGTCTGCTGAACGACCTGAAAATTGCAACCTAGAGCAACTTACTACTACACAGGCTGTTTTGGTAATATTTGCACTTGTGTGCTTTCAGCTGGACTCAGCCAGACGTAGGCAACTTCAGTGTCAGTTATGCCTAGCTCTTTATACACTATATTAGGTTTTTTAAAGCTTGGGGGGGTCTCCTCAGGCTCTCTGCATTGACAGGAGGCCCTACTGTACGCTAGACATTCATTTGTCTGGAAGAAATTACGGCCCAGATTTCAGAAGGCCTATTTCCATAGATTTCAGAGATCCTAATGACACATTATCGTAATTGTTTTACGCAAATATTTTATTAGATGGCCAAAAAACGCCGTGACATATTTACAAAGTGGCTCAATGTTTGCATTGCGCCACTTTGTAACCCCTTGCGCCACATTATGTCAGTGCCCTTTTTATCAGCATTTTTAATGCCTGCTCAAAGCAGGCTTTAAACGGAGGCTCCCGTTGTTTTCAATGAGCCTCTAGGTGCTTTTCAGGATTAGCACCAAAATTGTTGGCACTGATCCTGCAAAGCACCAAACTAGCGTAAACAATTATGACACTAGTTCCCTAACTACCTCAATGGTGCACCGTATATTAAATATGGTGCACACATGGTGGCATTAGGGAGGGCGCTAAGGGGCGCAAGAAAAGTGGCATTGCAGTGTCCCTAGAAATTTAATGAGCAAAATGCAGTTTTTGTTTAAAGTTCCATCTTTGAAATACCACTATACATCATTTGGAAGATGTTTTGATAACTAATGTATATGATTCCCTCTCTGCCTGCATCGGGATACATTGTGATAAACTGGTCTTCGATAAAGCTCTTTTGAAACAACCATGCTGCTATCCACAATGGCTCATGCTCAAAAGTAAAAACAAGACCAACTAATCAGTCATGTGACTTATTGTCAAAATTATGGTTAATCAATTGCTGTGTAATATTTCTCCTCCACTCCACTTGGCCGAGCTACCTCTTCTCTTCTGCCACAATAAGATAACATACATATAGCATACCACACTCATGCACTACTCAAGTTCACTTTGCTTTCTCCCCATTGGTATGTGAATGGCCTCCTACCCAGCACTTCTCTGGAGCACTTCTGTCAAATGCATCAGCCGCATTTAATTGCTATGCATCACCTGTGTTATAACAGAATCATCTCTGCTGCAGTCACAAAACAGAAACCTTTGCCATGGATAGGCCACATTAATCAACAATCATTTGTCCAGACATATATGTACCTGGATACAGCTGAGTGAACAATATTTTGCAGTCATAGGAGTGGCATACTTGATAACACCAAAGACAATGAGCAGGGATGTTTGAGGGGTACAGACAAATAAACAATAGGTTATTGTTTTCAAAGATCTAAAGGCTCATACAAGAGTCACAATCATTATGGGTCATATTTACAAGAAAGTGGTGTATCGGTCCCAATGCACCACTTTTCTTGCGTTGTCCCTGTTCCACATAAAGACACCATGGTTGCGCCGTATTTACAATACAGCACATTGTACATTAGGACAATAGCGTTGTCGTAGTTTGGACTCTTGCTCTGAGCAAGACTGCTGGTCTCAGGATGACAGTACTTTCGTTTGTAGGTGACTAAGGGGGTCATTCCAACCCTGGCGGTCGGTGTTAAAGCGGCGACCAACCCGCCAACAGGCAGGCGGTAATAAAAATGGAATTCTGACCCTGGCGGGAACCGCCAACACAGGCCGCCACTTTAACACTGCGACCGCCACGGCGGGACAAACAAACAGCGCGGCGGTCACCGCCAACAGACAGGCGGCAGACAATGTACCGCCCACACTATCACGACCCACCAATCCGCCACCTTTTCCGGGGCAGGCGCCCCGCCGATAAAAACACGGCGGAAACAGACTACGAACGGTAAAACGCTCACCTATACACACTCCACGAGGAATCTGGACAGCATGGAACCCGAATTAAACATCCTACCAGCCATTGTCTTCCTGCTCCTCTACCAGGAGCACGAACGCCGGCGCAGAAGACAACAGTGAGTACTGCACCTACGACACAGGGGAGGGGGGAGGAGAAAAGGTTACGGGCACACACACACGTGACACCCCCCCCCCCCAATCCCTACACACCAATGCAGAGCAACAAGTCAGAGTGACACCTCCCAAACCCCCCGGAATAATGCAAAGACAAAATAAAATGTTCATTAAAATTGAAGTATATTAAAGCATATTTGAACTTAAGTGAAATATGAAATTTATCAAATAAATATATTACAACATGAACAATATATACATAGTCCAAAAGTCCGGCACATATTGGCCCGATTCCATTGGAGAGAACACTGTTGGGGCATCAGATAATAAAACCACAGGCACCTCAGGGGGAAGGGAAGGGGGGGCACCTCAGCCACATGAGTCCACGACGCCAGATCCACGAGGGGCCTCCATGCCCACTGTACCATCCTGGGGAGTGCAAAGCCACAGTCTCTCAAGTCTCTACAGTGGGTGGATTGCCCATTGTACCATCCTGGGGAGTGCAAAGCCACAGTTTTCCAAGTCTCTACAGTGGGTGGATTGCCCACTGTACCATCCGGGGGAGTGCAAAGCCACAGTCCATCATGTGGATTACAGACTCCACTGGTTATGGAGGAGGCATGTTGGCCAGAGTGCTTCGTGAAGCCCTGCCCGACACAGATCCTGCCCTGCCAATGGGCCAGCGGTGCTTGAGATGAAGGGCTCAGCGGAGCAGTTCAGAGACGGCGGTGCCCAGCGGAGCGGTGCTTGAGATGAAGGGCCCAGCCGAGCAGTTCAGAGACGGCGGTGTCCAGCGGAGCGGTGCTTGACAGGAAGGGCCCAGCGGAGCAGTTCAGAGACGGCGGTGCCCAGCGGAGCGGTGCTTGACAGGAAGGGCCCAGCGGAGCAGTTCAGAGACGGCAGTGCCCAGCGGAGCGGTGCTTGAGATGAAGGGCCCAGCGGAGCAGTTCAGAGACGGCGGTGCCCAGCGGAGCGGTGCTTGACAGGAAGGGCCCAGCGGAGCAGTTCAGAGACGGCGGTGCCCAGCGGAGCGGTGCTTGAGATGAAGGGCCCAGCGGAGCAGTTCAGAGATGGCGGTGCCCAGTGGAGCGGTGCTTGACAGGAAGGGCCCAGCGGAGCAGTTCAGAGACGCCGGTGCACAGCGGAGCGGTGCTTGACAGGAAGGGCCCAGCGGAGCAGTTCAGAGACGGCGGTGCCCAGCGGAGCGGTGCTTGACAGGAAGGGCCCAGCGGAGCGGTGCTTGAGATGAAGGGCCCAGCGGAGCGGTGCTTCTCACGGTGGGGCCCTGTTCAGCGGTGCTTGTCTTGGCGGGGCCCTGTTCAGCGGTGCTTCTCACGGCGGGCCCTGTTCAGCGGTGCTTGTCTTGTGTTCCTAGGGAACCAGCTCTGGCCAATAATTCCTGCTCAGTCGCCATCCGACCTTTCGCTTGCGGGGCCCTCCTGTGCTGGAGTCCTGGGCCCGTGGGTGTCCTCCGTCACACCCCAAATGGGGCTGGTGGGGCCCTCCTGGGCAGCTCGCCTGCTGCCGGACTTGTCCGCCATGCTGCCCTTGCCCTCCTTGCCAGAAACTCTGGGGCCCTTGCCTCCCTTTGTGGATGGGCCAGGTGACGGTGCAAGGGTGGTGTCCTTGGGGGCAGCCGTCTCAGGCCTGTCGCGCCGGCCCTTCCCTTTTCTGGTTCTTTTCCCAGGGGGTGGGCTGGCTGTCCCCTTGCTGCTGGCCGATGTTCCTGCCCTAGGAGCTGGTGGACTCCAATAGCCCTGAACGATGGTCATAGTAGGTGCAGGGCTTGTGGTGGCTGAGGTGCTGATTGCAGTCTTATGAGATGGAAGGGGTGGGTCAGTTGTTGGAAAGAGGTCAAGGTTGGAAAGGAAAATCAATTTAGAAAGACAGGGACGGGTAGTTGTAGTGGGTATGGGAGTGGAGGAATAGGATATGGTTGTAGGAGAGTGAAGTCTGGTGTCTTTGGGTGCAGGTGCTTGTGCTGGAGGCTGTCGTGAGGTGGATGGCTGTTGGGTGGGTGGGTGGCTGCCTGCGTTTGTGTGGTTTGGAAGAGGGGGTGACAGACACACTGGGAGAGGACACAGGGGACGTGTAAATGGCAGTGGGGGTGGTGACTGCACGTGTGCGGACTGTTCTGGTGGGTGTGGTGGTGATGGACGTACTGGCTGATGGTGGTGTGCATGCAGGTGTGAGTTGAGACGTCACAGGGAGGGAGGAGGGAGACGAGGAGGAGGGGGACACAGAGGAGGCAGTGGCTGTTGGCATGTCTGCATGTGGATGTTGCTTGGGTGAATGCTTGTGTGATCTGTGGTGCTAATGTCTGGATGAGCTGCCCTTGGGGGTTGAGGTGTGTGCAGGCTGGTCTGTAGGTGTGTCTGGGATAGGCAGAGGAACAGGGGAGTGGGACTGGGTTGAGGAAGTTGGAGGGGGGAGGCTAGACACAGGGACAATTGCTGCCGTCAGTGCTGAGGCCAGAGCGTTGAACGATCGCTGATGGGCAGCCTGACCCGAATGAATGCCCTCCAGGTATGCATTGCTCCGATGCACCTCCCTTTCTACCCCCTGGATGGCATTCAAAAGGGTAGACTGCCCAACAATGAGCGTCTGGAGGAGGTCAATGATCTCCGCACTGAGGGCAGCAGGGGTAACTGGGGCAGGACCTGAGGTGCAAGGGGCAAAGGAGATGCCCGGCTTCCTGGCCGAGCGGGCACAGGGCGAAACCTGAGGGGCTGCTGGGAGGGCGGAGCTGGTGCGCTGGGTGGCGGCTGTACCTGTTGTTGCGGTGGGCACGGATGTTGCCGCCACCACAAGGGAGCTCCCTTCCGAGGACGTGTCGGTGTCGCTGACGTCTCCACGGGTCCCCGTTGTGGAGCTCCACTCGCCCTCCGTCTCACTGGTGTACTCGGAGTCGGTTGCATGGCCCTCCGGGGCCATGTGAGATGCAGCTCCCTCGTGCGCCGATGCCACTTCTCCTCCGCCTGATGATGCTAATGCACACATGAACAGGAAAACCAAAAAAAAGGGGGGGGAGAAGAAAGAAAGACATGTTGAGTGCATGCATTGGCGGCACCGTTGGCGGAGAGGACAGACACAGAAGCCCCCTGTACTACGCCGCGCACTCAGGGTACACTACTCAATTATTGTGACTTGGCCTACAAGTCTATGGATGACAAATGCACACATAGGTGAGCCCGGACCATGGATAGCTGTACTTAGCACCCTACAGAGGTGGGGGGCGGGGGCACAGGGCCATGCCAAATGGAGGGGCCTAGCCTACAGAAACCACCCTGGCATAGAGATAGCCACAGCCCTCCTCCCCCACCCAGACACCTCCACTGTGCGCTAATATAGCAGAATGTGCTGATACTCACCCCCTTGTGTCTGCTGTGATGTCCTCACACGCCCATCCAAATCGGGGTAGGCCACCGCCAGGATCCGGGACATCAGGGGGGTCAATTGCCGTGTGGCACCCCTCCTATGTTGGGAGGCCATCCCCAGCAGAGCCTCGGCGGTCTTTCTGCTCCCGTGGCGGATGTCCTCCCACCTCTTGCGGCAGTGGGTGCCCCGTCTGTTGTGGACCCCCAGGGCCCGGACGTCCTTGGCGATGGCACGCCAAATGTCGATCTTCTGATGGGCGCTGACCTATGTGACATGTACAGGGTGGAAAAAGAAATATCATCACTTTTCTGCATGGTCGATGTGAGTGGCCCCCCCTCCCCAACCTTGCCATGTGGCACATGCTCTCATCTGTCGTGCGTTGCACTCCTCATTCGCTCCCCTCCCCACCATCTTACATCCACCCCACTCAACACAGGCATAGCCCATACTACGTGCTCCCTGTGTACTTACCTGTTGGTCTGGAGGACCGTAGAGTAGCGCATACTGGGGGAGGACCCCATCAACAAATTTCTCCAATTCCTCAGATATGAAGGCAGGGGCCCTTTCCCCAGTCGCAGCAGCCATTGTATCTTCCAGACCGAGGTCACAGCAGCACTTGCAGTATAGGTCCTCTCCTGTGGATGATCAGGTCTTGAGTGATTAAGCAGTTAGAAAATGGGGGTCACGGCCGCGGAGGTGCGTACCGCGGCGGTGCGTACCGTGACCGCCGGCGCACATCGTCATTGGCTCCTGAGACCCATAGGGTTCAATGTTAACCAATGCTGCTTTGCGCCGCGGTCTTCGACCGCCTACCGCCACGGTGTGCCACGCCAGCGCATTGACCTCACATCCCATTGTCACACTTTACAGGTCAGGCAGCCGTCATTTCAAAGGCCCACATGGCTTAATTTCTACTACGTCACACAGGCCTAGGCCTTGCATTGCCACTCATACAAGCCATTCAATGCATAGCGAATCGTGTACTGTGCAAGCTGTGGTTACGTACCTGTGGGCTGCTTGACTCTGTGCTCCATGTTGTCCTTCCTAAGCACCGTCTGCTGGGACTTGCAAGGAGATGGAGGAATCCTCCCATGTACAGACCGCTGGTGGACCTGTCGACAATGGAAGAAAGACATGTCATACTGACATACAGACTTGACCGAGCCACTATACAGGAACTGTGTGCCCAGCTGGAGCCAGACCTGATGTCCCCCATTCGCCAACCCACAGGGATTCCCCCTCTGGTGCAGGTTCTGTCAGTACTCCATTTTTTGGCAAGTGGATCATTCCAAACAACAGTGGCCATATCATCTGGGATGTCTCAGCCTATGTTTTCTAAGGTTTTGTCCAGAGTGTTGTCTGCCCTGATGAAATACATGCGGAGCTACATTGTTTTCCCTGAGGTGGGGGATTTGGCTACAGTGAAGGGTGATTTCTATGCCCTTGGACATATCCCCAACATCATTGGTGCCATTGATGGGACCCATGTGGCTTTGGTTCCCCCCAGTGGAAGTTAGCAGGTGTACAGGAACAGAAAAAGTTATCATTTGATGAATGTCCAGGTGGTCTGTTTGGCTGACCAGTACATCTCCCATGTAAATGCCAAGTTCCCTGGGTCAGTGCATGACGCTTACATCATGCGAAATAGCAGCATCCCTTATGTGATGGAACAGCTACAGAGACACCGTGTGTGGCTAATAGGTGACTCTGGTTACCCCAACCTGTTGTGGCTACTTACCCCAGTGAGGAATCCCAGGACAAGGGCAGAGGAACACTACAATGAGGCCCATGGGCGAACTAGGAGGGTTATAGAAAGAACCTTCGGCCTCCTGAAGGCCAGGTTTAGGTGCCTGCATATGACAGGTGTATCCCTAATGTACTCACCAAAGAAGGTGTGCCATATCATCGTGGCCTGCTGTATGCTTCACAACCTGGCTTTGCGACGCCAGGTGCCTTTCCTGCAGGAGGATGGTCCAGATGGTGGTGTTGTAGCAGCTGTGGAGCCTGTGGAGAGTGAAGAGGAGGAAGACGACGGGAACGACACAGGCAACAGGGACACAGTGATACAACAGTATTTTCAGTAGCACACAGGTACGAATCAACCACGCCATTTTACATTTACTTAAAGTCTCCTGCCTCTCTACTGTCTGAGTTCCCCCCCAGTTCCTGTTAACTGAGTTGTGACTTTCCCTTCCGTTTTCAGAGCTGTGGGCCCCACTGCGTGACCTCTGCTTTGTTTGCCCATGGACTACAGCTGTGTGACAGTGGTATGTTGTCATCACAATGTAGCTGAACATTTTTGCACCGTTATGTCTAATACATTTGTTCAAAATACAAGCAGACTCCAGATTTTTTAAGTGCAATAAGTGATTTAATTAAAGTGCTACATTTAGGAACATGATTGTAAAACGGTGATGGGTGACGGTGGAGTAATGTCCATGGCAGAGTCCAGTTCTCAGTCTCACCGGTGCATTGTCCATATGCCTGTGGAAGGATGGAGCAGGGGTAGTTCAAGGTTGGACAGGGTGACAATGTGGGACAGTGGGATGACATCAGGGGGTATTGTTTGCTGGCGGGGGTCTTGGCATCCTACTCTGTCTTCTTGTGAGATCTCAGGTTCCGCTTGCGGGGTGGTTCTTCTTCTGCAGGAGGTGGGGTTCTGGTGGCCTGTCGTTGTGTGGGGGCCTCCTGTCCACTAGCGCCGGCGGAGGTGGTAGGCTGTTCCTGGTCCAGGCTAGTGACAGGGGCCCTTTGTGGTGCCACATGGTCCCGCAATGTGGTGACTATCTGGTTAAGGGCCACGACGATGGTCCCCATTGCGGAACTAATGTTCCTCAGTTCCTCTCTGAACCCCATGTACCGTTCCTCCTGCAGTACCTGGATCTCCTGGAACCTGGCCAGTACCGTAGCCATCGTCTCCTGGGAGTGGTGGTATGTTCCCATGATGGAGGAGAGGGCCTCTTGGAGAGTCGGTTCCCTGGGCCTGTCCCCCCCCTGTCGCACAGCAGCCCTCCCAGTTCCCCTGTTTCCCTGGGCCTCTGTCCCCTGGACGGTGTGCCCACTACCACTGCCCCCAGGTCCCTGTTGTTGTTGGGGTGGTGGGTCAACCTGGGTGCCCTGTAGTGGTGGACACACCGCTTATTGACGTGTCCTGGAGACAGAGGCATGGGCCCGCTGGGTGGGAGCTGTGCTGGTGTTCCCAGAGGGGGTTAGGTCAGGTGTAGCCTGTGGCTGTCTGTGGGGAACCGACTGTCCCGAGGTCCCCGATGGGCCGGGCTGGTCATCTGGGTCCAGGGAGACAGAGCTGCTGTCGTCACTGGGGGCCTCTTCTGGGGGTGGGATGGACATCTCTGGACCCTCCGTGGTGGTGTGGTGGCGTTCGGGTCCTGCAGGGGTATAAGAGTATGGTTATTGCTTCTGTGTGTGGCATTTCGTGTAATGGGTGGGTGGCCGTGTACCCCAGTGCTGGCATTCCCTTGTGGGGGCTTTTGTGACGGTGGCTTGTGGGGGTGATGGGTGTGTGCAGTGGGCATGCTTTGGGGATGGGTGTCCATGCTTTGGGGACGCATGCAGGGCTAGGTATTGGGATGGGTGGGATGTGATGGTGAGCCATTTGCAAGGAGTTGGTGTGATGGGGTTGGGGGTGAGGGTGGGGGTATGATTTGGCATGCAGGTGGGGTGGGGGGAATGAAGTAGTGGAGATTTGCCTTACCAGAGTCCATTCCTCCGCCTACTCCTGCGAGGCCCTCAGGATGCAGGATGTGCAAGACTTCCTCCTCCCATGCTGTGAATTCTGGGGGAGTAGGTGGGGGTCCGCCGCCAGTCTGCTGTACCGCGATGTTGTGCCTTGATACCATGGAACGCACCTTCCCCCGTAGGTCGTTCCACCGTTTCCTGATGTCGTCCCGATTGCGTGGATGCTGTCCAACAGCGTTAACCCTGTCCACTATTCTTTGCCATAGCTCCATCTTCCTCGCAATGGTGGTGTGCTGCACCTGTGCCCCGAAGAGCTGGGGCTCTACACAAACTATTTCCTCCACCATGACCCTGAGTTCTGCGTCAGAGAAACTGGGGTGTCTTTGGGGTGCCATGGGGTGGTGTGGATGAGGTGAGGGGTGGTGTATGTGTTGTGGAGTGTGGTGAGTGTGGTGGTGTATGGTGTTTTGTGCGTGGAAATTGTGTGGGTGATGTTGTGATTTGCCTCTGTGTGATGGTCTACTCTATGCTGTGCTGCCTCTCTCTGTCCTTCAGTCGCAATTGTGGTCGTAAGGGTTTGTGGGTGATGTGGGTGTGTGTTTTATATTTAATTGGGTGTGTGGGAGTGGTGTGTGTATGTGTCTCAGGTGTGTATATTTTGATTTGTCCAATGTGGTAGTGTTTTGTAAAGGTGTGTGTATATTGAGTGCGGCGGTGTGTACCGCCAATGGAATACCGCTGTTGAAAGACCGCTGCAGGGATTTGTGGGTCTGAATGGTATGGGCGTATTTCTGTTGGCGTGACGGTGGAGGTTTGGTCATCGCCAGTTTCCCGCTGACCTTTGGTGTGGCGGACTTTTGTTGGTGTCGGGTTTTTGGCGGTTTGCCAGTTGCGGGTCAGAATGACTGTGGCGGTTTACCGCGACCGCGGCGGTGTTATGGCGGTCTTCTGACCGGCGGTAAGCGCCTTTTACCGCCGAGGTCAGAATGACCCCCTAAGTCTTTTCCTACAACTTAGTTGTAACTGTTGTCCAAACCTTACCGGCTCACTAGCAGTACCTCACCAGAAACACAATAGTAAAAGATGATTTGTAGCAGTCGCTTACGCATGGACTCAAAGTAAGATATCTCAGGGTTGTCGTGGTTAAACGGAAATTACCCTTTTCTCACAGATTTATTATGTCTCATACAAACAAAGGCACTAATACAGATGCAGTGAAGTTATAATAGTTTTTATTTAACATAACTGCCATTTGCGATAAGTTGCATGAACTGCAATGATTAGGATAATGAATATACCAAGCAACAGTATTGAAGAAGAGAGTCATGGTTATAAAGACCCCCACCATTTTTGCAATATATGAAAGAAATATATATATATATACGTACAAGATGGAATATGCTCTAATACCCTAATGAGAATAGGCCTAACCTCCTACCTAAAGGAGAGCTGGGTTTGCTAAACCTAATCTGCCAAAGGCATGTCCATGAGAGGAGCCCCCAACCCTCGTTACCTTGGAATGAGGTCTCTATCTCAGACTCCGTAGGGACACGAAGACTGGGTCAGTGTCAAGACGACTGCAGCATCGGTATCAGGGATGGTGGCGATGCCCTCTGGTCGGAATCCCTCTGATTATCTGTCTAAAGTGTGATGTATTTATACAGATCTACAAGGTCCCCTGACGTAAGTGTAATTCAAAACAATAGATAACAGGCATGCTTGGGTGAGGTACTGGGTTTTTCAGAACCAGTACTGATCCGGTAACCCAGCGGTGCCAGGGTACACCCAAAGACCTCGGGTACTTTCCTGATTCAGACTACAGAAACTCAGAGTCTTCTAGGTGAAGTCAAAGATCGAATTTATTGGCTGCAACCAATTGACAAGTGTCCTAGAAGTACAACAGCACGATTTGTATGTTCTCAGGAGACTGTGTTTCAATGCAAAGTCAGGTTTCCTTATATACAGTTTTTTAAGCTTCAGGCAAACATTCTTGACATTTTGGTTGGTCAATCACATGTTTTCACTACAAAGGAAAAAACAGTGTCATGATGAAACCTCATATTTCATGTCATCCAACCCATAATAAATTACCCTGCAAGGCCTAGTATTTTACATCAGATAAGTGTGGACCCCTAATAAAAACGGGCACCTCCCCCTCGTAAAGTAAGAAGAAGAAAAGAGCAGGTGCAGGTGTGAGCAAGTTAGGCAGGGTGTGTGAGCGATAATAAGGGTTTTATGGCCTGGTGTGCCTTGATGCTATCTGATTTGGCCACTGGGAGAGGGACTGACCAAACAGGTTTGGCCTGAGGCAATGGTTCCAGCTTGCCCAGGTCAGAGAAAAGTCAATCAAGGTGTACGTGTCCTTGGAATCAAATCTGACTGTATTATAAGCCTATGTGAGGGCAACTTTAAAAAATGGCTGCCGTGTATAAAATGGGAGCCACGAGTGCAGGACGAAAATGGCGATTTCGAGGTGAAAACGCTGCTGGAATTGAGCGAAAATGCTCATGCTTAGTGTACTAGTCATTATCGGTCTTTTGATACTAAAATCGTACTGATGTGGCAAAGTAAATTACATGGGTCCAGAATTTTTAGAACCACAAACCCTCCTTTTGCCCTTACATAGGTAATAAACCTATTCTCATGCTAATCTGAGTCCAGGTCTATGTTTATAAGGCCATGGAGATGTTGCTGGAGCAAAATTCTAGTACTTGGTAACTCTCTCTGGACAGGTCTCCTCGAACATGAAGTAGCACAAAAGGCCACATATGGCAGGACAAAATAAGGAATACCTCTATCTGCAGTAGGTGGCATAAGATCACACACCCAACAATTAGTGATGTTCACTACTAACTAGTGTTGATGCAGAAGCTGTACAAAAGAATTGCTTACAAATTCTGATCTTCTAACCTGCTCATGTTCAGGAAAAGGGTGAAAAGAGTGCAAAGAAACAATAGTAGGAAAAGACATAGGTTGGGAAGTGGGTGCAGAAGTCAATTGAGTAGAGAAAAACAATCCCACCCATAAATGACAACGTCATGTTTAAAAGACACTAGAAAACACGTTATTAAGAACATATAGACAACGGGAGAAAGTAGTGACCACTATTTACAAATGAAATAATAATTTTTCACAACCCTAACCAAAAAGCAAATCCTAAAATTATCTAGTAACATTTTTAGGGCTCCTCTGCATTTAAGTAATTTTTGTATGTTCAGGTGGAACAGTGGTGACTCTCATCAATGCTCTAAGGTGAAAAGGGGGTACTCTTTCCACAGAAAATGGACTTTATTCTGCTTTTACTAAACAGAATAGTACTTTAAAACAATGCCAGCAAAACAATCAGTCTCCTAACACCTAGTCTATACAATCACACGGAAACCTCTTGTGAAACCAACTATGCCCAGAGTCCGTTCAAAAAGCCTCTCTGGCAGGCTTCTATTGTCCATCAAATTTTCTTTTGTTGTTTTCTTTCGCATGGGCCTCTCAATTCAGGCCTCTTCGTGAGAAAAGTACTGCTTAGTTGGAGTGCCCTCCTGGCAAACACCCACAGCTCACTCGAAAGTCTCAATGTCTTAAAGCAATGCACCAGTGTCTCTCCTCTGTGGCAGATACTACAAACAATGTGCTCTTCATTGATCAAGGGCACAAATCATCTCGTGCAGACCCAAGCACCATTAATTGGGAAAAAGCTCAAGCTCAGCAGCACTTTCAGACTCCAACACTCATTATTTAGTGTCAAAGGACGCTCAAGCTGCTCTTTCATGGGCACCAAAATATAGTGCCTTTTTCCAAACTTGAAATCTCCGGTGCACTGCCCTTCTTCCGTTGGAGCAAAGAAAAGGGGGTGTGTGGCCAAAACTCAGGCCAAGGGGCTCAAGGGATTGCACACTGTCAGAGGTTACCAGCACATGACAGGTAGAGAAATGAAACCTCAAAACAGCTCTGCCATCAACAACAGGAATCCTTCTCTTTAGCTCTTTTACACTGAAACTTTGGTTTTGTGATGTCCAACGCCGTCTGATGGAGCAAGTACGATATCATGCGCTGGCGATCGCTGTCCAGCTTTGCTACTTCCTGGGTGCTGAGACTGTAGGGCCAAGATGTCCGTCTTTCATCTGTAGCTGTCACTGATGGGAATTAGGCTTAAATCAATGTCTTGCAGGTTATTATGACTTGATACCTGCAGAATCTAGTGACGTAGGAAGTGTGCCACAGCTGTTAGTTTCCTTCAATTTAGTACAAAAACAGTTCATGGTTTTTAACAAGGGGACTGCAAGCAGGTGGTCTGCAATCTTCAAAGGAGTAGCCATACACCATGGGCATAAAATACAAAGACAAAGGCAGAAGGGCAAAACAGGGTCTGTAGCATCTTTAATTCAGTTCTCTCCATTATTCTCTGCCATCTATAGCTACATGAGAATTCTATCTGAATGGATTTCCTCACACAGTGGCATTGTCTAATGGGGTAAACACATATTTGCCTCAATGATTAAGTCTAGGTGTTCCTCCTTACCTTAGAACATCTCAATAGAGAAATCACATGATACCGATTATCAGGGACATGTAGAAACCTTCCTTTAAAAACTGTGCATCAGGTGCACTATGCAATACACAGGCTAATAGTCAAATGTGCAAACAAAAAGACAAGAACTAGAGGGTCCTGATATTTGCATGATTAGGACACATCTGATCCCACAAAAAATTAAAGTAGCAGGAACAGAAGGGAACCGAAAACCAAATTAAAATAGACATTGAAAATTCGTCATGTTCAAAAAGGTAAACATAAGATATCTCCTATTGAGATGGAAAACTTGTCTTACTATAATATTGAGTCAGTTAACCAGTCTATCGCTACCCTGACAGTCAGGCTGGAAAACATTGAAGCAGCAAATTCTTGAAAACCAGTCTGGTCATACCAAAGGGAATTATACATAACATGGGGGTCCCTGGTACATCACTGCAGTCTGGAAATGTGAACCTGAACAATACATCAATAATAATAAAAGGGCTGACTGGTGAAAGGAATTCGAAAAAGAGAAATGGGACTAGGACATAGCTAAAATCTCAATAACTAAGCATGGTGCGACATTGGTCAGGGGAAGTAACCAAAGAAAAAATCTATAGAAAGAACAAAAAAAATTATTTGGGTGATAGTCAGGCATGTGACACAACACCAAGAGTACGGGTGATACACAAAGGCCAAAGTTACACAAATTTTAACTCTACCGTTGGCGACTACACCATATACGGTACTCCTAGCTAATGTTTCAGTTCCTTCTTCAGGAAAAAATGAAAACCTGGTTTTCTTTTAAGGAACGAAAGCCATATGCTACTTAGGAAACAGAACATCATTAACTAATGTAATATAGAAATTAGGCCACCTTGAGTCACAGATCTATAATTTCATCCTTAGGTCCAATCAAGGATACATAAATGTAGGGCTGCCTGTTCCTTTAAGGGAAGGGGCAGTAACGTGACTAACTGCAGGTGACACACTTTGATCCTGTATATCTCTTTTTATTTTCCTTCAATACCATTATAGCCAAATAGACATTCACTGGTGAAGTGTTGTCTTTTATTTTCACAGCATGAAATATCATTATCTGTGGAATTTAGTAACCAGAACAAGTTCAACCAACTGTTGCGTAGCGATGGGCATCGTCATGACCATCCCCTCACAACACAGGGGAGCTTGTAATAGTATCAAAAGCAGCAACAAACATGCAAAAAACAAATAAAAAAAATAATAAAAACGCACAAAACGTCAAGCCATCAGATATACTTGCTGTGTATCAAGCACAAAAAGCATAGACAAAACAATAGCATGTGTGAACAAGCGGTGACACACAACACCATGTCATGTACTTTATGCACTGTAAACCTGCAGCCCAAAACCCAATATTTGGGCCTGTTTAATTTGTCAGGTTTAAAATCCTTACCCTCCTTTTGACAGTAGATCACCAGGCAATGGAAATCTGCTGTCAAATATAACTTTACTGTTTCTCTTCTAACATACAGGACCAGCAAGAACAATTCATGATAGGACCAAATACATGAAAATAAATTTCCATTACTTAACTGTTACCCTCTTGTCAGTTACTTCGCAACATGAAGCCACCTTAGTTTTACCTTTCTAAAAGTAAAAATTGTTACACTGACACTCCATATTAATTTGGCACCTACAATTTCCACTGTGAAAAATAAGTCTTAATTGGCAAATCGTTCTCATTAAGGCATGTAGCCTTCAAATTTTTTTTAAAAAAGGGCTGCATCTTATTTTCTGTCTAAGACTTAATGCAACACTTCGTTTTCTGTCAAATAAAAGCAACTAGCAGGCATCATTTTATTTTTTTAGAACGGAGACACAAATGTATCAGTTCTGCAGAGCATTTAACATGATGTTGGGACATTCGAAGAAACCCCTTTTTTTTATATTTTCCCTTTGAAATTAAGTTCTTTAATTGTATTGATGTTCTTCTGGAGAAACCAGAAATCCCACTTTTAGAGGCCCGTAGGGTCATTCTGCATTTCACAGAGACAAGGCCCTAAGTTAAAAGGTCACAGGTGTCAACATGACAGCCTCCTCCATTGTTTATGGGAAAACTAAAGATAGCATCTCAGCAGCGTGACTTGAGCCAGCCTCTGTAGCTCTCCTAGCTTCTGCCACTCTGAATCTGTCAAAGACAGTAGGCCTTCCTATTTTCCTTCTAACCTGCAATAATTCACTCTATTTAAAAAAAAAATCAAATTCCTTTTTAGGCGCTAAAAAAATTATCTCTATTTCCAGATTATTAAACTACATTTACTGTGAATAATTCACAAACCTTAATAACACACATACCAGTTGTTAGAATAAATGCTTGTTGCAATCCCATGCAATGGTACATATTTCATCAACCTCGAATGAATGAACGTCTCAGTAGGCCCAGCTGAAGTTAGAACCTTCAACCTTGATATTAAAACAAGCCTTTGTACTGGCACATTGACTCATTGAATCATAAGAAGGCACAACCTGCAAATATATATCAAACCTAAATGTATGCATTTACTGAAGCCTGAGACACTTTAAAAAGTACTCTGAATGAAAGAAAATGCAGTTTAAACAGTGCTTTTGCCCAAAATCGACTTTGATATTTTAGGCATTAAAAAATCAATATCCTACAATTTTCTTGCATAATATGCATTACCAGAATGTCTATTACACAATCCATGAGTCAGCCATTGAAAATATTAATTTATACTTTATAGAAATGAGCTTGTTTGCTCCTGCGCCAAGGGAAAATTGCACATACAAATGTCATTTTAGCGGTGCAACATAACTTAAATTAAATTTTAATGTTAGGAGGTCATAGTATAGGTATTAAGCTTTATAAATATTAAAAAACGATTTTGAAAGGCACTTATTTTTTAAATAATTTTTCCATAATTAATAATTTTCTTTAAAAAAAAAAATAAGAACCCAATTATTCTTTTTTTTTTTTGGGATAATTCCACATATAAAAGCAAGCTGCATCCCTTGCCTATTATTTGGGATACATTAACTCACAAGCCTAAGCGCATAAGCCTAACTTGAAATGCGTCACATTTTTGCGCCACTTTCATTTAAAAGGAAGGTTATGCAAAATTCCACCCATGTTTAACTGGGAAAGTGCTGGCTGAATTGAAAATAGATAATTTCGTTTTTTTTTTGGGGGGCCCTATTTATATCTATTGAATGTGTTTTCTAATTTTTTAAGCATTTAACGGCAGTTTTGTATATGTGCACAATTGCTCATTCTATAAATTAAAGAGCAACATATAGCTATGTTAGCACATCACATGGTTCATTTCTGGATTTTTTCTAAGTTTCTACTTAATATTAATTAACCAACATTTTACTTAACAAACTGAAAACATCAAGAAGACCCACAAACACACATTGAGCTCATTTCAGATATAAACAGAAAACACTCAGGACACACAATACAGCGCGCTTTAGCCATTTTTCATAAATAGCGCCGTCGCAATTTACTTACAGAACCGTTTGCAGATCCTAGTTGTAAGTCATATTTACAAGAAAAAAAAAAACTTTTCTCAATTATTTCCGAGAATAGCGGACCCATACTTTATTAAACGTGATGGGGCCCACTCCGTGCTTCACATATAGTTCAAAGGTTGGAGTTCCAATCGGAGGAACCGGACATGAGTCCTCCAACCGGGAGTCCCTTTTACAACCAAGACAAAACAAATTTCCAAGTCTGCTAAGACCAGGCATCTTCGCTCACTAGTCTAGCTTCAAACTTCAAAGGATTATCGTTTACGATAGTCTCGTGAATACACGAGTCCTTCGGCTTTGGTACTTGCAAGTTCCAAATCAAAGTGATCCCAAAGGGATACCAAACCAAATGTCCAATTAAGGACCAAACCAAGTGTCCAACTAAGGACCAAACCAAGTGTCCAACTAAGGACTGGGAGACGCTCCACTTATACTTAACTGAAAATATCAATGACGTCACCAGAAGACTCGTCTTATCGTTTCGCTCTACCAAAAATCAAGGGTCCAAATCAGGGCGATAGCCAGGGCAGCAGTCCTTCATAGCCGTCGGGAAGCGGGGAACCTCGCAACAAAGACTTTCGGACCACGTCGACATGCAGGGGTCGATGAAGTGGCGGCCTTCCTCCAGAATTTTCACACGAAGCTCCCCACGGACCTCAGGCTTGGACCGGTACCGCTGGTATCGCCCCACGTTTGGGCGCCAACTGAGGTACTGGGTTTTTCAGAACCGGTACTGATCCGGTAACCCAGCGGTGCCAGGGTACACCCAAAGACCTCGGGTACTTTCCTGATTCAGACTACAGAAACTCAGAGTCTTCTAGGTGAAGTCAAAGATCGAATTTATTGGCTGCAACCAATTGACAAGTGTCCTAGAAGTACAACAGCACGATTTGTATGTTCTCAGGAGACTGTGTTTCAATGCAAAGTCAGGTTTCCTTATATACAGTTTTTTAAGCTTCAGGCAAACATTCTTGACATTTTGGTTGGTCATTCACATGTTTTCACTACAAAGGAAAAAACAGTGTCATGATGAAACCTCATATTTCATGTCATCCAACCCATAATAAATTACCCGGCAAGGCCTAGTATTTTACATCAGATAAGTGTGGACCCCTAATAAAAACGGGCACCTCCCCCTCGTAAAGTAAGAAGAAGAAAAGAGCAGGTGCAGGTGTGAGCAAGTTAGGCAGGGTGTGTGAGCGATAATAAGGGTTTTATGGCCTGGTGTGCCTTGATGCTATCTGATTCGGCCACTGGGAGAGGGACTGACCAAACAGGTTTGGCCTGAGGCAATGGTTCCAGCTTGCCCAGGTCAGAGAAAAGTCAATCAAGGTGTACGTGTCCTTGGAATCAAATCTGACTGTATTATAAGCCTATGTGAGGGCAACTTTTAAAAATGGCTGCCGTGTATAAAATGGGAGCCACGAGTGCAGGACGAAAATGGCGATTTCGAGGTGAAAACGCTGCTGGAATTGAGCGAAAATGCTCATGCTTAGTGTACTAGTCATTATCGGTCTTTTGATACTAAAATCGTACTGCTGTGGCAAAGTAAATTACATGGGTCCAGAATTTTTAGAACCACATGGGACGGCAATTAATATCAACATCCCTCGAAAGTATGGAGAGGGAAAATCCCTAAGTGTGAACACCTACTGTATGTTTGTCTTTCGTGCTTGATCTTGACGCCTTGGCGCTGTGACACTGATAATAAAACCCATAACAAGTGGCCTAACTATAAACAAGGCCGCCATCTTAAAGGAAGTAAATAATTAAATGGACTAAGACAGAGCAAGCTAAGTAGGTTAAAAGTCACTAGGTGACGGGGGCACGAGTTTACAAGCCTACGGCTAAGCTAACTCCTGTTATCCCGTTAAAACAAACTAGGATTCACTACAGCGTCAACATTTGTTTACGCTATTGTATGGCATATATATATATATATCGAGAGAGAGAGCGACACAATATTCCATTATAACTGCATCTACAGTTTTACAACAGGCGCAGTGTAAGTATGGAGTCTATTCTATTTTCCAACATGTTAGCAAACACCATAGAATACATTTCAAATATATTTTCTTCCATGCTTCCCTGGCATCTCACTGGAACCGTTTCCAAAACTGCAATCACCTGCAGGTACTACTAGCAGAGACTACGTTCAGCTTCACTTCCTCACGAATCAATTAAGTTTATTTGCTCCCAATGCTGCCTGATACCATAAATCATGCCATTGAAAACAGGGAGTTCTTGATTTCCTGCCATGAAAGTGGATTAGTTTCGCAGTCAAGGTGTACAGGTATTTCCCCGAATAAAATAATGGCCTTTCATGGAAAAAGGGATAGAGAAATGTAACAAAAATAGCTACAAAATAGATGAAAGATTCATCGCTAAACTTATTCGTTGTTAATGCTAATGAGAAACCAAACTGAAACATTTAGCTGCACAGCGGGGCTGTTTACATGCTGCTGTTTTTAATTGTGACAAGGCTCCACACATTCATGTTCCTGGGCGAGCAGTAATAATGATGTAGTTTGTTCACAGAAAAAAGAGAGAACGGACTTATTATGAGAAAAATATCGTATACTGTAATACATGTTGATACTCTAGGATAGTAAAACATTTGGTATAATGAGAGACTATGTAGATGAGCACTTGAAAGAGTAGTCCAGAGATTGTGCCAAACCTGTACAAGAGAGTAGCATGCTGCTGCCTGGATCTGTTTGCTGCTATGGCTCTAAGGACTCCAGTCTTGTGATTGTGATTTCACTGTTCCTTTTTATGATGGTCCATGGCCGCTATGGGAACAAGAGGTCCTTCTGTCCAAAAGTACGATTCACTCTACATGTCAGACTTCTTTACTGAAACGGATGAGGAAGAATTTGAGTACTCTCAGAATATGTGCCCTAGTTTAACTTTCTTGCGATGTTACCCTCATTGCTACTACATAATTAACACGGTAACTTCGTTCATTTCTTTGAGAAATGCTTTACGTTGTACAACTTTGATTCCATCAAGGTGGCTTCAGGTGTGCCCCACTTTTGTCATTAGACCTATGTGGTTAATTGCAGTGGATTATTGGAGTGACAGACTGATGTTGAAAGTACACGTTTCGTTCTACATGTCTCAATGCTTTACTGAAGACATTTGAAAACTCATAGAAAATGTGTCCTCATTTTGCGTTTCTAGAGCACCAACTCTAATTTGCATGACAAAAAGAACCCTCACATTTAAAGTGAATGACCATTGAGCTTTGAGATGGTAATGCATGAATAAAACCACTTGGTTAAAAGTACAGGGGGATTGAATGTGTTTTTAGTAATTTGAAGTACAATGTATTTATAAAGGGGTGAAAAATAGTTAACAAAAAAGCTGTCTGCATAAGTAAAGCATTCCTTTCCACATGTTTAACAACTCCTTAGTTTTAAAGTAGTAATATTTTGATTGACAAAATATTAGAAAAAGCAGAAATTCAGTTAAACAAATCAACTGTTAAATTAGAGTAAAAGGTTTGTTTTGGAATGTGACACAAGCTAACATTAAAAAAGCAAAAAAACACTGAAATATGTCAGTTATAATTTAATTATCTAACTATAACTTATGCACCACTTATGAACCCGGATGCCATCCCAAAAGCCAATATATTTGTTTCTATTTGGCCAATACCATGGATTGAGAGAAGTACTGGATGGTCTGATTAGCTGGCTGAAATCTGGGCAAAACCTTCTCTCATATTATGGCTGTCATTTCAAGACTAGGAGCTCAGTCTCTGAGTCCTGGAAAAAAGTAACAAAGGACATATAAGGAGGCAGTATGCGTACAACCTGACCCCAGACGCATTTGGCTTTAATCAAAATAAAATGTATTTTTTGTCACAGGAACTGCAGATCTGCAGCAACTGCATATCTAGTGGCTATACCCATGGTAAACAATAAGGCTCTCCTCTGTGTTACAGCAAATCCAGCTGCAGTTTCAAAAACAAATTAAAAAAGACAGAAGGGTTTAGTAGAGGACTACAGCAAAGAGTCTGTTAGGGCAAACACAATTGTGCAGGCCTTCAGCCGTGAGCAGGTTGGGTCGGCCACTCACAGGGGTCTGGAGCAGGGTTCAGACAGAGACCAGGGCTTGTGGACAACTCCTCCACTCGGCATCACTAAAGGCCTGCACAATGCCTGAAGGCCATGTGTAGGGGGCTTGCCTAGAGGTGAGGCCCTGCATTCGGCTGTTTGCTGCTCAAGACCAATGTAGAGTTTGGCAGCCCATGCGCAATGGGGTAGTTGTCAGCCTACAGGGTCTAGTAGCAGGTTAGTTAGTGGGCAGAGCGCTGCATTGGGAACATTATAATGAAATGAACTTAAAGATGGATGTGCTAGCACTCCATTTGACTTAACATTGTATGATTCTGGGTACTCACTTAGGCCCTCATTACAACCCTGGAGGTCGGTTTTAAAGCGGCGGTAAAACCGTCAACAGGCCGGCGGTAAAAAAAAGGGAATCATGACCATGGCGGAAACCGCCAACACATACAGCCACTTTAACACTCTGACCGCCACAGCGGTAGAAACAAACACCTCAGTGGTAATCGCCAACAGACAGGCGGAAGACAATGTACTGCCTACTGTATTACAAGACACCAATCTGCCACCTTTTCCGGGGCAGTACCAACGCCATCAAAAGCATGGCGGAAACAGTACTTGGAACGGAAACCACTCACCTCTCGACACCCAACGAGGAACCAGGATGCCATGAAGCCCGAGTTACAGGTGCTACCGATGTTGGTTTACTTCCTCTTCTACCAGGAGGCAGCAAAGATGGGGGCGACAACCACGGTGAGTACTGCACCTAGCACACGGGGGGAGGAAAAAGAGAGTGACACACACACGCAATACGCAACATCCCCACCCCCACCCACAACACCATACACACAAATACATGCCGCAACATTGCATATACACCCCGTAACCCTCTGGAAGAACGCAAGGACAAAAGGAAATGATTGTAACAAGTGTAATCATCTAAAATTCAGATATGGAAACAGGTCTGCAACAGATCAGTATATACAAATATATACAGCAACTACACAAGTCCAGATAGTGTTCCATTCATTGTCCGTGGACCAGTGGTCCCAAAATGCATTGGCGAAGCCCACACATGATACCTGCCTCTAAACGGAGAAAACACTGCTGGGGCATCAGGTCGAAAAAAAACAGGCACCTCAGGGGGAAGGGGAGGGGGGCACCTCAGCCGGATGATGGGACGACGCCACTGCTCCACGAGGGGGCTCCATGCCCACTGATTGGCCCTGGGGAGTGCAAAGCCACAGTCTCACAAGTCTCTCAAGTGGGTGGTTGGCCCACTGTTTGGTCCTGGGGAGTGCAAAGCCACAGTCTCACAAGTCTCTCAAGTGGGTGGTTTGCCCACTGTTTGGTCCTGGGGAGTGCAAAGTCACAGTCTCTCTAGTGGATCCTTTTCTCCACTGGTTCTGAAGGGGGCTTAGTGCCCAGAGTGCTTCATCCTGCTAAGGACTGGGGTAGTGGATCCTTTTCTCCACTGGTTCTGGAGGGGGCTTAGTGCTCAGAGTGCTTCATGCTGTCAAGGACTGGGGTAGTGGATGCTGTTCTCCACTGGTTCTGGAGGGGGCTTAGTGTCCAGAGTGCTTCATCTTGCTAAGGACTGGGGTAGTGGATGCTGTTCTCTACTGGTTCTGGAGGGGTGTAAGTGCCCAGAGTGCTTCATCCTCCCAAGGACTGGGGGAGTGGATGCTGTTCTGTTCTCCACTGGTTCTGGAGGGGGCTTAGTGCCCAGAGTGCTTCATCCTGCCAGGGACTAGGGGAGTGGATGCTGTTCTCCACTGTTCTGGAGGGGGCTTAGTGCCCAGAGTGCTTCATCCTGCTGAGGACTGGGGTAGTGGATGCAGTTCACCACTGGTTCTGGAGGGGGCTTTGTGCCCAGAGTGCTTCACATGGCGTGTGGCAGTTCCCATTCTTGCACCTGGGTGTCAGAGCCACGAGATTTCCTGGGAACAGGTAGCATGATACTCCATGGCGGCAGAGACACACTCCACCCTGCGGCAACTGAGCCTGCCAACTGCTCGTACTGCCAGTGCTGCTTGTGGTGCCTCATGTACGCTGCGAAGAGTCCCAGACGTCTCCTGCAGCCTTGGACGACTGCCCACTGGGGATGATGTCCACGTCGGCTGTGGTGGCACAGTCTGAGTACGTAGCGGGGCAGGTGGCGGTGGTTGCGGCTGTGTCAGCGGCAGACATGCTGGCGGTGGTGCATGTGTCAGCACCTGTAGAAGGGGACACCAGAACGTCTCCTGCAGCCTCGGACGGCTGCCCACTGGGGATGATGCTGGGGACTGGAGCAGAGGCAGCAGACGCGCAGGTGGGCGTGCAGGTGAGCGTGCAGGTGGCAGTGCAGGTGGTGGTGGTTGCGGCGGTGTCCACCATAGTAGAGGTTGCTGTTCTGACCTGCAGAAGGGGTGTTACCAGTCCCTCACCCTGAGGGTCCGTGCCCTGAGCTGACTTCCCTTTAGCCTTGTGTCCCTTCCCCACCTTGGAAGTCGCTGCTGGGACCTTGGCACTGTCCTCTTTTGTCTTGTAGGAGGCCTTGCTGCTTGCTTGGTGCGGCTTGTCCTTACGGCTTGTCCCCTTCTTCACCTTGGCAGGTGGTGGAATAGGGTGATCCTTGGCCTCATTGGTTAGCGCACTGGCAGCCCTGATGGGTGCAGCCTGCGATGTTACAGGACTTGCAGGGACCGCAGTGCTGGAGGATTTTGTGGCAGAGGTGCTGGGCTGGGATCTGGAAATCCTGGCCCTAGGGGAAGGATGGGGGAGGTGTAGGGAAGAGGTCAAAGTTAGCGAGGAAAAGTTTTTTAGACACACTGGGACGGGAAGATGGAGGGGGTTTGGGAGTGGAGGAGGAGATAGTGGTTGTAGGAGGTGCACGTAGTGCATGCAGGTGTGAGTGTAGACGAGACTGGGAGGGAGGAGGAGGATGTGGAGGAGGGGGACACAGTGGAGACACCTGGAACCCACAGAAGCCTGACTAGGTGTAGAGGGCCACTAATACTTTTGGGGTTGGACTGGCACTGAGCTTGCCTAACAACTCCTGCCCTGCCCTAGAGGAACCCACAGCCCTCTTCCCACACCCAGAAACCTCATAAAGCGCACAGAGTCAGCTGCATGAGACAGTACTCACCCCCTTGTGGCTGCTGTGATGCCCTCAAGCGCCCATCCAACTCCGGATATGCCACCGCCAGGATCCGGTACAACGGGGGTCATGGTGCGACGGGCACCCCTTCCACGTTGGGAGGCCATCCCCAGCTGGGCCTCCGCCGTCTTCTTGGTCCAGCGGCGCAGGTCCTCACATCTTTTGCAGCAGTGGGTGCTCCGTCTATGGTAGACCCCCAGGGTCCGCACTTCCTTGATGATGGCACGCAAAATACCCTTCTTCTGGTGGGCGCTGACCTAGAGGAAATGTAAAGTAGGAATGGATTTTACTCCCCTGTCTGGTTATTCTTACTTATTGGCCACAACCACCCACTGTGGCCCACAAACACATACACCCTAACGTCCTCACATGCTGGCCTCTGCCCACCCCCCACCTGTATCTTCCATCTACGCCAGTCCATACATTCATGTCCCATCCATCATGCTCACAGTGTACTCAGCTGTTTGACTACAGAGATTACAGAGGTGTCTGGCTATGGTAGAGTCCCTAATGGTTGGTGTATGTCACACAGTTGTCCCTCTATATTTGCAGGTGACTCTGGTTACCCCAACCTGTCAAGGCTACTGACCCCAGTGAGGAATCCCAGGACAGGGGCAGAGGAACGCTACAATGAGGCACACGGGCGGACTAGGAGGATAATTGAGCGCACTTTCGGCCTCCTGAAGGCCAGGTTCCAGTTCCTCCATCTGACAGCTCCCTATACTGCTGACCGAAGAAGGTGTGCCAGATAATCGGGGCATGCTGTATGTTCCACAACCTGGCTTTGCGACGCCAGGTGCCTTTTCTGCAGAAGGATGGGCCTGATGTTGGTCTTGTGGCAGCTGTGGAGCCTGTGGACAGTGAAGAAGAGGAGGCAGAAGAAGAAGATATTGACAACCGAAACAACATCATCATGTAATACTTCCAGTGAGACAAAGGTAAGAGACTGCCACTGCTCCTCTCATATCAGACTGCTGTAGGACATTGCATGATTCTGCCTTTTTGCCTCTGTGTATGGACCCTGACAGTTCACTTTGGCTTTCCATCTTACAGATCTGTGTACCACTTTGTGCCTTCTGCTATGTTTACTGCTGCCCAACAACTGTCTAACATTGGTATGTGAAAATGAACATTGGCATTCTATTTTTCTGAAAGTTTGCAATAACACATTTGTGAAAGTACAGACTGACTCTAGATTGATTTGTGATTCAAGGGTGTTTATTTCTGTGCTAATAAGTGGAGGGGGCTGTGCAATGGGCTGGGGTGATGGTGGAGGAATGTTCATGGTGGAGTCCAGTCTATTGGCATCACAGTTGCATTGTCCAAGGGGGCATAGGAAGTGGAGTAATGGCAGTTGAAGGTGGACAGGGTAACAGAGTGGGACAGAAGGGTGACTATCAGGAGAATCTTATTTCCTGGCGGGGGTCTTGGCAATGTTCTCTGTCTTGTGCCTGGATCGCAGGGACCATTTGCGGGGTGGTTCTCCTTCTGCAGGGCGTGGGGTGCTGGTGGCCTGTTGGTCCTGTGGCGGGACCTCCTTTCCACTATCGCCGGCAGAGATGGAGGGCTGTTCATCATTCAGGCTAGTGTCAGGGGCCTGTTGATGTGCCACTGTGTCCTGCTTGGTGTTAGCCATGTCTGCCAGCACCCCTGCAATGGTGATCAGGGTGTTGTTAATGGAGTTCAAGTCCTCCCTGATCCCCAGGTAGTGTTCATCCTGCAGCCGCTGGGTCTCCTGAAACTTAGCCAGTACTGTGCCCATGGTCTCCTGGGAATGATGGTATGCTCCCATGATGTTTGAGAGTGCCTCGTGGAGAGTGGGTTCCCTGGGCCTGTCCTCCCCCTGTCGCACAGCAGTCCTCCCAGCTTCCCTGTTATCCTGTGCCTCTGTCCCCTGAACAGTGTGCCACTGCCAATGACCCCAGGTCCCTGATTGTCTTGGGTTAGTGGGTTTGCCTGGGGTCCCTGTAGTGGTGGACACACTGCTGATTGACGTGTCCTGGGGACAGTGGCATGGGCCCGCTGGGTGGGTGCTGTGGGGGTGTTTCCTGAGGGAGAATGTTCTGTGGTTGTTTGTGACAGTGGCAGGAGAACCGACTGTCCCCAGTTCCCAGATGGGCCGGGCTGGTCATCTTGATCTAGGCGTGCAGAGCTGCAGTTGTCACTGTGGGCCTCTTCTGTGGGGGTACTGGATATGGCTGGCACCTCCTGTCCGGTGACGTTCGGTAGGGGTCCTGTTGGGGGGTAAATGCATAGTTATTGTATCTGTGTTTGCCCCCTTATCCAATGTGTGAGTTACCCTCTACTCCTGTGTTTGGCTTATTGTCTTTGGCCTTGCGTGATTGTTAATTTTGGGGCCTGGGTAAGTATCTGTACTGGACATGCTTTGGTGATGGGTGTCCATGCATTGGTGTGACATGCAGGCCTTGGGATTGGGATGTGTGGATTGTGTTAATGGGGTATCTGTGGGGTGTTGGGGTGATGGGTGTGAGGGTAGGGGTAGGAGTTTGTGATGGCATGCAGGTAGCGTGGGGGGACATAGTAGTAAAGATATGACTTACCAGAGTCTAGTCCTCCTGCTACTCCTGCAAGGCCCGCAGGATGCATGATCGCCAAAGACTTGCTCCTCCCATGTGTTTAGTTGTAGGGGAGGAGGTGGGGGTCCACCGCCAATCCTCTGTACTGCTACCTGGTGTCTGGATACCACGGAACGCACCTTCCCCCGTAGGTCGTTCCAACTCTTCCTGATATCATCCCGTGTTCTTGGATGCTGTCCGACTGCGTTGACCCTGTCGACAATTCTCCGCCATAGCTCCATCTTCCTTGCAATGGATGTCTGCTGCACCTGTGATCCGAATAGCTGTGGCTCTACCCGGATGATTTCCTCCACCATGACCCTGAGCTCTTCCTCAGAAAACCTGGGGTGTCTTTGAGGTGCCATGATGTGGTGTGGGTGATGTGTGAGGTGCTGTCTGCTGTGATGTGTGGGGGGATGTGTTGGGGTGTGTTGTTTGAGGTGCATGGATGTTGTATGAGTGATGGTGTTGTGTGCCTGTGGATGCTGGTTTTGTGTTTGCTATTCTCTCTCTCTCGGCTTCTTCCAAACAGGTCAATGTAAGGGGTTGTGGGTAATGTGGGTGTGTGTTTTATATTGGATTGGGTGTGTGGGTGTGGTGTGTGTAGGTGTCAGGTGTGTGTATTTAGAATTGTCCAATGTGGTAGTGTTTTGTAACTCTGTGTGTATTTTGAGCATGGCGGTGTGTACTGCCAAGGGATTACAGTGGTTGAATGACCACCACGTTGATTTGTGGGTCGTGATAGTGTGGGCATAGTTCTGTTGGCGTGACGGTGTAGGTTTTGGTATCGCCAGTTTATCACTGACCTTTGGTGTGGCGGACTTGTCTGGGTGTCGGTATTGTGGCGGATTATGAGATGTGGGTCGTAATACCTGTAGTGGATTTCCGCCGCGGCGACGGTGTCTTGGCGGACGTCAGCACGGCGGTAAGCGGGATTTACCACCACGGTTGTAATGAGGGCCTTAATCTCCAAAGTATTGAAAAAAAGAAATGTGTACATTTATTTATGTAAACCAAACATTAAGGGGGTCATTCTGACCCTGGCGGTAAATACCGCCAGGGCGGAGGTTGGCGGTAGCACCGGCAACAGGCTGGCGGTGCTCCGCCGGGCATTCTGACCGCGGCGGTACAGCCGCGGGCAGAAGCGGAAAGCCGGCGGTGTACCGCCGACTTTCCGCTGCCCATGGGAATCCGCCATGGCGGCGCAGCTTGCTGCGCCGCCATGGGGATTCTGACACCCCATACCGCCATCCTGTTCCTGGCGGTTCGCCCGCCAGGTACAGGATGGCGGTATGGGGTGTTGTGGGGCCCCTGGGGGCCCCACAAAGAATTTCAGTGTCTGCTTTGCAGACACTGAAATTCGCGACGGGTGCAACTGCACCCGTCGCCACTTCCCACTCCGCCGGCTCCATTCTGAGCCGGCTTCCTCGTGGGAAGGGTGTTTCCCGCTGGGCTGGCGGGCGGACTTTCGGCGGTCGCCCGCCAGCCCAGTGGGAAACCCAGAATGACCGCCGCGGTCTTTTGACCGCGGTACGGTCTTCTGGCGGTTCCCGCTTGGCGGGCGGCTACCGCCGCCCGCCAAGCTTAGAATCAGGGCCTAAATATGCCCTCCAATTTAGAAAACATTAACCACCAGAATGACAAAAGTCCGTTAAGGGGAACCACCAAGAAATGTAAATCTTCTTACAATTTTAGGTGAAAATAGCACCAAAAACCACAAAGCACCAATGTTAGCTTATGCTCACTGTAGACAGGGACCCAGCACACTTTGCTGATTGCAATCAATTGCGAGATCAGATATACCAAGCGGCAAAGCCCAGTAAAGACTTTTATTTTCAGACTCTCCAAAATGGAGATCAAGGTCTTCCAGTAGGAAAAAGTAGCAGGCTATCCCTGGCAATGTCAATGCAAAGCTGGATAGCCACTAGGCAAGTGTCATGACTGCCCAAACCACGCAAAAACTGGCACAGTGAGTAAAACTAGGGATGAACATAACTCATGTAATTAAATGTAGCGTGATCATATAGAATTATTGAAAAATTTGGCAAGATCATAGGGAATTGCGCAAGAAAAATAATTGTGCACTTAGTGCTCTTTCCTAGGGCAAAAAAACTCCACTCTCATCCAAAATGGAGGCAAAGATGCATTCTTCTCTATGAAACAGTGTTCGAAATGGGGTCTCTTGTTGGCAGAGGTATACACCCTCGTCCAAGTAGTGACCACAATCCTAGTCAGGGTAAATCACACACAATCCAAATTACCCTGTGTCCACCCTCTGGTGGCTTGGTACTGAGAAGTCAGGATTAACTTAGAAGGCAATGTGTAAAGTATTTGTGCAATAAATCATACAGTAACACAGTGAAAGCACCACAAAAAATACACCACACAGGTTTAGAAACATATAGGATACTTATCCAGTTAAATTAAGGTCAAAACGATAAGGATTTGAGATATCACTTTTGCAAGATTAAAAAGAGTCTTAATCTTAGAATTCAACATTTGTCTCTTGTTTGCACAAAGTACCTGGTTTGCATCAAAATTACCATGCACGGAGACCGCAGAGGAGGAGATGCGTGGAAAAATAGGAATTTCTGGCATGGCACAGACGTTGCGTGGTTTCTTTGCGCGCGGCAGGGGCTTTGCGTCGATTTCCAGTGTGCAGTCTTGGTTCCTCACTGCGATGCGGGGATCTTTTGGGACGATGCAGGGAAAATCCTGGGGTGTGGGAAGAAGTCACAGGCATTGCGTCGATCTGGTAGGCGATGGGTCCAATTTTCTGTATCACGCAGGCTCTGCATTAAATCTTCACTCAGGAAGCCAGATGCGTTGTTCCAGTTCGGCTGTGCAGCGGTTTTCCTGTCGCAGGTCAGGCTGTGAATCATTTCCAGCAGGCTGTGCATCAATTTTTGGCGCAGAAGGAGTTTTCTTGAAGATATGCAGTCTTTTTGGCCCTGAGACTGCAGAAAACAGGAGGCAAGCTCAATCGAAGCCCTTTGAGAGCACTTCTCAGCAAAGTCAGAGGCAAGCAAGGCAGTAGGGCAACAGCAGGGAAGCAGTCCTTCACAGCAAAGCAGTCCATATGAGTCCTTTGGGCAGCCATGCAGTTCCTCCTGACAGGTTGCAGGTTCAGGTCCAGAAGTGTCTGATTTGGTGGGTCAGAGACCCAGTTTATATACCCAAAAATGCCTTTGAAGTGAGGGAGACTTCAAAGAGTGGTTTTGAAGTGCACAAGGTCCCCTTTCAGTACAGGTCTGTCTGAAAGGGTCCCAGTAGGGGGTTTGGCAGTCCATTGTGTAAGGGCAGGCTACCAACCTTTGAAATGAAAGTGTCAGGCCCTTCACCCTTCCAGCCCAGGAAGACCCATTCACTTTGCAGATGTGTCTGAGTGTCCTGTGTTTGTGGTTGTCTGGGTGAAATGCACAAGGAAGCTGTCAACTAGCCCAGCCCAGACGTGGATTGGAGACAAACTGTAAGGCACAGATGGATTTTCAGTGCAGAGAAATTCTCACTTTCTAAAACTGGCATTTCTAGTAGTAATATAAAATTTAACTTCACCAATAAGCCGGATTTTGTATTAGCATTTTGGCCATACTAAACATGAACTATTTACCCCTTTTTGATCAGAATCTACCGCTCAACCAGTATGTGAGGGCAGACCTAATGCTAGCATATGACAGGAGCAGGCCTCACAGCAGTGGAAAATGAATTTAGGAGTATTCCACTACCAGGACATATAAAACACACCTTTAAATGTCCTGCCTTTTACCTACCTAGCACCCTGCACCATGGGTTACCTAGGGCCTATCTTAGGGGTGACTTATATGTAGAAAAAGGGAAGTTTAAGGCTTGGCAAGTACTTTCAAATGCCAAGTCGAAGTGGCAGTGAAACTGCACACACAGGCCTTGCAATGGCAGGCCTGAGACATGGTTAAGGGGCTACTTATGTGGGTGACACAACCAGTGCTCCAGGCCCAATAGTAGCATTACATTTACAGGCCCTGGGCTCATGTAGTGCACTTTACTGGGAACTTATAAGTAAATCAAATATGCCAATTGGGTATGAGCCAATATTAGCATGTTTTTTGGGGAGAGAGCACATGCACTTTAGCACTGGTTAGCAGTGGTAAAGTGCCCAGAGTCCTAAAACCAGCAAAAATGACGTCAGAAAAAGAAGAGGAGGAAGGCAAAAGGTGGCCCTGCAGAGAGGACAAACAGTAAATATCTATACATGCAATTGAACATGAACAGGAAGTACAAGCAGCTGCTCGTGTTTACTAAATATGGTCTTGGGGTTGGATTTTCTGCAGTTTACTCCTGACATTTAACTATTTTCTTGTATCCAAAATGAATGTGGGCATACATTATTGTAGTTAAAAAAGCCCTAAAGACAGCAGATCACGAATAGCGAATACGAGCAACCCTTTTGTAGTACAATTCATCAGGACCTATTCGGTTTGACAGTGAGAACTGGAGACATGAAGGTGTAGAATAGGAGTTAACAAAGCCTACAGATATTTAGTCAATGATAAAGGGCTTTGTGTTTTTGAGAAAACCACGAGAAGCAGACTAGATGTCTGAGGGAAATATTGTTACAAGAAACATTACTTGCACATCTTGCATTTAGAACAAGGTCTATACAAAACATTGCTAAATAATTCTAACTTCAGCGACCCAAAGGGAGCATGGTACAAACACAACTCACTCTTTGAAAAGCAAGCCTGCAGTAGCCTTCAAAAGGAGAGGAAGAGTCTGGAAATGGGGGCCATCTTAAATCTTAAATGTTATAAATACTGCAGCCTAGAAAGCCACAGCCTTGCTAGGCAAATGATGCACAGACTGGAGGGTTGTTCAGCGCTTGCCCGCAGAAGAATCTGAGTTCATGGCATGAAGAAAATAAGTGAAAACAAGTATGCAAACCTGTTTCTTGTTAATGCATTTAGCTAAAGAACAATCTCAATATTCATGTTAAGTATGACAATGCAATTGTAGACAAACTACATTTTTTGTTACAAATTGCTGAAAGCGATAACAAGCTACCACCCCCCAGTAATTGTATGAAATTTGTCAAAACAACATACGCACAAGTCCACCTAAAGTACTGAGTCTAAACAATTGCTCCAGGGGTCATAGGATGAAATTAATGCATAACATCCAGATTTGGTAAACTAGGCACGCAAAGACTTGAATATTTTCCTGTGAAATCTACAAAGGGAAAATTGTGAGGAAGGATTGCGATCCAGAGTACATGATAACTATGTACAATGTTCTGATACTAAGGGGCAAATTTAAGAGCCCCTAGTGCCACATAAGAGTAATTTTTTTTACGCTAATGTGGCCTAACTAGGCCAAAATCGATGTGGCAAATTTACAAAGTGGTGCCATGCATGCATCAATCAATCAATCAATCACATACATTTATAGAGCGCGCTACTTACCCGTTAGGGTTCCAAGGCGCTAAGGGGGTGGGGGGGGTGACTGCTACTGCTCGAAGAGCCAGGTCTTGAGGAGTCTTCTGAAGGCGAGTAGGTCTTGGGTCTGTCGTAGGTAGGTAGGGAGCGTGTTCCAGGTCTTGGCGGTGAGGTAGGAGAGGGATCTGCCGCCGGAGTTGGTTCGTTGGATGCCGGGGACGGTGGCGAGGGCGAGGCTTGCGGAGCGTAGCTGGCGGGTCGGAGTGTAGAAGTTGAGTCTGCTGTTCAGGTAGGTAGGGCCGGCGTTGTGGAGTGCCTTGTGGGTTTGGGTGAGGAGCTTGAAGGTGACCCTCTTGTCGACAGGAAGCCAGTGGAGCTCTTTGAGTAGTGGGGTGATGTGGCTGTGGCGGGGGGCGCTGGTGATGAGTTGGGCGGAGGCGTTTTGGATGCGTTGTAGTCGTCGGAGGTGCTTTGCTGGGATTCCTGCATAGAGTGCGTTGCCGTAGTCTAATCTGCTGCTGACGAGGGCGTGGGTCACTGTCTTCCTGGTGTCGGTCGGGATCCACTTGTAGATCCTGCGGAGGGTGTTGTAGCATGAGGAGGTGACGGCGTTGACTTGTCTGTCCATGGAGAGAGAGGAGTCGAGGATGAATCCCAGGTTGCGAGCGTGGTCGTGGGTGTCGGTGACGTTCCAAGGGTGGTGGGCCACCATGAGTCGTCCCAGGTGGAGGGGGATGTTCCGAGGATGAGGATTTCCGTCTTATCGGTGTTCAGTTTCAGGCAGCTGTTCCTCATCCAGTCGGCGACTGCTTTCATACCTTCGTGGAGGTTGGCTTTGGCGGTGGCGGGGTCGTTGGTGAGGGAGAGGATGAGCTGGGTGTCGTCGGCGTAGGAGATGATGTTGAGGTCGTGACAGCGGGCCACTTGTGCGAGGGGGGCCATGTAGATGTTGAACAGCGTCGGGCTCAGGGAGGAGCCCTGGGCGACGCCGCAGATGACGTTGTTGGCTTCTGAGCGAAAAGGTGGGAGGCGGACGGTCTGGGTTCTACCGGAGAGGAAAGATGCGGTCCAGGCAAGGGCTTTATCCTGGATACCGGCTTTTTGGAGGCGTGTCAGTAGGGTGCGGTGGCAGACCGTGTCAAAGGCCGCTGAGAGGTCCAGGAGGATGAGGGCTGAGGTTTCGCCATGGTCGAGATGGCGTCTGATGTTGTCCGTGGCGGCGATGAGGGCCGTCTCGGTGCTGTGGTTGCGTCTGAACCCGGTTTGCGATGGGTCGAGGATGTCGTTGTCTTCGATGTGGCGTGTCAGTTGAAGGTTAACGATCTTTTCTGCGACTTTCGCTGGGTAGGGGAGGAGGGAGATGGGGCGAAAGTTCTTAAGGTCCTTGGGGTCGGCTTTGGGTTTTTTGAGGAGGGCGTTGATCTCTGCGTGCTTCCAGCTTTCCGGGAAAGTGCCCATTTCGAAGGAGATGTTGATGATCTTGCGGAGCTGGGGCGCGATGATGGAGTCGGCTTTGTTGAAGATGTGGTGGAGGCAGGGGTCGGTCGGTGATCCGGAGTGGATGGAGTTCATGGTCTTGCGTGTTTCGTCGTCGTTGACGTTGGCCCAGGCGGTGATGAGGTTGGTGGTGCTTGGGTTTGGTGTGGTGATGGTGGTGGGAGTGGTCGGGTGTTGAAACTGCTGTGGATGTCAGTGATCTTGCTGTGGAAGAATGCGGCGAGGGAGTCGCAGAGTTCCTGTGAGGGTGGGATGTCGTTGATGTTGGCGCTGGGTGTGGACAGTTCCTTAACGATGCGGAAGAGCTCTTTGCTGTTGTGTGCGTTGTTGTCTATGCAGTCTTTGAAGGAGGTTCTCTTGGCGGTCCTAATGAGGTGGTGGTGTTGGCGGGTGGCGTCCTTGAGGGTTGCGTGGTTGTCCGGTGTGCGTTCTTGGAGCCATTTATTTTCCAGTTTCCTGCAGGCGCGTTTGGAGGCCAGGAGTTTGTCGGTGAACCAGGAGGCTTTCTTGCTGGTGTGGTTGCTGGGGGGTTTCTTCAGCGGGGCGAGGATGTTGGTGCAGTTGTTGATCCATTGTCTGAGGTTGTAGGCTGCGGTGTCGGGATCGGTGGGCTCGCTTGGGGGGTCCTGGGAGAGGGTGGTGTGAAGCTGTTCTCCGGTGACTTTGCCCCAACTGCGGCGGGAGAGCTGGTGGTTGTGGCGGTGTGTGGTGTTTTTTCTGTAGGTGAAGTGGATGCAGCGGTGCTCGGTCCAGTAGGGTTCGGTGGTGTGGTCGAAGGTGACGTGGTCGCTGGTGGAGAAGATTGTGTCTAATGTGTGGCCGGCGGCGTGGGTTGGTGAGGTGACGAGTTGTCTGAGGCAGAGGTTCGCAAGGTTGCTGATCAGCGTGGTAGAGTTGGTGTCGTTGTTGTTCTCGAGGTTGAGGTCCCCGAGGATGATGTAGTCCATTGAGGCGAGTGCATGGGTGCTTGCGAGGTCGGCGATTGCATCGCAGAACTGGGCCCTTGGTCCGGGGGGGTCTGTAGACGAGCGTTCCTCTGAGGGTGGTGTTGGGGTCGGTGTGGATCCGGAAGTGTAGGAGCTCGGCGGCGTTGAAGTGGTTGTCTGTATGGGTGGGGATCTTGAGGGTGGACTTGTGGATGATGGCGAGTCCTCCTACGTAGCCGTTGGTGCGGTCCCTGCGGGTGATCTTGTATCCGTCTGGGATGGCGATGGCGATGTCTGGCGCAGATGAGTCGTTCCACCATGTCTCGGTCAAGAAGGCTACGTTGGGGGCGGTGCTGTCGAGCAGGTCCCAGAGTTCGACGGCGTGTTTGCGTGCGGAGCGTGTGTTGAGGAGTATGCAGCGGAGGTGGTTGGGTCTGACGGTAGTTGGTTTGGAGGTTCGGTCGCAGGTGAAGTGGCAGTTGCGGCAGGCGAAGGGTCCGTGGGTGTGCTTCGGGTGGCTTGATTGCAGTGCTGATCTCGGCCGCTGTTGAGTGCGTGGAGGGAGTTGGCGTCGTAGCTGAGGCTGGGTGTGGTGCGGTGGGGTGCACGGGGACCAGGGGTTCTGGCGCTGGGTGCGGTCCAGGTGCGGACGGGCACAGACGGGCTTGCCTCTGGCGCGCCATCGGCGCGACCGCTGCGTGGTGGCGCAGCAACCGGCATTAAGAAGGGGTGGAGGGAGGGAAGAGCAGCTGGGAGGCGGGTGGGAGAGCATGAATGGGGGGGAGGGGGTGGGGCCGCGGGAAGCGGGGGAGAAGCGGCGATCGGGGTCAGGAACGGCGGCAAAAAACGGAGCTTAGGAGAGAGGGAACAGAAAAGTTAAAAACCTGGCGAAAAAACAGACTGAAATAACGGAGCCTAGGAGGGCCTAAGAGAGAGGGAGCAGAACAGTTGAAGACACGGGGAAAAAGCAGACTGAGATGACGGAGCGCAAGGGAGCCTAAGAGAGAGGGAGCGGAAGAGTTGAAAGCACGGGGAAAAAGCAGACTGAGATAGCACAGAGGGGTGAGAGGAGAGGAGAGATACAGAAAGAAAGGCGGCACAGAGAGAGAGGTGTCAAAGTACACAGAGCACACAATAGTAAGGAAAATACATAACAGAACAGGGCAACAGCAGACAGAACAATACTTACTTCCCACCACTGGGCCACCAGGGATGAGGCGCAGGCGGGAGCCTGCGGGTGGAGGAGGGCCTCGAACTCATGGGCAGCAGCAGCGGCAGTCAGGGCACCAGCAAGGTGCGCTGGGGCAGCGGGGGAGCGTCTTGGCCTGTGAACAGCAAAGCATAGCATTCTTTTGTAACCCTTTGCGCTACATTATGCCTGCATCAGACATCATGTATGCAAAGGGTTAGTTCTCCCATTGGGGTGCCGAAGAAATGGCACAAAGAAATCTAAGAGATTTCTTTGAATCATTTTTTCTGCACTTTTAATGCCTGCTCGAGCTGGCATTAAAAGGAGGCACACCATTGTTTACAATGGGCCTCAATGGGCTTTGCAAGAATAGTGTCAACATTTTTTACGCTAATCCTGCAAAGCCCCGAACTAGCTTCAACATTTTTGATGCTAGTTCCCTAACTACTGCCACGGTGCTCCATATCTTAGATACGGTGCACACATGGTGGCATTAGGGGCTTAAGAAAAGTGGCGTTGTAGTGGGTGCAGCACCACATTTCTTAAATCTGGCCATGTGTGTTTTTGAACTGACGGTGTTTGACATTTCTTGCAGTGTTACAAAAGAAAAGTATTATCAACATGCGTAACAGCCGTTTTAAAAAAGAACCTTGCAAAGAAAAAGCACCATCACCATGTGTAAGAGTTGTAAAAAAAGGATCTTGGAGGGAGTGGCACACCATCATGGCTCGATGGACGTGATCCGTATGAGCTCCACTGCATTCCAAGATCACTCGAGTCAGCTGGGGGCCCTGAAACACCCATGTTGGTCTCCCCATGACAGTGCAATAATCTAGAATGTGGGGCTGTCGGTAGAGGCCCCCCTGAGGTCCCGCGGAGCTTCGAAGAGATGGAGCGGTGCCGGACTGATAGGTTGCACAGGGACCTGGCAATATTTTAGGAATTAATGCGGCCGGCCTCGAGGACCTGTGCTCTTTGGAAACCGGGCCCCTCCGCGCTAACTGCTGTAGGTGCTGCCTAGCACCACTGGTGAGCACCGCTAACCCTTGGGACTGCGGGGAGTGAGAAAACACTCTCGGTAGCCGCATGTTCTTGCACCCCGATGCTGGCGTTCACCGGTCCACACATCTGGACACTCTTTTGGTGCCAGCTTCATGTCCGCAGCTGCACCACCATGGGACCCATAGTTCTGGGATTGAAGAATACTAACTTGGCCTGCCTGACCTTGTAATGGCAGTCGCATATCTTGGCAGCCTGGGAGTCCTTTCTACAATAGCCAGCCTATCTCACTTCTAAAGATTCTACACATTGCCATCAGTATCTGCCACCAGCCACTTTCGAGTGGCAGGGAGACAATAAACACAAACCTACCCTGCTTACTGTACCACTCACCAGGATTAGATGTGGAACGCAGGAGGCCACATGGCCATCCGCATAAGTGCTAATGCCCCAGACATCTCTACTCGAGCACAGACAAGGGGGTGAAATCAACCAGGTGCCCCTTTTACAGAAGGTTAGCGAACCCACTAGGAACTCTGCTGTCTCTGACTTGGCCCTAAAGCCCCTCCATCATTGTACACAGGCAGGCAACATAAGTATCCCCCTCACCTGATCCAAGAGACTTTCTTAATGAGGGCACTTTGGAAAAGACTGCATGAATCACAGAAGCAACGGGGTGACACTCGGACACAGTCTGGCTCAAAAGGGGGAAGATCTGTAGCCAAAGGGTTTCATGAAAGAGCTACCTAGGGAGCTTCACGCAGACCTCGCCACCTCCTTTGAGACCCTGTGGACCGATCTTAACTAAAAACTCACCACATTGCAGCAAGATGTCAACTTTATAGGGATGCAGACACCAGATCTGGATGCTACCTGCCAGACACTGGAAAAGAGGATACGCCTCATAGAGGCCTCCTCAGAAGATCTCAAGGACCATCTCCACACCACTCAACTGAAGTAAGAAGACCTGGAAGAATGTTCCAGGTGGGATGACATTTGGCAATAGAATTTGGAGGAAGGGGCAGATGTTCCTGACTTGAAAGCCTGCATTGTTGGCTTGTCCTCAGAACTTTTAGGCACGGAAGCTCCAAAAATGTAATTCTACAGAGCCCACAGGGTAGGCCCACAACTTCAAGGAGGAGGGAAATGCCCCAGAGGTGTTTTGGCTAAACTCCATTCCTTTAAAGTGAAGAAAGCAATATCACAAGCAGCACACAAAGTTAAGGAGGCCTCCTTTCAGGATTTCTTCTGCTCATTGTTTCAGGATGTGGCTCGGGGAACCGTTTCTCACCACCTACAAATCAAGCCAGTGAATGATAAACTACAGCAAAAAAACATTTGCTGCAGATGGATATATCCTTTTGGCCTGGTCTTCACCTTTAAGAATAAAGCCTACCACTTTGCAGTTCTATATGACGTGGGGGACTTGCTGGACATAACGATTCCTGAGGGAGTCCTTCTGGGGGAAGGAAGCATGGCCAAACTTCCACCAGTGATGCTAACTCTGAGCAGAGGCAGTGGCTCCCCCAGTGATGAGCCAGATAACAGGGGTAGCATTGGCCTCTGGGGTGATCTATCACCTTGATTGAGTCCTTAGCTAACCCTCTTCTACATTGTATCCTCTTGATTTTCTGGTGGGAACCTTCCTCTCTGCCACTGCTGTCCACTGGTGCGATGGGTCACATTCATAATTATGAACCGGTACTACAGTGTTACCTTGTCATGTTCTGAGATGTTGATGGCCATCAGGAGCAACATTATAACACTCTCCTACTATCTCCGGTTTGCTTCAACTTTTTCTTTGATTACATAGCAGTGAGTGCCACATGTGGGACATGAAATACTCACACTTATCTCTTGCAATTCCTATACCTAACTGTTGTAGTCCTAGGCTCTCATTTGTTCATGTTATACTGTTCGTTTTTTACTCCATGGGTGAACCACTAGTGATGTATGGGGAAAACTAGAGGAACTACTTCTGAGAGGAGGTGATACTCCCGCTAAGGAAGGCAGGTTAACACGGGCATACAAGGTCCCCACTAACTGCTAATCTTAATGAAGGTACTGACTACACTAATCTGGAATACAAAGCGGCTCAACTCACCCTTCAAGAGGAATAAAGTCTGGAAGTATCTCCTTGACATCAGGTATAACATAGTAGCCCTACATGGGACCCATCTACGATGCACCGATGAACACTGGCTTCATCACAGGTCTTACCCCCAGATCTATTGTTCATTGGCACTAACCAAACACAATGGAGTTGCCCTGTTCTTTCACTCCACTTTCAATTTTGAACACTAGGCACACAGATGTATAAAGGCAGGAGGTTGGTGATGGTCAAGGGGATTCTTTGAGGAAGATTATGCACAATTGTTTCAGTCTATGGCCCGAACACCGCACAAGTCATGTTTCTGCACTCATTCCTCATGATACTAGGGGATTTTGCAGAAGGAGGGATTATTCTGATGGGCAGCTTTAATCTGGTTTGGGACACAAATCTTGACACTACCCACCCACAGGGGACTCGCACAGGAAGCTTTACAAAAGCTTTCAAACAGGAGATGCACTGCATATGCTTGGTGTATGCATGGAGATCATACCACCCTACTACACGCAACTATACCTTGGTCTCACTTTCTTACCTCACTTATTCACCGCAGAAGCACACATTTCTCAGCCAAAACCTAGAACATGCAATTGAGCTGGCCACATTTCACTCAATCACCCTATCTGATCATGCCCCAGTTGAAGTAGTGCTACATTGGGCAACTCCTACACCTAAGCTACGACAATAGATTTTTCCAAACTCCCTCACGAGGGATCACCTCTTTAGAAACGATATACACAAAACCATTCGAGCATTTTTCCACTCCAACTCTCCACCAGACACTATCCATGCCACCAACTGGATTTCTTTCAAAGCAGTGCTATGAGAGAAATGAATCTCCCTGTTAGAGGCACAACATTTTTAAAAAAGACCTGAGAAAGATTGCTTCTAGAACCTGAACTTCACACAGCAAAAAGAGCACACAAAGTCACCCCCACATTATAACTACAGAGATAAGTCGCAGTTCTACGAGGCAAACTTAATGCCATCTATTCAACTAGAGCAGAAAGGGTCCTGCTTTGACTGAAACATAAGGCCTATGACAAAGGGAACATAATTGGCACCCACCTAGCCCAACAGTTGAGAGTCAAACATGAAAAAGAGTATATAGATTACCTTAAAACAGACACAGATGTGATGATCACTTCTGAATAGGATAAAACAAAAGCGTTCAGTACTTTCTATGAAATCCTATATACGGCCCAGACACACAGTGAAGAGGTTCAATTAGATTACCTGGAGGGGTTAGACTTCCCAGAAGTATAACCAGACCATAATAAAGACCTGTGCAGTCCATTCACTGATTAGAAAGAGCAAAGTGCCATTAAAGTACTCAAGCTTTATAAATCTCCTGGCCCCTATGGGTTCACAGCCCACTTCTATAAACCTTTTAACACTGACCTTGCACCCATCTAATTCAGCTATTGAATTAAATTGCATCAACAAAACACATCACTCACTCCATGGGTGAGGCCCTTTACACAGTTATCCCCAAATTGGGAAAAGATCCACATAAATGTGCTTCTTATAGCACAGCAAGGACCAATCGTCCTTATGAATCTTGATTCCAAACTATACACCAGAATACTGGCAGCAAGACTATAAAACATCATGCCAAATTTGATACACCCAGATCAGTCTGGCTTCATTCAGGAGCGACAAACCCATGACAACTTGAGAAGGATGATCCACCTGATCGAAAAGTCCACTAAAAAAAGGAATCCTGCAATCCTGTTGACTTTAGATGCAGAAAAGGCCTTAGACCAGGTGGTCTGGTCCTTTTTTTCCATACTCTTCAGAGGTTTGGCTTTGATGATTGCTTTCTTCCCATGGTCCAAGTGAGCTATGCAAGCCCTCTTGAGTGGTGATGAACGGGGTGGGATCAGACATTTTTCCCCTGAACTGGGTCACGAGGCAGGGATGTCCTCTATCACCATTCCTATTTGCCCTTAGCAACAAACCCCTAGCAGCACGTGTTAGGAAAATTTTAACAATCAAAAGCATTCTATTCGGTCACACCGACCATAAAATATCCCCTTTTGCAGATTACATCTTACTCTTTGTTACTTCCCCAACTGCATCATTACCTGCCTTGCAACAGGAACTGGCATAATAGGAATCCATAGCAGGTTACTGGGTATACTCCATAAATCCTTCTTACTAAACTTAATACCCCCCCATAGCTGAAATGGAAACTCTCCTCCAAACAACCCCATTTGAATGGACCAAAAAAGAGATAAGCTATCTCAGGATTAAGCTTACACCAAACATTTCTCACTTATAACGAGCAAATTTCCCCCTACATCATCACCAACTCAAAATGGATTTCAGAAGGTGGGCACCTCTATACCTAAATTGAATTGGACGTATTAATGCAGTCAAAATGACCGTACTGCCAAGGCCTCCCAACTGTACTAGATCAGGAATTCTTTTCTGAGCTCAGCTCGTAGGTTATTTGCTTCATTTGGGAAAGTAAAAGAGCCCATCTTCTCTGTAAACTGAGTAGAAAACAGAGAGACACAGGAGAAGTAGCACTGCCAGATTTCCATCTATACTGTAAGGCAGCACAATTGAGAGTTAAAACAAGACGGTCTCAAAGAGAGACAGACAAGCATTGGCTCCTCATGGTTTGGGCAGTAACAGGGCAAAATATTTGGGATTTCCTATTGTAGGAAAGTCCTCCTTTTTGCCCTGGTCACCCCCACACTTTTTGGACAGGTACTGGTGGTTACTGACTCTTGGCTGTGCCCTGGGTACTGCTTACCAGTCCCAGGGCCAGTGCTCTGTGTAAAATGGATATGCAAATTAGGCTAATTATAATTGGCTAAGTTAACCTAGCTATAAGTCCCTAGTATATGGTAGGGCATGTAGGTTTAGGGACCACAGCATAGGTGGTGCACCCATAGGTGCACTGCTGAGGTGCCCAGTGTCATTTTAAAGGCAGGCCTGCCTTTCTGGCTGCTTTTAAATTAAAGTTATATGCAAATTCGACTTTGGAATTACGAGTAGTTCCAAAGTCTTAAACTACCTTATTTTTACATATAAGTCACCCCTAAGGTGTGCCCTATGTGCCCCTAGGGCTGGGTGCCATGTAACTATAAGCAGGGACTTTATAAAAATAGATTTATAAACCCTGGTGAGGTAAAAACAGCCAAATTCGTTTTTCCCTCATTGAAGTAAATGGCCTTCATAGGCTAGAATGGGGAGACTTTATTTTAAATTTTAAAGTCTCCTTAAATGTTGCATACCAAGAATTTGGTATCAAAGTAATTGTTGTAATAAATCCCACAACTTCCAATTGTTGGATTTAATATAACTTGTTCAGGTAAAAAGTTTTAGACTTTACCTAAAAAGTTGCCAATTTCAGCCCTGCATTGTTTTTGCTGCTGTGCTCTGATTGGCCAGCCTGCATCAGCTTAGCCAAGCTGCCTTGATGAGGTGTGAAGTGGCCTGACTTCACACAAAGGAATGTGCCTGTGGGAGAGAATCTCCCCTCAGCAGATGGTGAGGCAGGAAGGGGGAGGGCTGCCAAACTGGTCTTCAACGGCAGAGAAGGACATTTGGAGCAACCAGCAACACCCCCACATCCTGCAACCCCAGACAACTAGGTGCCCCCTTGATTAGATTAGGAGAGGGCAGGAGAGGGGTGTGTTTATGATTTTTAGCCACACCAGTGGGTGGGCTCAGCCAGATGTAACCTCCAAAAATCAGATTCAGCCATGTTGGATTTTTAGAGAATGTTGCCTTCTGGGATGGATTTTTGCCACACTTCCCAGGAAGTGGTCATCACAGGGGGACGACCCTGTACCTGATTGGAGAACCAGGACCCCCCTGCTTTTCACCCAGGAGCAAGGATAAAACTGGCAGACCTGCACCCACACCTCAGATCCCCTCCAGATTTCAACAAGAAAAGAACTAAAGGAGAAGAAGGACTGCCCTGCTGGACCCCTGGCCTGCACCTGGAACCTGCACTCAGAAGGACTGCACCAGCTGCACACTTGGGCTTCACCACAAGAAGGACTTTGCCTGGCTTCAACTGGTTCAAGGAGGGACTCCCTGTTTGCTACAGGTGAAAAATTGCTATCCAGAGTCCCCTGCACCAACTCCTGAAGAAAGTGACCAGCTGACCACTGTCCAGTGGCCAAAAAGGAGTTTGCGCCAGGTGCATTCTGGGAGTTGTAGTCCGCACCCCCCAAGGACCATCTCAGAACTTCTGGACCCTTGGGGTGAGCTGTGGACCCCAAAAGAACATTAAAAGAACATCTGGGTGAAGCCCCAGAAGTTTGGAGAAGATTTGAGAATTTTTGTAAAAAAGCTCCATAGAGGGACCGAACCGCCGCGGAAATTCTAGCCGGCTTGCCTCAACCGCGACCCGGCCTGATTTGGTGGTTCGTCCCGGTAAAGAAAAATCTCCGAAAAAGAGACTAAGGCCCTCATTCCAACATTGACGGGCGGCGGAGGCCGCCCGTCAATGTTGCGCGTCAGGAATACCGCTCCGCGGTCCAGAGACCGCGGAGGGTATTCCAAGTTTTCCCCTGGGCTGGCGGGCGGCCGCCGAAAGGCCGCCCGCCAGCCATGGGGAAAACGACCTTCCCACCATGAAGCCGGCTCGTAATCGAGCCGGCGGAGTGGGAAGGTGCGACGGGTGCTGTTGCACCCGTCGCGTATTTCACTGTCTGCAAGGCAGACAGTGAAATACATTTTGGGGCCCTCTTACGGGGGCCCCTGCAGTGCCCATGCCGTTGGCATGGGCACTGCAGGGGCCCCCAGGGGCCCCGCGACTCCCCCTCCCGCCATCCGGTTCCCGGCGGGAGAACCGCCAGCAACTGGATGGGGGGAGGGGGAGTCGGAATCCCCAAGCCGGCGCAGCAAGCTGCGCCGGCTTGGAGGATTCCTTGGGGGCAGCGGGAAACCGACGGGAGACCGCCGGTTTCCCTTCTCTGACCGCGGCTAAGCCGCCGCGGTCAGAATGCCCCACGGGGCACCGCTGGCCTGTCGGCGGTGCCACCGCGTCCCGCGGCCCTGGCGGAAGTAATCCGCCAGGGTCGTAATGACCACCTAAGTCCGAAGGTAAAAAGTTGACCGGGACCTCCCAGCCATCGTATCCGAGAAGGGCTCCATGGATGTCGGATCAAGATCCAGGTTTACCCCGGTCGAAAGATTTTCACCTCGAAAAAACGACTAAGTCCGAAGGTAAAAATCTCCACCGAGGAATCCAGCATCGCGTATCCGGAGAAGGGCTCCAGGAGGTCGGATAGGACTGGCAGGTTCGTCCCGCTGAAGAAAATCTTTAAAATAAAGACGAAGTCAAAAGGTAACTTTTTAACCGAGGCCTCCCGCGACCTGTAGCCGAGCAGGGATCCATTGCGGTCGGCCTGAAACTTTGACTTTGCCCCGGTCGAGGTGCAACCAGATGACCCGATTGGGGCTTTTTGTTTCTAAGTGCTAGAAAAATAATAATTCTTTAAAAATTCATATCTCCGGTTCCCTTTATCCGATTTTATTCGTTTTGGTGTCATTTTAAAGATAAAAATATAAACTATTTTTATAAATTGGTTTTGGATTTTTAAACTGTTTCCTGTGTTTTATTTAATTACTGTTTGGTGATATTTGAATGCTTTACACTCTGTCTCCTAAGTTTAGCCTTGACGCTCGTTGCCAAGCTACCAAGGGTTGAGCTGGGGTTAATTTACTGAGACGTAACTGGACCTAAGTGGAGGTTAGTGGCTTGTTGCTAGGTGTAGGTACCTACCTGCCCTTACCAATAACCCATTTTCCAACATTTTTGGTGGCAGCGGTGGGATCCTGTACTTGTGTTCAGTATCACGTTACAGTTTTAAGTAAAACAAATTAAAAATCCTTTAAATTGTCCTAGTGCAAAAATTATTATACATATTTTTTTTTTTTTTTTTTTTTTTTATTAATTTTGATTAATTTCAATTATTGAATTTTTGTAATTTTTCTAAATTCTTGTTTCCAATTTTTGCAAAAAGTTTTTGTTGACACAAAACCAGGGAACCATGGAGCTTGATCTAACTAGCCTACCCACACTGACAGTAGTCCAGCTTAGGGGGTTGTGTACTGAAAGAGGGTTGCCTGCAACCACTGACCTCAGGAAGCAAGTCCTGATCAAATCCCTGACAGCATGGGCTGAGGCCCAAGAGGTAGGCACAGAGGAAGCTCCAGAGGAGGGAGAAACAGGGGAGGATGCTAGCTCTAACCACTCAGGGGAGGGAGGGCATCTGAGCCTAAGTGAGGATGAGGAAGAACGGTCCTCAGTACATACAGTCACTAGCGGCAGACCCAAAGCTAGTGGTGGGAAGGGGGTCCTTTCAGGAGGAGAGAACCCATCCATCAGGGAAAGAGAGCTGGAGGCCCAGATAGCATACATAGCTTTGGAAGCAGACAAGCTGGCCCTAGAAAAGAAAAAGTGGGCAAACAAGGAGAAAAGAGATGGTGGCAGCGATAAAGAAGCTGAGGTGTCCCTGGGTGGGGGTTTTTCCCCCAGATTACCCAAAGGGGTTGTTCCTGCCTATGTAGAGGGGGATGATATAGATAAGTGGCTGGGGGCCTTTGAGAGGGCCCTCCAGATGAGGAGAGTCAAGCCTCAGTACTGGGGTTCACTTCTTTGGGAGTTAGTTCCCAACTCTGGGAGGGATAGGCTCCTAACCATGAGGGGGGAGGATGCAGACTCATACCCCAGTATGAAGAGTTGCTCGACTAAAAAGTTTGGTCTGACCCCAGAGCAGTATAGGCTCAAGTTTAGGGACACCCAAAAGACAAGCACCCAGTCCTGGGTGGACTTTGTGGACATTTCAGTAAAAGCACTGGAGGGCTGGATACAGGGCAACAAGGTAAGTACCTTTGAGGGGCTGTACAATTTGATTGTGAGGGAGCACCTTCTAACCAATTGTGTCCAAGAGAAGCTCCGCCAGTATCTAGTAGACTCTAAGTTGACCAACCCCAGAGAGCTGGGGGAGGCAGCAGATGACTGGTTAAGAACTAGGGTTAACCAGAAACCCCCAGGGGGTGATCAGAAAAAGGGAGGACATGGTTCTTCTCAGGGGAAGAACCAAGGGAAAGATGATAAAAAGCCCAAAGAGTCCTCACAAGAATCCCCAAAAACTTCTCAGGGTGGGGGAGCCCCGAGCCATTTCACTTTTAAAGGGAAAGGGTATCAGGGAAAGAATTATGATCCTGCTAAAGCAGGAAGGTTTCAGGAGCTTGCTAAGGCCGGCAAGTGTTTTGAGTGTCATCAACCTGGACACAAAAGAGGAGATGCTATCAGTTCCAAGAAGCCCCCCACTGGTGGGCAATCCCAGGGGATTGCTAGTGTAGGGTTGGGGGTGGAAGTTGGCCCAGGGCTGGAATCAGGGTACACAGAGGTCACCTTAGTATCCGTGGGTGGGGTGGACATTGCAACTATGGCCACCTTACCTCCCATCATGGAGAGGTATAGGCAGAGGCCTAAAGTCAATGGGACTGAGGTGGAAGCTCTGAGAGATACAGGAGCCAGTGTGACAATGGTCACAGAGAAGCTGGTTTCTCCAGAACAGGTCTTACCTGGTGTCTTCCACCAAGTGACTTATGCAGATAGCAGAACCAAACTCCATCCCATGGCCATGGCGAGTCTGGAATGGGGAGGTATGACTGGCCCTAAAAAGGTAGCTGTAGCTCCTGCCCTCCCAGTAGAGTGTCTGCTGGGAAATGATCTTGAAGCATCTGAATGGTCAGAAGTGGAGAGAAGGGTCCATGCACAGATGCTGGACCTCCCTGAATGGGTGTGTGCTGTGACCAGGTCACAGGCGGCACAACAGGGAAGTGCTGGACACTTGGACCCTGGAACAATGGGCCAAGCCTCCAAGAAGAAGAGAAAGGGCACTGGGTCTGGCTTGCCAGCCCCTACAAGTTCAGAGGGTCAGGAAGAATCCAACCCTGAGGGGGATGATCTGAACTCTGAGGGAGGGACACTTCCCCTGCAAGCTCTGCCTGACTTGGCAGAACTGCAAGGGGCAGGTGGGCCCACCAGAGAAGATTTGTGCCAGGGACAAAGGGAGTGTCCCACTCTTGAGGGCCTGAGGCAGACTGCTGCCAGGCAAGAACAAGGGGATACCAGTGGGACCCACAAGGTTTACTGGGAGGATGGAGTTCTCTACACTGAGGCAAGGGCCCTCAAACCAGGGGCTACCAGGAGAGTAGTGGTCCCCCAGAAGTATAGAGAATTCCTCCTTACCTTAAGCCATGATATCCCCTTAGCTGGACATTTGGGACAGACCAAGACCTGGAACAGGCTGGTCAACCATTTTTATTGGCCCCAAATGTCAGAAAAAGTCAAGGAGTTTTGCAGCTCCTATGTCACCTGCCAAGCCAGTGGCAAGACAGGGGGCAAGCCAAAGGCTCCCTTGATACCACTGCCAGTGGTTGGGACTCCCTTTGAGCGGGTGGGGATTGACACTGTTGGTCCCCTAGACCCACCAACTGCCTCAGGTAATAGGTACATTGTGGTGGTTGTGGACCATGCCACCAGGTACCCTGAGGCAATACCCCTCCGGACAGTCACTGCTCCCACAGTGGCTAGGGCCCTACTTGGTGTTTTTACCAGAGTGGGGTTCCCAAAGGAGGTGGTCTCAGATAGGGGCACAAACATGATGTCAGCCTATCTGAAAACCATGTGGGATGAGTGTGGTGTTACTTATAAGTTCACCACCCCCTATCATCCACAGACCAATGGTCTGGTGGAAAGATTTAATAAGACCCTGAAGGGCATGATCATGGGTTTGTCTGACAAACTCAGGAGGAGATGGGATGTCCTCCTCCCATGCCTGCTGTTTGCCTACAGAGAGGTGCCACAGAAGGGGGTTGGATTCAGCCCCTTTGAGTTACTGTTTGGGCACCCTGTAAGAGGCCCATTGTGCTTGGTGAGAGAGTCTTGGGAAAAGCCTCTGAAAGAGTCCAAGGAGAATGTGCTAGATTATGTGCTGGGCCTGCGGTCACGCATGGCTGAGTACATGAAGAAGGCAAGCAGAAACCTGAAGGCCAGCCAGGAGCTCATGAAGCTCTGGCATGATCAGAAGGCTACCATGCCTGAGTATCACCCAGGACAGCTGGTGTGGGTTTTGGAGCCCATGGCTCCTAGGGCACTGCAGGCCTAATGGACTGGGCCCTATCCAATTCTGGAGAAAAAAGGTGAGGTCACCTACTTGGTGGACCTTGGCACCCCCAGGAATCCTCACAGGATCCTGCATGTTAACCGGATGAAACCCCACCAGGACAGGGCAGACATGACCATGCTGATGGTCACTGATGAAGGGAAGGAGGAGGAGGGTGAACCTCTGCCAGACTTCCTGTCCTCAAAGGCACAAGATGGATCAGTGGAGGGAGTGGTACTCTCTCCCAAGTTGACAGACCAGCATCAAAAAGACTGCAAACAAGTTCTGGAACAGTTTGCTAGTCTGTTCTCCCTGACCCCTGGACTCACCAATTGGTGTGTCCATGACGTTGACACTGGTGACAGCTTGTGTGGTTCTAAAAATTCTGGACCCATGTAATTTACTTTGCCACAACAGTACGATTTTAGTATCAAAAGACCGATAATGACTAGTACACTAAGCATGAGCATTTTCGCTCAATTCCAGCAGCATTTTCACCTCGAAATCGCCATTTTTGTCCTACACTCGTGGCTCCCATTTTATACACGACAGCCATTTTAAAAAGTTGCCCTCACATAGGCTTATAATACAGTCGGATTTGATTCCAAGGACACGTACACCTTGATTGACTTTTCTCTGACCTGGGCAAGCTGGAACCATTGCCTCAGGCCGAACCTGTTTGGTCAGTCTCTCTCCCAGTGGCCGAATCAGATAGCATCAAGGCACACCATGCCATAAAACCCTTATTATCGCTCACACACCCTGCCTAATCTTGCTCACACCTGCACCTGCTCTTTTCTTCTTCTTACTTTACGAGGGGGAGGTGCCCGTTTTTATTGGGGGTCCACACTTATCTGATGTGAAATTCTAGGCCTTGCCGGGTAATTAATTATGGGTTGGATGACATGAAATATGAGGTTTCATCATGACACTGTTTTTTCCTTTGTAGTGAAAACATGTGAATGACCAACCAAAATGTCAAGAATGTTTGCCTGAAGCTTAAAAAACTGTATATAAGGAAACCTGATTTTGCATTGACACACAGTCTCCTGAGAACATACAAGTCGTGCTGTTGTACTTCTAGGACGCCTGTCAATTGGTTGCAGCCAATGAATTCGATCTTTGACTTCACCTAGAAGACTCTGAGTTTCTGTAGTCTGAATCAGGAAAGTACCTGAGGTCTTTGGGTGTACCCTGGCACCGCTGGGTTACCGGATCAGTACCGGTTCTGAAAAACCCAGTACCTCAGTTGGCGCCCAACCTGGGGCGATACCAGCGGTACCAGTCCAAGCCTGAGGTCTGTGAGGAGCTTCGTGTGAAAATTCTGGAGGAAAGCCGCCACTTCATCGACCCCTGCATGTCGACGTGGTCCGAAAGTCTTTGCTGCGAGGTTCCCCGCTTCCCGACGGCTACGAAGGACTGCTGCCCTGGCTATCGCCCTGATTTGGACCCTTGATGTTTGGTAGAGCGAAACGATAAGACGAGTCTTCTGGTGACGCCATCGATATTTTCAGTTAAGTATAAGTGGAGCGTCTCCCAGTCCTTAGTTGGACACTTGGTTTGGTCCTTAGTTGGACACTTGGTTTGGTCCTTAGTTGGACATTTGGTTTGGTATCCCTTCGGGATCACTTTGATTTGGAACTTGCAAGTACCAAAGCTGAAGGACTCGTGTATTCACGAGACTATCGTAAACGATAATCCTTTGAAGTTTGAAGCTAGACTAGTGAGCGAAGATGCCTGGTCTTAGCAGACTTGGAAATTTGTTTTGTCTTGGTTGTAAAAGGGACTCCCGGTTGGAGGACTCATGTCCGGTTCCTCCGATTGGAACTCCAACTTATGAACTATATGTGAAGCACGGAGTAGGCCCCATCACATATAATGAAGTATGGATCCGTTACACCAGAAAAGATGGTGTTTTAAAATGGCCCCAAAATGGTAGCTTTGACACAGAAATCTTAGATAACCTCGAAGTTAGACTTTTTAAGAAGAAAGCCCGGCCGGCAATGTTTGATTCTTTCGGCTTATGGCGTAAGGAAGCCAAGCAAAAGGAAATTAAATTAACTAAGAAAAATAAGAGAGAAAAAGGTATTTCGATTATGCAAGCTGCTATACAGTTTAAAGATAACGAAGCAGAACAGTTGAATGAGCAGTTGCATAGGCAACATAAAATGACAGTAGATAAATGCTATCCAGTTTTGCCGCCTCTTCAGCAAGATGCAGCAAAAGACTCTGAAAAAGATCCCCTAATGTCGCATTTGCTAAGTTCGCCACCACCCTATGCGCAGAATGCAACGGCACCTCTGCAACCTCCAGTTGCACAACCAGTGGTTGCATTGCCTCCTGCTCCTCCCCAGCACCCACCAGCTATTCTTCAGTTGGTTCCTATTTCTCCGGTGCAGCCTCCTCAAGGGCCACTGGCTTTGACATCTGCTCTGCCTTTACTTCCTACAACTTTGACTACTATAGCGACTACCACTCCTGGTATTGTTTCTGACACTGCTTCTGTCTCTGCCTTGTCTCATTCTGTTTCTCCTCCTGTTCATTTGTCAACCTCTCCCTCTATCCGTCAGAGAATGACAAACACTGTGACTAGTTATTTATCCCCTCTCTTTGGGTCATTAGCTACGACCCCAGTTTCAGAGCGTAAGCAATTGCGTAGCCAATTGCCTGATGGTATGGAGAAAGAGACACTGAATTATTTGGCGCATAAATGGGTTACTGAACCAGCGAGATATGAACTAGAGTCTGTGATGGATGTCTTCCATCAGTGGGAAGAACCGAAACAGAGATACGTTTTTGAGAAAATGTGTACTTTTCTTTCTGAGGATTTAGAGGAAAATGGTTTGGAGCCCAATCCGCCTAAGTTGTGTCGTGTACGGTTTGATTTTTCGACAGGTTTGATTGTGGGTTCAGATGTCGAGAAAGCAGTTGCGACGTTATTGTCGTTTAGGACTGAAGGTGTTTCCAGGTTATTATTTAAATATGATTCTTCTGCTAAAAAGAAAGGGAAACAGTACCCCATGAGAGAAGTTCCCCCACAGTAGAGGGAAGGGGACCCAAATGCTAATCCACCTGTCCTGCCTCATTTCCAGCGTGTATGGGTACACGTTCCATGGAAGCGAGCTGAAGTTTTAGCCCTTAAGCAAACATTGCCTGATCCCCGTAAGAATCCTACAGGGTATTACAAGGAATTGTCACAGACTGCGGGGTCTTGCATTATGAATTTAGCTGACATAGACATGTTGTTTGGGAATGTTGTTCCACAGCCTTTATGGGGAAAGATTCGCCATACAGACCATGCTCAAGAATTAGGTGACACATGGGCTAATATTGCTGCTGCAGATGCCCGACAAATTGGTGGTGCTAAACCTGAGCCTTTAGTGACAGAGCTTCCTGGTAGGATTATTGATTACATGAAAACTATAATGCCTGCGATGCGTGTAAACTGGGATAAATTGTCTGCATGTAAGCAAAAGAAAGAAGAAACGGTATCAGATTTCTTCACCAGGTTTGAAGAAACGTTTGTGGATCACAGTGGTCAAGATATGAGCACGGAAGGTGGTCAACGTTTGTTCGTCGATAAATTTGTGCATAATCTGCTTCCTGAGTTGTGTAAAAAGTTAAAAGACTCAGAAAGTTCTTGGGCAGTTTCCTCTTCAGCACAGATATTGGCTACTGCACAGTACTACGAAAATAGAGATAAAGATGAGAGAGATAGAGTAGAAAAGAAAAAAAAAGATTTGAAAACGAAGGTTCTGTTACAACAAGCGTACCCGCCACATGGTGGTCAGAATAGTGGTGCACAGAACAACTATCAGAATAACTATCAGCCCCAACCGTTTCAGAGAAACTCGCAAAGAGCCGAGTATGCTCAACCACGTATCCCAGTAGGTCCCAATCAGTGTTCATATTGCAAGGAAGAGGGTAATTTCAAGTATAGTTGCCCTGCTTTGCTACAGCGCGCAAATGGTACTTCCGGTTTAAGAGGTCGAGGTATTCCACAAGCACCTAGAGGAAGAGGACGTGGATATGTTCCCCAGAGCGCGCGCCCATTCCTCCCTCAAAACTCAATGAACAGATTTGATCAACAGGTTAATGCATCTGGTAGGACGGCTCAGTACTATACTGATGATTACTATACAGAGGGTGAGCCTTTGGACAGTAATGATTGCTAGGACAGCCATAGACAAAGAGAGGGAGTTGTTTCAGTTCCAGTAGATCAGAGTGGGCCTTATGTTAAGGTGATTGCATCAGGTGTGTCAGAACATTTTCTGTTGGATACTGGTGCTACCAAGAGTTCTATTATGCACTCAAAACTCCCTGGCGCACCTTTGTCTGGCGAAACAAATGTATCAGTAGGGTTTTCCGGCACCCCAGTTAGAAATCCGATTTCTAACCCTATATCTCTTTCTGTTGGACCTTGTTTATTTGAAACACCCCTTATTTTGACGACAGGTTGTAGCGAGAACTTGTTAGGATTAGATTTGTTAAAGAGATTGTATGCGACATTGTATTGCTCTCCTTCTGGAGTGCAACTCACATTGGGTAAGAAAGTGGTTTCACCAATGTATTTTTCAAAGGACAGATTTCCACCAGAATTTTCGTCTCTTCCTAATACTCTTTGGGCTACTGGACCTAATGATGTAGGTCTTTTGGAAATTCAGCCATATGTGATAACATTAAAAGCCAATGTTAAAATGCCACGTATTCCCCAATACAAGATCTCTAGTGAATGGGAAAAAGCGTTGTTGGCAATTATTTGTGATCTGATTGAGAAAGATGTAATTGAAGAGACAAGAGGCAACGTTTGCAATAGTCCTGTTTTGCCTGTCTTGAAGCATACTGACCCTACTCAGCCACCTGTTTATAGGTTTGTAATTGATCTTAGAGAGGTGAACAAAATAGTTGTGCCACAGTTTCCAGTCTTCCCCGATATCACTGCATTGTTGACAATGATTCCGGCTTCAGCCACTTGGTTCTCAGTAATAGACCTGAAGAATGCTTTCTTCAGCATCCCTATTGCAGAAGAGAGCAGGGACATTTTTGGCTTCAATTTGGGAGGACGAAGCTTCAGATTTAAGAGAGCTCCTCAAGGCTATTGTGAAAGTCCATCCATCTATAGTCAGGCTTTGAAAGCACAACTTGACACTCTTATGTTACCTGATGGCGCCACTCTCATTCAATACGTCGATGATTTGCTAGTTGCCGCAGATACTAAGGAGATCTGCAAAGAAGCAACATTGTCATTATTGCGTCATTTGTCTGATTTACACCACAAAGTGTCCCTTTCAAAGTTACAGTATTGTCAAAAAGAAGTGACCTATTTAGGTCATCTCTTTTCGAAGGAGGGAAGGCAACTGACCCCAGAGAGAATCAGGGCTGTTGCAGCAATAAGTGTGCCAAGAACACAAAGAGAAGTGCGTGCTTTCTTTGTATTACATCATATTGCAGACAATGGATACCTAATTTTTCGTTAATAGCCAAACCCTTGGTGGCATTAACTTGTAAAGATATACCAAATCCCGTCCCATGGTCTGAAGATTGTCAGAAAAGTTTTGTCGAATTACGTGATGCATTATGTTCAGCTCCTGTGTTGGGTACCCCCAACTACAGCAAGCCTTTTACATTGTATGTCCATGAGAAAGAAGGTTGTGCGTTAGCAGTTTTGACACACCAGTTTGGAGACAGGGAGCGTCCATGCGCCTATTTCTCTTCAACCTTAGACCCAGTAGCTAAGGCACTACCGAGCTGCTTAAGAGCGGCAGCGGCAGCTGCTGTTTCTATCCGCCAGTCTGCTGGTTTAGTGATGAATAACACATTAAGCGTAATGGTTCCACATGCAGTGGACACATTGTTAAACAGAACCAAGACACAGCATTTAACTAGTGCTCGATTGTCAGGTTACGAGTTGACATTGTTAGCAAGCCATGTACATATAAAAAGATGCACTACACTTAACCCAGCTACGTTATTGCCAATTGTGACGGAGTTAGATACTTCTGAACAACATGATTGTCTCCGTAGAACAGAAGAAGAAACGAAAGGGAGAATAGACCTTCTGGACACTCCCATTGCAAAGAGTGATGGTACTTTGTGGGTGGATGGTTCGTGCTTTAAGCTCCCGAATGGTGACACGACTGCGGCGTATGCTGTGACAACTTTGTGTACGATTGTTGAAGCTGCACGTATCCCACATAATTCAGCCCAAGAAGCTGAGTTAATAGCCCTAACAAGAGCATGTACAGTATCAAAAGGAATGAAAGTGACTATCTATACCGATAGCCAATATGCGTTTGGTGTGGCCCATAGTTTTGGGCGTTTGTGGAAGGAACGTGGGTTCCTGACCTCGCATGGAACTAAAATACAGCATGGTCAGTTGGTAAATGAGCTTCTTGATTCACTTACTTTACAGTTGCAAGTTGCGATTGTGAAGTGTACCGCACATAAAAAGGTGACTGATGATGTTGGTCGTGGGAATACATTTGCTGACGAGGTCGCAAAAGAAACGGCAAGGAATGTGATGAGCCGAATGTATGTCGCGGGCCCTGCAAGATGGATTGGTGATGTTGGAATGTGTGAAGACACGATAGAAAGCGTGAAATCGATTCAAGCTGAAGCCACAGAGAGAGAATTGAGTGTGTGGAGAGAAAGTACGGGTAAATTGGATGCGAAAGGTTGTTGGGTTGAGTTGTCAGAACATCAAAGATGGTTGCTACCCGATGCGTATGTGCTTGCAGTAGTTACAATGGCTCATGGAATGGCTCACATCAGTGTGAAAGGGATTTGTAAGTTGTTGGCCCCAGTATGGCAAAATACAGGAATTCCCAAGTGCGCAGAAAATGTGGTTAGAAATTGCATGGTATGCCTGAAACACAACCCTGGTAGAGGAACCCCATTTTGCACCTCCTACGTATCCGTTTGAGGTTTTGCAGCTAGATTTCATCCACATGGAGAGGTGCAACAACTTAAAATATGTACTCGTTGTTGTTTGTGCCTTTTCAAGATGGGTGGAAGCCTATCCCCTAAAAGACAATACTGCGCTATCCACAGCCAAAGCCCTTGTGAAAGAGTTCTTCCCTAGATTCGGAATGCCGAGAATGATCTGGAGTGACAATGGAAGTGAATTTGTGGGTCAAGTGATGAAGAAAGTATGCGAAGGGCTAGGCATAAACCAAAAGTTTCATGCTGCAAATCACCCCCAATCAGCTGGATTAGTGGAGTGCTATAACGGCACTCTAAAGCTAAAATTGGCCAAGATACAAGCGAGCTCTGGTCTCAAATGGCCTGACGCTCTACCCTTAGCACTCCTATCAACCAGAATGACTGTGCATTCACGAGTGAAACTTAGCCCTTATGAAATAATCTTTGGCCGCCCGGCCAATATATGGGGAGTGCCTAGGCCCAAGAAGTTCAGCGAGATAAAGCATCCTGTCTTGCTTGACTATCTGTATGAATTGACAGCTAAATTGCGTGTCTTACATCAACAGGTCCACGACACCCTGCCTCCGGTCTCTGAATCTCCAGGTCATCCCATTGAGCCTGGATCCTGGGTTTTAATAAAGAACTTTCAGCGAACCAAAAACGAGCAGCCCAGGAGGACCGGACCGCACCTCGTTCTTCTCTCCACAAGATCAGCTGTTCGAGTAGAAGGGAAGAAACACTGGATCCATGGGACCCATTGCAAAAGGGTACCCCTACCTCTGCCATATGACCGGTGGGTTCAGGAAGGTGTCGCCGACTCAGAGACTGAAACCGTGCCACGTTTTCTGCCTTTCAGCGATGCACGAATAAAAGGAACACCCACTGAGAAAGAAAGTGATGACATTTTACAATCAGCAGTATCACCGTCAGTTCGATTGGACACTACAGAACCTGAACTCCTTTTTCAGGACCACACGATACCTGGGACTAACCGTTATAATCTACGACCAAGAATAAAGGACAAATAAAACAGTTTACTTTTCTTCTCTTTAGCAAAGTTCTCCAATATGGAAAATTATTTTTGAATGACTTTTTGCTTTTTGTATTTTTTGAACCTCCATCCAGGTTCAGCTGTAGGATCGTGGCTGAAAAGACTTAGGGGGGTAGCCTGTGGACACAAGGTCTACAGGTCTGGTTTGTTCTAGGGCGGCCTGGAACATTCAGAACACTCCTAAGTGAAGTAAACCAACCGCCACGAGCGGCAACGGTTAGAGGATGGAATCTTTCCAAAATGGAGAACATGTTGAAAGACTGAGTTTCAAGAAGAGAATATGTGAAACGATAACCAGGAAACGGTTTTTGCTGCTGTGCATTTTTATGTTATTTAGTATACTTATGTTTTTTATAGGATATATTTTATTCTGTTTTAATGTGATATTGGCACCCACTACCTCGTCTGCACCTCCTCCTTCCACTGTTTCCCCACATTCTTTTCAACTCCTCCCTAAACATGAATCTGCTAGGAGACTAGAGTTCATTAATAACTCCTTCATCAAGCTTTTGCACCAACACCAACTAGTGATAAATACCACTAACTGTTGGGTGTGTGGCCTTATGCCTCACACAGCAGATAAAGGTATCCCTTATCTGATCCTGCCTTTTAGCCACAATGTATCCGTGTGGGCATTCAGAACGATATTCATCTATGCACACTACCCCCTACGTTTTGCGGAAGACAACCCTAAGAAAAATGCTTTGGTTAAAGGAATCATAGACATGATGAAGGACAATATCTCCTACGAGACTATCCCCAGAGATGAGACAATGGCATATATAGGATGGAACATGACCGGATATGAAGCCACAATGAATGAGAAACAGCAAGCTAAGATATCTTCCCTGATTTGGGTTGTACCCCATCAGGGTCACCTGTGTCTGCAAGGTACTGGCAAGAATCCCAGAGCTCAGCTAGGGGAAAGCGTCTGCACTGAGACATATGTCTTCGCATCTTGGCAGCTAAGGGCACCTATTTCATCTGCCATGATAGAGCCTTTACATGGTTGCCCCCTGACTTTTCGGGCACATGCTTCATTTCGTCCCTGTTGCCCCCTACCTACACAGCAGTGGCAGATTACCACAAGACAAGGATAGTTAGAGGCGTCTTCAGTGAAGAAGACACTGCAGGACAAGAATTTGGGGACTTCGTAAAGGGATTTCTGCCGTTCTGGGGACAAATAAGTAACAGCAGGAGCATAAGGCAATTGGTAAGAGTGGTTGAATCCACCGTGGCTGAAACCGCTGGTGCCCTTGGTAACTTGACTGCTGAGCTCCAGTCGGATCGTCTTATGACCCTTCAGAACAGGGTCGCATTAGATGTCATACTTGCAGACCGGGGTGGAGTATGTACATTGATCCAATCGAGTTGCTGTGTTTTTGTCCCAGATAACGCTCCAACAGTATACCAGGCCATCTCCAAATTGCATAGAATTTCCGAATCTATTCATTTAGATAAAGGAGATTGGTCATTAATGGGATGGTTCTGGGAACTGATATCAGCATGGGGATGGAAGATTCTGATGGTCATTGGGATGATCTTGGCCATTCTTTTCCTGTTCTGTCTATGCGTGCAGTGTGCTCCTGCGATATGTGTTTTCTGTGTTACATCATGCATAAGGAAACCTGCACCAAGAGACGAGCTAAATACTAGGATGATGTTACAGCAACATCTCAACGACTTTAGCAACATAGACCTGGACTCAGATTAGCATGAGAATAGGTTTATTGCCTATGTAAGGGCAAAAGGAGGGTTTGTGGCTCTAAAAATTCTGGACCCATGTAATTTACTTTGCCACAACAGTACGATTTTAGTATCAAAAGACCGATAATGACTAGTACACTAAGCATGAGCATTTTCGCTCAATTCCAGCAGCATTTTCACCTCGAAATCGCCATTTTTGTCCTGCACTCGTGGCTCCCATTTTATACACGACAGCCATTTTAAAAAGTTGCCCTCACATAGGCTTATAATACAGTCGGATTTGATTCCAAGGACACGTACACCTTGATTAACTTTTCTCTGACCTGGGCAAGCTGGAACCATTGCCTCAGGCCGAACCTGTTTGGTCAGTCTCTCTCCCAGTGGCCGAATCAGATAGCATCAAGGCACACCATGCCATAAAACCCTTATTATCGCTCACACACCCTGCCTAATCTTGCTCACACCTGCACCTGCTCTTTTCTTCTTCTTACTTTACGAGGGGGAGGTGCCCGTTTTTATTGGGGGTCCACACTTATCTGATGTGAAATTCTAGGCCTTGCCGGGTAATTTATTATGGGTTGGATGACATGAAATATGAGGTTTCATCATGACACTGTTTTTTCCTTTGTAGTGAAAACATGTGAATGACCAACCAAAATGTCAAGAATGTTTGCCTGAAGCTTAAAAAACTGTATATAAGGAAACCTGATTTTGCATTGACACACAGTCTCCTGAGAACATACAAGTCGTGCTGTTGTACTTCTAGGACGCCTGTCAATTGGTTGCAGCCAATAAATTCGATCTTTTACTTCACCTAGAAGACTCTGAGTTTCTGTAGTCTGAATCAGGAAAGTACCCGAGGTCTTTGGGTGTACCCTGGCACCGCTGGGTTAACGGATCAGTACCGGTTCTGAAAAACCCAGTACCTCACTTGCCTGTCAAGAACAAGCTGTACAGGCTGTCTGACCAGGTCAAGGCCAACATCAAAGCTGAAGTGGCTAAGATGTTGGAGCTCAAGGTAATTGAGCCCTCTGATAGTCCTTGATCCAGTCCAGTGGTACTGGTGCCCAAACCTAATCCCCAAGGTGGGAAGAAAGAATTGAGATTTTGTGTGGACTACAGAGGTCTAAACGCAGTCACTAGGACTGATGCTCACCCCATACCTAGAGCTGATGAGCTCATTGACAGGTTGGGGGCTGCCAAATTCCTGAGCACATTTGATCTGACCTCAGGATATTGGCAGATTGCCTTAAGTCCAGGAGCTAAGGAGAGGTCAGCATTTTCCACACCAGAGGGCCACTTTCAGTTCAAGGTGATGCCCTTTGGCATGAAAAATGCTCCTGCCACCTTCCAGCGGTTGGTGAATAGAGTCCTATCTGGGTTGGAATCTTTCAGTGCAGCTTATCTGGATGATATAGCTGTATTTAGTTCCACCTGGAAGGACCACCTGGTCCACCTGAAGGAAGTGCTTCAGGCCCTGCTTCAAGCAGGCCTGACTATCAAGGCAAGCAAGTGCCAGATAGGGCAAAGCTCAGTTGTGTACCTGGGCCACCTTGTTGGTGGAGGCCATGTACAACCTCTCCAGACCAAGATCCAGACTATCCTGGATTGGGAGGCTCCTAAAACCCAGACTCAAGTCAGGGCCTTTCTTGGCCTGACTGGGTACTACCGGAGGTTTGTTCAGAATTTTGGGACCATAGTGGCCCCTCTGACTGAGCTTACCTCCAAGAAACAGCCCAAGAAGCTCATTTGGACACCAGAGTGTCAGAAAGCTTTTGACACCCTAAAACAGGGTATGTGTTCAGCACCAGTGTTACTGGCCCCTGACTATAGCAAGGAGTTTATAGTGCAAACAGATGCTTCAGAGGAAGGGATTGGGGCAGTGTTAGCACAAGTTAATGAAGAGGGCCAAGATCACCCAGTTGCCTTCATCAGCAGGCGACTACTCCCCAGAGAGAAAAAATGGAGTGCCATTGAGAGGGAGACCTTTGCTGTGGTCTGGTCCCTGAAGAAGTTGAGGCCTTACTTGTTTGGCACTCACTTCCGTGTACAAACTGACCACAGACCTCTTAGATGGTTGATGCAGATGAGGGGGGAGAACCCAAAACTGTTAAGGTGGTCCATTTCCCTACAGGGGATGGACTTCACAGTGGAGCACAGACCTGGGACTGCCCATGCCAATGCAGATGGCCTTTCCAGGTTTTTCCACTTAGCTGATGAGGACTACCAGGGTGTAGGTTAGTACCCATCACCTTTCATCTGGAGGGGGGCAGTGTAGGAAAGTCCTCCTTTTTTCCCTGGTTACCCCCACACTTTTTGGACAGGTGCTGGTGGTTACTGACTCTTGGCTGTGCCCTGGGTACTGCTTACCAGTCCCAGGGCCAGTGCTCTGTGTAAAATGGATATGCAAATTAGGCTAATTATAATTGGCTCTGTTAACCTACCTATAAGTCCCTAGTATATGGTAGGGCATGTAGGTTTAGGGACCACAGCATAGGTGGTGCACCCATAGGTGCACTGCTGAGGTGCCCAGTGTTATTTTAAAGGCAGGCCTGCCTTGCTGGCTGCTTTTAAATTAAAGTTATATGCAAATTCGACTTTGGAATTAAAAGTAGTTCCAAAGTCTTAAACTACCTTATTTTTACATATAAGTCACCCCTAAGGTGTGCCCTATGTGCCCCTAGGGCTGGGTGCCATGTAACTATAAGCAGGGACTTTATAAAAATAGATTTATAAACCCTGGTGAGGTAAAAACAGCCAAATTCGTTTTTCCCTCATTGAAGTAAATGGCCTTCATAGGCTAGAATGGGGAGACTTTATTTTAAATTTTAAAGTCTCCTTAAATGTTGCATACCAAGAATTTGGTATCAAATTAATTGTTGTAATAAATCCCACAACTTCCAGTTGTGGGATTTAATATAACTTGTTCAGGTAAAAAGTTTTAGACTTTACCTAAAAAGTTGACAATTTCAACCCTGCATTGTTTTTGCTGCTGTGCTCTGATTGACCAGCCTGCAGCAGCTTAGCCAAGCTGCCTTGATGAGGTGTGAAGTGGCCTGACTTCACACAAAGGAAGGTCCCCTCAGCAGATGGTGAGGCAGGAAGGGGGAGGGCTGCCAAACTGGTCTTCAAAGGCAGAGAAGGACATTTGGAGCAACCAGCAACACCCCCACATTCTGCAACCCCAGACAACTAGGTGCCCCCTTGATTAGATTAGGAGAGGGCAGGAGAGGGGTGTGTTTATGATTTTTAGCCACACCTGTGGGTGGGCTTAGCCAGATGTAACTTCCAAAAATCAGATTCAGCCATGTTGGATTTTTAGAGAATGTTGCCTTCTGGGATGGATTTTTGCCACACTTCCCAGGAAGTGGTCATCACAGGGGGACGGCCCTGTACCTGATTAAAGAACCAGGACCCCCCTGCTTTTCACCCAGGAGCAAGGATAAAACTGGCAGACCTGCACCCACACCTCAGAATCCCACCAGATTTCAACAAGAAAAGAACTAAAGGAGAAGAAGGACTGCCCTGCTGGACCCCTGGCCTGCACCTGGAACCTGCACTCAGAAGGACTGCACCAGCTGCACACTTGGGCTTCACCACAAGAAGTTCTTTGCCTGGCTTCAACTGGTTCATGGAGGGACTCCCTGTTTGCTACAGGTGAAAAATTGCTATACAGAGTCCCCTGCACCAACTCCTGAAGAAAGTGACCAGCTGACCACTGTCCAGTGGCCAAAAAGAAGTTTGCGCCAGGTGCATTCTGGGAGTTGTAGTCCGCACCCCCCAAGGACCATCTCAGAACTTCTGGACCCTTGGGGTGAGCTGTGGACCCCAAAAGAACCTTAAAAGAACATCTGGGTGAAGCCCCAGAAGTTTGGAGAAGATTTGAGAATTTTTGTAAAAAAGCTCCATAGAGGGACCGACCCGCCGCTGAAATTCTAGCCGGCTTGCCTCAACCGCGACCCGGCCTGATTTGGTGGTTCGTCCCGGTAAAGAAAAATCTCTGAAAAAGAGACTAAGTCCGAAGGTAAAAAGTTGACCGGGACCTCCCAGCCATCGTATCCGAGAAGGGCTCCATGGACGTCGGATCCAGGTTTACCCCGGTCGGAGGATTTTCACCTCGAAAAAACGACTAAGTCCGAAGGTAAAAATCTCCACGAGGAATCCAGCATCGCGTATCCAGAGAAGGGCTCCAGGAGGTCGGATAGGACTGGCAGGTTCGTCCCGCTGAAGAAAATCTTCAAAATAAAGACTAAGGGCCTTATTCTAAGCTTGGCGGGCAGCGGTCATTCTGGGTTTCCCACTGGGCTGGCGGGCAACCGCCAAAAGTCCGCCCGCCAGCCCAGTGGGAAACACCCTTCCCACGAGGAAGCCGGCTCCGAATGGAGCCGGCGGAGTGGGAAGGTGCGACGGGTGCAGTTGCACCCGTCGCGAATTTCAGTGTCTGCAAAGCAGACACTGAAATTCTTTGTGGGGCCCTCTTACGGGGGCCCCTGCAGTGCCCATGCCATTGGCATGGGCACTGCAGGGGCCCCCAGGGGCCCCACGACACCCCATACCGCCATCCTGTTCCTGGCGGGCGAACCGCCAGGAACAGGATGGCGGTATGGGGTGTCAGAATCCCCATGGCGACGCAGCAAGCTGCGCCACCATGGCGGATTCCCATGGGCAGCGGAAAGTCGGCGGTACACCGCCGGCTTTCCGCTTCTGGCTGCGGCTGTACCGCCGCGGTCAGAATGCCCGGCGGAGCACCGCCAGCCTGTTGGCGGTGCTACCGCCGACCCCGGCCCTGGCGGTCTTTACCGCCAGGGTCAGAATGACCCCCTAAGTCAGAAGGTAACTTTTTAACCGAGGCCTCCCGCGACCTGTAGCCGAGCAGGGCTCCATCGCGGTCGGCCTGAAACTTTGACTTTGCCCCGGTCGAGGTGCAACCAGATGACCCGATTGGCGCTTTTTGTTTCTAAGCGCTAGAAAAATAATAATTCTTTAAAAATTCATATCTCCGGTTCCCTTTATCCGATTTTATTCGTTTTGGTGTCATTTTAAAGATAAAAATATAAACTATTTTTATAAATTGGTTTTGGATTTTTAAACTGTTTCCTGTGTTTTATTTATTTACTGTTTGGTGATATTTGAATGCTTTACACTCTGTCTCCTAAGTTAAGCCTTGACGCTCGTTGCCAAGCTACCAAGGGTTGAGCTGGGGTTAATTTACTGAGACCTAACTGGACCTAAGTGGAGGTTAGTGGCTTGTTGCTAGGTGTAGGTACCTACCTGCCCTTACCAATAACCCATTTTCCAACACCTATGGAAAGCAAAACGTGACTGACCCACTAATACGTACTTAAGCACACCCACTAAAACAACCCTGTCTGTGTGGGACTTGATATCCAGGACAAGCTGCTGGATTATGTTTCCCTCACCGTACATCCCCATCAACTTCAATCCAGCATTTCTCCAGGCGCTGTCTCGGGGATGTGTCACCAATGGAGGGAGTGGGTTCTCTTATGCTGTCTGACCTCTTTCACTGAAGGAATGTTCTTACCATTGAACACTGGCAGAGGGACTTTGGAGTGCCCACCACTGAGACATACCATTAAACTCAATTAATACACTAGGCCATTCAACCAGATACACGTCTAGCGGTAACCAGAGACCTCACCCGATCGAAAAATGTGTACGCCACTATTGAAATACAAAGGGCTCCAGCTTCTTCCTCTATAGCTATTTACTTACAACAGCCCCACCGTATGCTCCTCACCACATGCAATTTTGGCACACTATACTTCGAACCCCTATTGAAGAAAAGCAGTGGTGAAAATTATGGAATAATATTCCTTGCTTTAACCACTCTCTTAACATTTGTGATGCACAATATTATCTCTTACTTGCTTGGTATGTTTACCTTACTAAACTAAAAAGAATATTTCCCAATCAATCTAACTTCATGTGGAGGGGATGTCGTCATACTATGTTACTTCCACCATATTTGGTGGGACTTCCCTATAATCCGTCCTTTTGGGACAGAAATGTTTTCATAAATGAAATCTATACTGGCTTACCCTTTGCCCTTCACACTGGCATCTGCTAGACCTCCTAAATGATTATCTGAAAGGACAAACTTCAAGCGACCACTCCACATAGAAGGAGGAAAAAGCCTCCCTGGATTGTTTTTATGCAGGAAGGTGTCCCTTCCAGGACAAAAGCGATCCTGCATGCAATGCAAGCACCCTTGCACCAAGAAATGGCATCAGCACAGGGGGAAAGAACAGAAATGCAGCTTATGCCATAGATACTGCACGTTCCTGCCTTTTCTTTTTGAATCACTGCAGTGCAGCAAGGTGACTTTCTGTGCTTCCCTGACCCAAAATCTCAGAAATATGGGTCCCAGTGTTGTTAGCTTGACTGATATATTTCTATTGTCAGCCTCAAACAAGCAGTCTGCACACTTCATGAAACACAGGAACATTTAGGTCCATATTTAAGAGAAAATGACAGAGCATGACATTGCATCAAAATTGGCAGCACCACACTCTGTCACTTTCACAATGCAGGGATGCGCCATATTTAATTGAATACGGGGCACCCCTCTGTTGTCCTCTGCGCTGTTGCTAAATTGAGCTGCCAAGCGCCAATGCAGGCATCCATGCACCATTGTGCAAGGATGTCTGTGTTGAGGGGTTGGATTGTTTATGTGTGGGAAGCTGTCTCTTCCTGCATATAAACAATCACTAATGGTAATTTGACACTTCTGTGTGTGCAGAATGCAGCACACACAGAAGTGCCAAAGCATCATTTTGAAATGATCGTTTATGTGCAGGAAGGGATACCTTCCCGCACATAAACAATCATGTCTGGCATTTTGCTCTTTCTATGCGTGCTGAAGAAAAATCAAAAAATGAGGAGCAATGAAAGAATTCCTCCTCGTTGCACCTTGCTAATGCCTCCCCTGGGGTGGTGTTAGATTTTGGTGCTGCCTCAGGTTTACAAAATATTTTAAATATGAGGCAGCGTCAACAACAACACCCATTGCACCCCCTTCCACGTAAAGTGCAGCATGTGAAGGGGCAGTATTTACAAGGTTGCGTTAAGCCACAAAAAGTGGCTTCACGCCACCTTGTAAATACGGCACAGGTCATAGCGTCACAGAGGGTCACTAGAAGTGTTCCTTAGTTTGCACAGCAATCTCTTCTCATTTGGTTATCAGCAGAACAGGAGATATGAGTCGGGCCATGATGCCCTGAATAGCTGCTTCTCTGTGCTGCCTGGTACATACACCAAGAAAGAGAGATGATATTTACGCGATGACACATTTTTACTGATTTCAGATGGATTTTTCCACAGCATTTCTGCCTCACTTTTCTGACAAAATATGCTAAATTATGCAGTGATCAGTTTCTTATTTAACACTGAGATTTGACCATTCAGGTTAGAGAGGCCTTCATACCTGAGATGTAAAGTTAGTTTACTTTATGCTCTCAGAGTAGGGCTAAAAACAGGGTGGAGGAGTCAGGAAACATATTCACGCAAAACATCAAATAAATATTTGTCATTCTTGCATTCCTAGCAACTGTGATAATAAAAATATGCTGTATATATCTTGTGGTCACAATGCACGTACTGAGTAGCAGGTTATGGAAATAAATATTTTTCAACATACATTGTGTCATTATTAGTACATGTGCCTGAGTGAGACATTTAAGCACAAAAGGTGTGTTTCCAATCTGTACTAAGTCCCTGATAACAAAATGACTATTTTGTTTACCAGAAATCACCTCTCCCCCTTGAAATTGGGCAGAGTGCAGCTCTGTGCTGAAACAGATATGCATTTCTCATATATAGCTCATTGAACTAAGGTTTTGTGTTTATTGGCTTCCGTGATCTAAACCTGTAGACTTAGTGTATACCTTAATATACATAAAACCTTATCTCCCTCATTCAGTTCACTCATTCCCTAATGCATTAGTGCATGCTTGAATCCACATGCTCTGTAATAAGTAGTTGGGCATATCAGGAAAGTCTTTGTACATCACTTGCGATGGGGTAGTAAGTATAGGTCAGTCAATATGAACCAACATAGATCAAGTAGTAGGTATAGGAAAACAATAATCAGACCCTGCTAAAGTCTTTGGTTTAGGCCTGCCCACCAAGGTCCAACTGTTGTGTGGATACTTTTTGTGCCTTTGTTTGTTCAATATTTTCTCACTGAGAATGAGCCTCTCAAGTGGAAGTCTCATCTTTCAGCTGGCAAGACAGTGGCCTGTATCCAATGTGGGCTCCAAGCAGTCGGATACCTTCTTGCCAGTGGGCCTGATGAAATGGATTTTTTGCTGCAGAGAAGCTCCAAGAAGGATGAATTTGTTTGTACAGTGCAGCAAATTTGCACCTTTGCCAGATTGTCTCTGGTATTTGGTCCCAGTCTTCTGGCAGCTTACAGAATGTGTTTAAGTCCCAAAACTTTGTAATGAAAGTCCTGTTTTATTTAGCTACTAACCTAAGGCTCCCAGACTTTAAGGGCATAGAGCATGACCCAGTGAAGGCCCAGAGCACAGTCCAGTGCAGGTCAGGTTGTGCTTGGGCAACTAAAATTCATGAAAAAGTATTTTAGCCACACGTGAAGTCAGCCCACTGACCCTTAGAAGACACTTCTTTATCTTGAGTACAATAAGCAGCAGATCCAGTTGAGGTGCTATATTTATGAGTTGCTCTAGCCAGTTGGTGGTAATTCGTCCTGCCTTCTCAATAACCACTAGGCTAAATATTTTCAAGATTAGCACCACCCACTTTTTCAGCAGTTCCTGTTTGCCCTACTGCAACTAATTTCACAGTGTACCTTACTCCTAAATCAAAATGGTGAACACCTCCTCTCATCTGCAGAAGCTGCAAGAAGTGTGGCCAGGGGAATGAACAGTTCTTTCTCTTTTGTGTAATTAAAACCATTTTGGGGGTAGTTTCCCTTCCATTGGGTTTGGTGCCAGCCTAGCTAGTCTGGGCCTGGGAAACAAAGGTTTGCCTTCCTCCAGGCCTTACCTTACATCTGATTGTGATAGAGCAGGCCTCACCTAGGTCATAGGAACTGTCTATCCTACAGGAGGAAAAACACCACCCCACAAAAAGTAAATTGTCTCTGCTGTGGTAACAGCTTTCACATCTCATTATCAAGCAGACATTGGCAGTCCAACTGTTCCAACTAATGCTAATTAGCCTAACAGGCTCTGAGAATAAAAGTATAACTTTGAAAAAGTTAATTTTCTTACATATTGAATAACAATCTGATTTCACTAAGGAACTTAGTTTAAACAAATAAGAAAAATAGACATTTAATTGCCATTCTAGTCCTTTCCTGTCAAAAGTTAAAGAGCAAAGTTAAACATCTGTAATTCGGCACTTGTTGGGGTCCTGCTACAGCCCTGCTAGTAAAAATAGCTTTTGATGGTAGTCACCTGACATGGCAACTTTAATTTCACACATGCTCCACTTTTTAAATATAAGGCACCTTACATTTCGTATCACAAGATGTACTTGGGGGAGGCTTATCAATATTAAAAAGCTGGTTTTACCACCAGAAAGAAAGCGTTACTTTTACAGGTTTGATAGCAGGCATTTAGGATGTTGCAGTCGGGCTCCACATGTTAGGCCTGAAACCATATAATACAGGCCCACTCTTCGGATTGCACAATAGGCATTTTCTACCACATATACAGAGTCCAGTTCAATATGTCAATTAGGGATAAGCCAATGTAACTGTCTTTTAAGAGGGTAACACATGTTTTAGGGGAGAGGCACAGTTATGTTAATACCCTTTAACAGTAGTATTTTATATATTAATCAGTTAACCTTATGTAGGCCTTGCAACCCGCAAGGTAGGGTGTTTGGTATTTAAAAATAGGTCAGTGTGACAAACGAGGTTGTTGGCCGATTTGGGTGTGAGCCCAGGTCAAGCAACAGCTACAATCCTTTGCATGGTGAACCACAAAAAGGCACTCAATAAACATGCACCTAACCCCGAGGAGCTTGGCACAAGAAATATTCAGGCATTCTGTAAAGTAACACTATTTAGTGTAGACTAGTACCTAGAAGATCAAAGTGCCAAGTGCGGAGGACATCTAGTGGTGCAAAATCAGGTCAAAGTTAAGAAAAGAAGTGGGTTTGCCTGGTCAGTGCTTACCTTCGGACTTGAATGAAATTCTGAGAAAATGTGTATGAGGAAGTAAGTTTCAGCAGGGCAAAGCTGCAGGAGGTATCAGAGGAGGGATCATCATCATTGGATGGCCTTAGCTTGGAACTGCAGTGAGTATTTCAATGTTTAGATTTAGTCATCGAATGGAGGTTGAAAATCTCCAGTGGGATGAGACAGACAGCTGTAGCCAAAGATAGTACCATGATATCAGGTGCCCCTTTGGTGAAGGGCCACTGAAAAGGATTTGCTGCTGTGGAGAAGAGCATAGCTGGAAAAACTAGGGAGTCAATCTGACTAGTGGTGCACCTTGGGTGAATAGGTAAGTACGTTGGTCCCAGTCTACTCCTGGTTCTCAGAGCAGCTTCTGGCCTAAATTATTCTATGTCCTTAGTTTTGGGAATTGTCCATCAGCACACATTTAGAACCACAGCCAATGGGCCAAGATTGATGGGACATCACTCGGGGACTCAGGACTCACTCAGACTGGGTCCAGATGCTGGTTTAAGATGGTGGGAGCCTTTTATATCCCTATGGCTCCAAACAGGAGGCTAGCAAAGAAACCCTTGGAATGACTTATGCTAGTCTTGGGTGCAGGTGAATAGATAGGGCTCAAAATCAGGGCTAGACTCTGAGGTTTCAAGGTAGGCTCCAGACAGCAAAGAAGTCCTTCCAGGTACAGCAGCAGTCTGACAGAGTGCACAGAAGGTCACAGCAGCAGGCAGTCCTCTGGGAGTCCATCCGCAGGGCCAGAAGTGAACTGACAGTGGGGCTGAAGGTCCTATTTTATACTCCGATGCCCTTTTTCTGGAAGGTGGGAGAAGATTCTGACAGATTCTTTGAAGTGCATGGCATTTTCTGACTCACCTGCTCAGGCTCCGAGCTGGCTACAGTGATAATGCAGGGTTTTTAGACCCTTTGTGTGAAGGTAGAGCAAATGCTATTAAGTTGTAAGTTGGGCTGTGCTCAGCTCAACCCCTCCACCTCTGCTCCGTGGGAAGCTATCTTCTACAGATGAAAGCTACAAGTCGGTCGAGTCCATCATCAGTGAGTTGTGATAGGACAGACTCTATGCCATGCTCTAAGGAATCAGTTTCAATTATAAATTCCTTGGAAAAGTCAAGGGTTTCAAACACAGGGTCCTGCTCTGTCGGGCACTTACTGGCGTTGATCATCAGGCCTGTGTGTTGCAGGGCTTGAAACACTTACTGCAGGTGAAAAAGGTGGTCCTTCCAGCTGCTACTGAAAACAGCCATGTCATCCAAGTAAGCAGCACCGAAAGCCTCTATACTAGACAACACCTAGTCCACCAACCTCTGGAAGGTGGCAGTGCATTTTTCAGCCTAAAAGGATTTACTTTAAACTGAAAGTGGCACAGGGGGACTGTTTCCAGTGTCAATATTATGTGTAAGCCCAGGAGTAAGGGAAAAAGAAAGGCAAACTGTCCCATTAACTGGTGGCAGGCCCTCTGTCAGTGTAGGGGAGCGGTTAACATCCTCCATTGACCTATCTTTCTCCTTAGATGACAAGAGGTCAGGGAGTGGATCACTCTCCTCCTCCTCCCCAGCAACATAGTGACCTCAGACCTCTCATAGTGTGATTTGAGGTGGTTGATGTGAAGTACCCATAAGGGGTGTCTTGGGGTCTTGAAGTTCACCAGGTAAGTGGCCACCCCTTTGCTCTCAACCACTTCATAAGGCCCAGTCCAACGGATTTAGAGGGCCCTGGGCTCCACAGGCTCTATCAGCCATACTTTCTGCCCAGGTTAAATTTGCACAGAGATCGCCATCTGGTTGTATCACTGATTCATAACTTCCTGGCTAGCCTGCAACTTCTTCTTGCCATCTGGTTCTTTTGGGCTAGCATCTAGCTAACCACTTGTTGGGAAAGGTTTCTTGGGAGCTTACTCCCACCCCTCCTCAACCAGAGAGATAGGTCCCCTAACAGGGTGGCCATGCAGAAGTTCAAAGGGGCTGCATCCAACTCCCTTGTGTGGTACCTCCCTGTAGGCAAAGAACCGGCATGGTAACTGGACATACTGCTTCCAGCTCATGAGGTCCGACAGGCATATAATCAAGCCCTTCAGGGTCCTGTTAAATATTGGTAAGCCCATCATTTTGTGCATGGTAGAGGTTGTGAACTTGTAAGTTATGCCACACTTCTTTTATATGGACTTCATGTGCAGCGACATGAATTTGGTGACCCTGTCAGACACCACTTCTTTGGGGAATCCCACTCTGGTGAAAATCCCTATTAAGGCCTAGCTACTGCAGATGCAGTGACAGTCCTCAAAGTATGGCCTCTGGGTATCTAGTGGCGTGGTCCACCAAGAGCATGATAAAAATGTATCCTAAGGCTATTCTGGGTTCAAAGGGTCCTACAATGTAGATGCACACCTTTTGGGTGCCATTGAAAGGAAAGGGATTGAGGGAAGCTTTCAAGTTTTCCCTACCTTCCCACTGGTATGGTAGGTGAGGCAAGTCCTACAAAATGCATCTGAGGAGATCCAAATTCGGGGTCATTACAAGTAGGACAAGCCTGGCAAAGTTCATTTCCTGCCCCAGATGTCTTACCAGAGGTATCTCATGAGCCCCAGATGTCTTACCAGAGGTATCTTATGAGCTAGCTCCAGTAGGGAGGCCCTCTATTATTGGGGAATGTGCTCCATGCACAGGTGTCTTAGGCCCACTTTACAAGAGGTCATTCTCCCAATATATAAAGTGATCTCCAGAGGTATGACGAGCTACCTCAGTTTCATCCTCCTGTCTGATGCCCTCCCGGATTGGGCACTCCCTGTCGGTCTTACATAACTCCTCCTTAGTAGGTCTCCCTTCTGCTTGCCATCCAGCAAGCTCAGGAAGGTCACCAAGGGAGGCAATCCCCCCCCCAGTGGTAGGTTCTGGGGTGGCCTCCTCTGCTGTTGCACCCACCTGTACCATAGGACATTCAGGGTCTGGTTTACCATGCCCCTTGCTCTTCCCTCTCTCGACACCTGCCTGTGACATTCTTCCATGCTTCAGACCTCTTTGACTCCCCTCTTGGGCAGCCACGAACCTGATTATCACACAGACCCACTCATCAACCCCAACATTTCCACTTCCTTCAAGGCAGTGTGCTCTAGAAAATTCCCTGATAACAGTCCACAGGCATGGTGGGATTCACAGCAACATTCAGACTTTCTGAGTTCCCCTTCATTCAAAAGAAATCAGAGCCACAGGGTGGTGGCTCTCCTGGTTGTCTGCTAGTACAACCTGGAATATAATAGAAATCACTTTTCCTGAGGACACTAGATGATACCTTATAGTAGACATACTGGTTCCTGTGCCCCTCAGAGCCTCCACCCTCTGCCAAATGATGATGACCCACTGCCTGTACTTGGAAGTATTTGAAGGCATGTGGGCTTTGGCCACCAATTTATCAATCAGGGACACTATTACTTCATAACCTCACTGATCTCCCCTGCTCTAACTGTGGCCATCTCTTTCCCAAGCACAAGCCAACCCCTGGCTTTGCCCTCCACTGGAAGGCTGTGCCCACTTGGGAATCTTCAGATCAACTTTGATGTGCCCATGACCATAACTCTCATAGCATCTGGGGCAAAACTTGCTATGGTGCTTATTAAAGAATCCCAGATTGAGATTATGTCAATTTTCCTTAAGGGACTATTTTAGGGAGAACTTTTTCTTTATCTTCCCATCCTTCTTGTGGTGGGAACTCTGACCACCCTTTTGGGAGACCCCACCAGATGTCTTCATGGACACTCTGTTGCTGACCTAGAGGTCCACCTCCTTAGCAAGCTTCATGGGGTAAGTCACCTTGCGGTCTACCAGGTGTTGGCGCAGCTCTGTAAAACAGGTATTGAGCATGTGATGCCTCTGACTCAGGTGGTACAGGCCCACAAAGTTTTGCACTTTGCTACCCCGCACCCAGCCCTTCAATGCCTCACTGGAATATTATAAGGGATCCACCCAAGTCTGTTTTAGGAGCTTGTTGCTATTCCTGAACCTCTGTCAGTATTTCTCAGGGGTCAGGACAAATTTGGTCAGAAGAATGACCTTCATGGGGACATACTTACTCTGGTCCTCTACCTCAAGTGTAAGGAGTCCCCCCCAACTGTCTGAGTCTGAAGGTTTCATAAAGCACATGGCTACCTGAAGGCCCCCCCATGTCTGGTGCAGAAACTACCGACATACAGTAGACATTTGGGCCAATTTTAAGAGGGCCTTGCAGCACATCAGTGCTACCTTAGCGTCATTTTGTTTACGTTAAGGTGGCGCTAAGGTGACCTTTTCCACGCCCCATATTTACCAAGTGACGCAATGCATGCATTGCACCAATTTGTAACCCTTTTCGCTTTATTATGAATGTGCTAAGCATAATTTATGTAAAGGGGGCGTTCCCCCGTTAGGGGGAGACAAAAAAATGTCACAAAGAAATCTAAGAGATTTCTTTGTGTCATATCTTTCAGCTCTTAACGTCTGCTCAGAGCAGGCATTAAAAGGGGGCACACCATTGTTCACAATCGGCCCCTATGTACTGTTTAGGGTTAGTGCCAAAATAGTGGAGCTAATCCTGAACAGTACATCAATTGTGTCAACAATTTGGACTCAATTACCCCCTACCCTGCACCATAGTGCACTGTATCTTAGATACGGCGCACACATGGTAGTGATAGGGGGACACTAAGGGATGCAAGGAAAGTGATGCTGCACTGGGTGCAGATCCAGTTTCCTTAAATCTTTTCCTTGGTGTTGAATAACCAGGTATTTATGGCATTGCAGAACAAAAGCTAATTAGTGACTTGCTGTGTTTCAAGAGAGAGTTCCAGAGTCTGGGGGCAAAATAAAGGAAGGACCAGCTTCCCCAGTGGGCCTTCCTTACCATTACAAATGGGGTCTCTGGTTGGCAGTCAGATTATTCCCTGATCAAGCAAGGATCCTCACTCTAGTCAGGGCAAAGGAGAAACACACCTGGTTAACCCCACTTACCCCCTTGGTAGCTTTGCACGAGCAGGCAAGCTTAACTCAGAAGCAATGTGTAAAGTATTTGTACCAGCACAGACAGTAATACTGTGAAAACACTACACAATGGACACCACACCAGTTTAGAAAAATAGCTAATATTTATCTAAATCAAACAAAACCAAAATGACAAACATTCACATGCCAAGATATGAATTTTCAAAAGTACAAGAGTCTTTCTCCATGGAAAACAATGAAAACATTTCTGTTACACAAAGTACCTGGTTTGTGTCGAAAATAAAGCCGCACAGGTGAGCGTGCGCAGAAATAGTCAGTGATGCATCGATTTCTCACTCGCAAACGAGACTGTGCATCGTTTTCTTCTCCGGTTGGGCTTGTGCTACGTTGTTTTTCTCTCCCAAAAGAGAGCGATGCGTCAATTTACAGACGGGCATCTCAGATCGGCGCAGACTTGCGTTGACTTTTGGCACCCAGTGATGATGCGTGTGAAATCAGACTGCACAGTGATGGAAAACCATGCTTTGTGGGGTTTGCATCATTAACAGTAGCTGCAAGCGGGTGTTTCATCATTTCTCCAGCTGCGGTGCATCGATCGCCAAGCTGCAATGCAGGTAGAGTGTCGATTTTTGCCGCAAATTGGGTGCTGCATTGTTTTTCAGCCACGTTGCAGTTGGTGCATCAAAAAGTTTCCTGCACATCGTTCTGTGTGTGGATTTCAGCCCTTGTTCTGCCAACTTCACCTCCTGGATAGGAGAATAGGACTGAATAGGGCACCACTTGGCAGGGCAAGAGTCTCAGCAGAGAGTTTAGGTGCTGGCAGAGGAAGTCTTTGATGGCCCTGAGACTTCAAAACAGGAGGCAAGCTCAGTTCAAGCCCTTGGAGATTCTTCTCAAGTAGGAATGCACAACAGTCTTTGTCCCCTTTCACAGGCAGAAGCAGCAACTGCAGGATAGCCCAACAAAGCACAGTGACAGGCAGGGGCAGCACTTCTCCTCAGGTCTTCAGCTCTTCTCCTTGACAGAGGTTCCTCTTGATCCCAGAAGTATTCTAAAAGTCTGGGGTTTTGGGTCCACTATTTATACCCCTTTCTGCCTTTGAAGTAGGCATACTTCAAAGGAAAGTCTCTGTTGTTCACAAGATTCTGCCTTGCCCAGGCCAGGTACCAAAAACACACCAGGGCTTTGGAGACTGCATTTTGTGAGGGCAGGCACCACCCCTTCAGGTGCCAGTGACCACTCCTCCCTCCACTCTATCTCAGATGGCCCATCGGGATTTGCAGGTTACTCCTCAGCTCCCTTTGTCTCACTGTCTAAAGTGAAATTCACAAACAGCCCAACTGTCCGTCTGACCCAGACAGGGATCTACAAACAGGCAGGGGCATATTTATACTCCGTTTGCGCCGAATTTGCGTCGTTTTTTTCGACGCAAATTCGACGCAAAACTAACTCCATATTTATACTTTGGCGTTAGACGCGTCTAGCGCCAAAGTTCATGGAGTTAGCGTCATTTTTTTCCGTGAACACCTTCCTTGCGTTAATGATATGCAAGGTATGCGTTCCCGTCTTAAAAAATGACTCCGATGCTATTGCGTCAGATTTATACTCCCGGGCAAAAATGACGCCCGGGAGTGGGCGGGACTAAAAAACCTGCATTTGCGCCGGATTTTAGCGCCTGGGTCAGGGCAGTCGTTAAGGGACCTGTGGGCTCAGAATGAGCCCAGAGGTGCCCTCCCAAGCCCCCAGGGACACCCCCTGCCACCCTTGGCCACCCCAGGAGGACCCCAAGGCTGGAGGGACCCATCCCAGGGGAGAAAAGGTAAGTTGTGGTAAGTTTAAAAAAAAAAAATGTTTGTGGCATAGGGGGGCCTGATTTGTGCCCCCCTACATGCCACTATGCCCAATGACCATGCCCAGGGGACAGAAGTCCCCTGGGCATGGCCATTGGGCAAGGGGGCATGACTCCTGTCTTTGCTAAGACAGGAGTCATGTTAATGGCGTATGGGCGCCAAAAAAAAATGGCGCAAATCGGGTTAAGACGTTTTTTTTTTGCCTCAGCCTGACTTGCCCCATTTTTGGACGCCCAAACGCCATTTTTCCCTACGCCGGCGCTGCCTGGTGTACGTGTTTTTTTTTCACGCACACCAGGCAGCGCCGGTCGACTAACGCCGGCTAACGCCATTCAATAAATACGGCGCCCCCATGGCGCTTCAGAATGGCGTTAGCCGGCGCTAATTTTTTTGGCGCAAAACTGCGTTAGCGCAGTTTTGCATCAAAAAGTATAAATATGGCCCGCAGAGTCACAGAATGGTCTAAGCAGGAAAATGCCTACTTCCTAACAGTTACAAATACACTGGGTAACCCAATATTCCACACAGAAGTGGGTAATCTAAACTATAAAACACACAATTTTCATGTAGAGATAATTTGCATACAAATATTTCAGCAATATCAGAAATCACTCCTAAGGGTCTCCAGCAGTTCATGCAAAGAATTGCGTCATGGAGCGTATAAGGTCGACGTTTCGGTCTCCCAAGGATCAAACTGTCCATGAGACCATCCTTAGGACAATGTGTCAAAGAGGATTAAATTACAATAATTGTTGCTTTCAACATCAACTTACTAGACCAGCACTCCCTAATCCTTTTCATCTGGCACATTCAATGCTAGTCAATTACTCCAGTATAAAGACAGGATGATGTAATTTCACCACAGGTAGCCTTTATGGCTTTATGATTGATTTAAGCCCCTTGGGAGTTGACGTATCTGTGGTGAAATTACATCATCCTTTCTTCATACTGGAGTATGAGCTACTGGAGTCCCTAAGGAGTGATTTCTGATTGTTTGACAGACTGCATATAGGACTCAAACCTTTTGTGCTTAGAAATTCAGGATAGTTGGTGCTCTCCTTCTGTCCCTTGGATGTAAAGGGATTGTGGACTAGAGGGGTCACCAGTGCATTTGTATATAAACACAAAAAATAAATGTCTTTGTTGCTTTGCTATATTGATGGATATATTATTAGAGAATATATAACATTTCTTCATTTCCCCAGAAACAAATTACACGCTGTTTGAAGATTTAGGAGATCATTATGACCCCTGCGGGTGGGGATAATGTGGCGGTAGTAGCGCCAACAGACTGGCGGTACTTACTGCCACCTTATGAACGTGGTGGACCCACGACGGTAATGCCACAGATACAACCAGGTCCCGGCGGTTATAATCCACCAGGGCAGTGCTGCAAGCAGCGCTGCCCTGGGGATTACAAGTCCCCATCCGCCAGCCTTTCTATCGCAGTAAACACTGCCATGGAAAGGCTGGTGGTATGGGAGACTTGGGGGCCCCTGAGGACCCCTACAGTGCCCATGCACTGCAGTGGCCCTCATGCAGAGCCCCATCACGCATTCCACTGCCACTGTCCAAGCCGGCTGCAATGTTGTGGTGACTTTTCCGCTGGGCCTACTGGCAGAAACGCTGTTTCCATCCGCTGGCACGGCGGAAATGTCGTAATAGGGCACCAAACATACCGCCAGCACTAGCGGTATGTTGGCGCCCGCGGTTTTGGCAGTCTTTTTAAAAGACCGCGAAGTCGTAATGAGGGTCTCATTCATTTATGGAATTTTATCTGTGGTTAATTACGACATTAATAGTATTTGATATTGCTGAAATATTTGCATGCAAATGATTCCTCTATGAACACTGTGGCCCTCATTACAACCCTGGCGGTAGGTGATAAAGCGGCGGTAATACAGCCAACAGGCCGGCGGTAAAAAAATTAGAATTATGACCACGACGGAAACCGCCAACACAGACAGCCACTTTAACACACACTGACCGCCACGGCGGTAGCAACAAGCACCGCGCGGTAACCACAAACAGCCAGGTGGAAGACAAGGTTCCGCCTACTGTATTACGAGACACCAATCCGCCAGCTTTTCCTGGGCGGTACCAACGCCATCAAAAGCACGGCGGAAACAGAACACAGAAGGGAAACGACTCACCTCTGGACATTCAAGAAAGAACCACAACGCCATGGAGCCCGAGTGTTACCCATGCTGGTTTTACCTCCTCATACACCAGGAATACCAACGGCGGCGAAGACGACCACGGCGAGTACTGCCCCTAGCACACAAGGGAGGGGGGAGGAAAAAGAGAGTGACACACACACGCAACACCCCCACCCCCAGCAACATACACACAAACAGATGCAACAACATTACATATCCACCTCGCACTCCTCAGGAATAATGCAAGGACAAAAGGAAGTGATTAAAGTCAGTGTAATAAAAAAAAAGAAAACTAGAAATACATACTCAAAGCACAAAATAGTATCTACAATATATACAAATGGATGGACACTGCCCAGACCATAATGTCCATGGGCCACAGGGCCATATCACATAGGCCAAGGCCACACTTGACTCCTGCCTCAATACGGAGAGAACACTGCTGGGGCATCAGATCAAAAATACACAGGCACCTCAGGGGGAAGGGGAACAGGGGCACCTCAGCCGGAAGATGCCACAACGCCACTGCTCCTGGAGGGGGCCACACGTCTGTCACTCAGTCTTGGGAAGTGCAAAGCCAGAATCTCTCTAGTGGGTGGTCTTCCCACTGCTTGGTCCTGGGGACTGCAAAGCTAGAGTCTCTCTAGTGGGTGGTCTGCTCACTGCTTGGTCCTGGGGAGTGCAAAGCCAAAGTCTCTCTAATGGGTGGTCTGCCCACTGCTTGGTCCTGGGGAGTGTAAGGCTACAGTCTCTCACGTGGATGGCTTCTCCACAGGTTCTGAAGGGGGCTTTGCGACCAGTGTTCTTCATCCTGGCAAGGAGGGGTGGGTGGATGCCTTCTTCCACAGGTTCTGAAGGGGGCTTGTTGGTGAGTGCAAGGTCACATTCTCTCACCTGGGTGCCACACCTGCAGGATGTGCAGGGGCCAGGCAGGACAGCCCATGGAGGCATGACTACACACTGCCCTGCAGCGGTGACGCCTGCTCAGTGGTGGCAGTGGCGGGGCTGGTGTTGGGGATGCCAGTGGTGGGCGAAGGCTCCAGCCCTTCCCCTGCAGCCTCAGACGGCTGCCCACTGATGCCAGTGGTGCTGGTGGCGGTGCAGGTGGCGGTGCTGGCGGTGGTGCTGCCTATGGTGGGAGGAGGCTCCAGCCCTTCCCCTGCAACCTCGGATGGCTGCCCACTGGGGCTGCTTCTGCTGCCAGTGGTGCTCGTGGCGGTGCAGATGACGGTGCTGGCGGCGGTGTTTGCAGCGGTGCTGCCTGTGGTGGGGGGAGGCTCCAGTCCTTACCCTGCAGCCTCGGACGACTGCTCACAGGGGCTGCTGCCAGTGGTGGTGGTGGTGTTGCAGGCGGCGGTGCTGGTGACGTTGCATGTAGCGGTGCATGTGGCAGTGCTGGTAGCGTGCTGCCTGTGGTGGGGGGAGGCTCCAGCCCATCTCCTGCAGCCTCGGATGCCTGAAGTGCCATGGCTGGCAATGTTTGCTCAGATGCTACTCTAGCACCAGCTTCCAAATCCATCCTGCCTGCGGCGTCTGTGCCTTTGTCATTGCACTTGGCAGATGGTGTTCCCTTCTTGCCCTTGGCAGCTGGTGGCCTCTTCTTGCCTTTGCAAGCTGGTGGTGCCTCCTTGCCTTTGCCAGCTGGTGGTGCCTCCCTGCCCTTGTCAGCTGGTGGTGCTTCCTTGCCTTTGCCAGCTGGTACTCCCTTTTTGGCTTTGCCAGTTGGTGGTCCCTTTGTTCCCTTGGCAGCTGGTGCAGGCACACTGGCTGTGCTGACGGGTATCTCCTTGGAGCCTCTCACAACTACAGTGGCTGCAGAAACTACAGTGGCCATGGACTGGTTGGCTGAGGTGCTAGCCTGGGTCCTGACCAACCTGGCCCGAAGGGAAGGACGGGTGGGGGAGGGGCAGGGAATCGGTCAAGGGTGGAGAGGAAAAGCTTTTTAGGGACACTGGAACTGGAAGAGGGTGAAGGTTTGGGAGTGGAGGAAGCATGAGTGGTGGTAGGAGGTGTCTGTCTACTGTGTTTGGGTACAGGTGCATGGGCTAGATGCTGTTGTAAGGTGGATGGCTATTGGGTGTCTGAGTGCTTGCGTTTGTGTACTTTGGATGAGGGGGCACAGACACAGTGGGAGCGGACAAAGGGGATGTGTGCATGGATGTGGGGGTGGTGACTGCCAGTGAGGGGCATGTAGTGATCGACGTGATTGTGATGGGGGTAGTGGATGAGGATGTAGTGCATGCAGGTGTGAGTGGAGACGCTACTGGGAGGGAGGTGGATGAGGAGGAGGAGGGGGACACAGTGGAGGCAGTGGAGGTCGGTGTGTCTGCATCTGGATGGTGCTTGTTTGAGTGCCTGTGGGATGAAGTGTGGTGCTTGTGTTTGCCTGAGCCACTTCTGTGTGTTGATTTGGGTGCATGCTGGTCTAATGGTGTGCTTGGGATAGGCTGGGGCTGAGGGGAATGGGACTGAGTAGAGGAAGTTGGAGGGGGGGGAGGCTAGAGACAGGAACAATGGCTGCCATCAGGGAGGAGGCCAGACCTTGAAATTATCTCTGTTAGGCTACCATGCCAGAGTGAATGTCCTCCAGGCATGCATTTGTTTGTTCCAAATGCCGTGCCAGACCCTGGATGGCATTCACTATGGTGGACTGCCCAACAGAGATGGATCGCAGGAGGTCAATAGACTCCTCACTGAGGGCAGCAGGGCTGACTGTGGCAAGGCCTGAGGTGCCTCGGGCGAAGGAGATGCCCACCCTCCTGGATGAGCGGGCACAGGAAACACCCTGAGGGGCTGCTGGGAAGGCGGTGCTGGTGTGGGGGGTGGTGGCTGTCCCTGTACTTAGGGTGGCCACAGAGCTGTCCGCCACCACCAGAGAGCTTCCATTGGAGGAGGTGTCACTGTCCGAACTGTCCCCTCCAGTCTCTGCTGTGGCGCTCCCCTCGCCCTCCCTCCCACTGGTGCCCTCACCGTCGGTGGATTCTGCCTCATGGGCCATGTGGGATGCAGCTCCCTCCGTCACCGGTGCCTCTGCTTCTCTGCCAGATGATGCTAATGCACACAAGGACAGGGTGACAAAACAAAAAGGGGGGAAGAGACAGAGGATACACTTGGTCATTGCTACTAACAACACCACCGTTGGCGTACACAACACCCAGGGAACAGCGATATGTACTAGGCCATGCACTACCAGTTACAATGCTAGTCACCAGGCCATGGAGGACAATGCCTAACGCCAAAAGGAGCACACCCTGCCCAGTAGTAGATGCCTACTAACATATTTGGGGCTGGAGTGCATCAAACCCTGCCCAACATGAAACCTACACTGCCATGTTTGTCCTGGTCTAGGGGCACCCACAATCCCACATCCCCAGATAACACCCACCATGCACAACTTTCTGATTTTGAAACTGTACTCACCCCCTTGTGGCTGCTGTGATGCCATCAAGCGCCCATCCAACTCCAGATAGGCCATCACCAGTATGCGGATCATCAGGGGGGTCAGGGTTTGACGGGCACCCCTTCCTTGTTGGGAGGCCATCCCCAGCTGGGCCTCCGCCGCCTTCCTTGCCCAGCGGCGCAGGTCCTCCCACCGTTTACAACAGTGGGTGCTCCGCCTGTCAAAGACCCCCAGGGTCCGCAACACCTTGGCGATGGCATGCCAAATACCCTTTATCTGATGGTTGCTGACCTGCAGAGAAAGATACATAGAAAAAGGTATCAGCCCTACCATCCAGCCTGTTACACTCATGGCCCACCATATCCATCCCATCCCCCTACACACATAGATTGATCACCATACATGCAACACTCTGCCCAGGACTCCTCAGCCACCCCCCTTACACAAGGCTTACACACACACAGCACTCCATGTATTCATGCCCCATGCATCATGCTCACAGTGCACTCACCTGTTGGTCTCGAAGACCATAAAGTAAACTGTACTGGGGTAGGACCCCATCCACTAGTCTCTCCAACTCCCCCAAAGTGAAGGCTGGGGCCATTCTCCATACACTTGAGCCATGGTCGCTTCTAGACACTGGTCACAGCAGCACTTGCATTGTAGGTCCTCTCCTGTTGAAGGTCAGGTAGCAAGTGAGTGAACAGATAGAAAATGGCGGTCACGCCCGCGGCGGTGCATACCGTTCTGCCGGCGTGCATCGCCATTGGCTACTGGAACCCATAGGGCCCAATGATAACCAATGAGGAGTTGCACAGTGGTCCTCGACCATCTCCCGCAACGGCGCACAACGTCAGCGGAATAACCTCATTTCCACTTGTCCCTCCAAACAGGTCAGGCTCCACCATTTCAGGGGGGAGCAGGCCATGGCACCTAACTGCGTCACAGCAGACATAGGCACATTTACAGGACAACACATTAACATACTGCTTCTGTCACAACATGCAAGGCCTTTTACTCTAAGGATATGTTTGAATATGACCATCTGATCACAGTTTTTCACCCTAGAGTTCAACTGCTGAGGATGAATAGGAGATGGAGACATACCCCCGTGTACAGACCCCTGGTGGACCTGACAACAATAGGGGACAGGCACATTATCCTCATCTGCAGACTTGATAGGGCCACAATCCAAGAGCTGAGTGCCCAATTGGAGCCAGACCTGATCTCAGCTATCCGTCACCCCACTGGGATTCCCCCTCTTTTGCAAGTCCTATCAGTGCTCCATTTCTTGGCAAATGGCTCCTTCCAAATGATAGTAGCCATGGCAGTAGGGCTGTTGCAGCCTATGTTCTCTAACGTGCTGACCAGAGTGTTGTCTGCCCTGATGAAACACATGCGCAGCTAAATCGTTTTCCCCCAGGTGGAGGATTTGGCCACAGTGAAGGCTGACTTCTATGCAATGGGACATATCCCCAACATCATTGGTGCTATTGATGGTACGCATATTGCCTGTGTCCCCCCCCCCCGGAGAAATGAACAGCTGTACAGAAATTGAATGAGGTTTCGCTCTATGAATATACAGATAGTGTGCCTGGAGGACCAGTACATCTCCCATGTGAATGCAAAGTATCCTGGGTCTGTGAATATTGCCTATCTCCTGAGGAATAGCAGCATCCCATATGTGATGGCTCAACTCCAGAGGCACCGGGTGTGGCTAATAGGTGAGCCCATGGTCCCCACCCAGTGTGTGTTGGTATATGGGTGTGGGGTTGGTCCTAAGGGTGAGTGTCTGGCTAACAGATATCCCTCGATATTTGCAGGTGACTCTGGTTACCCCAACCTCTCATGGCTACTGACCCCAGTGAGGAATCCCAGGACATGGGCAGAGGAACTTTACAATGAGGCACATGGGCGAACAAGGAGGATCATTGAGCAAACCATTGGCCTCCGGAAGGCCAGTTTCAGGTGCCTCCATCTGACCAGTGGATCACTGTGCTACTCACCCAAGAAGATCTGCCAGATCATCGTTACATGTTGCACAACCTAGCCTTGAGACGCCAGGTGCCTTTTCTGCAGAAGGATGAGGCTGGAGATGGTCATGTGGCAGCAGTGGAGACTGTGGATAGTGACGAAGAGGAGGAAGAGGAAGAGGATGTGGACAACAGAACAACTATCATACAACAGTACGTCCAGTGACACACAGGTAAGACACTGTAACTTCACCTTCCATTCTGTTTTATGAAGTGATTTTTCTCTGGCTGGCTGCTGTTCCCACTATAAAGGCCACTTATTGTACCATTTAACATGTCTACTTGCAGATATTTGTGCCCGCTGTGGCTCCTGGTGTATTGACTGCAGCACATTACAGGTCATACCTGTACAGTCTATTTGCAATGCCTACAGATTGTTAAACAACTACATCCTTAAATCATTTGACGTATTCCATACTTTTTTTTTCCAAGGGTGTTATTTCAGTGCTAAGAAGTAAATGGGGATGTGCAATAGGGTGGGGTCATGGTGGAGGAAAGTCCAGGATGGAGTCTAGTCTATTGCTATCACAGGTGCATTGTCCAATGGAGCATGGGAAGTGGAGCAATGGCAGTTCAAGGTGGACAGGGTGACAGAGTGGGACACAAGGGTGACAATCAGGAGAGTCTTATTTCCTGCTGCGGGTCTTAGCAATGTTCTCTGGCTTCTGCCTGGATCGCATGGACCATTTGCGTGGTGGTTCTCCTTCTGCAGTGGGAGGGGTGCTGGTGGCCTGTTGTTCCTGTGGCGGGGCCTCCTGTCCACTAGCGTCAGCGGAGGTGGAAGGCTGTTCATCAGTGTGACTAGTGTCAGGGGCCTGTTGATGTGCCACTGCCTCCCTCATGGTGTTGGCCATGTCTGCCAGCACCCCTGCAATGGTGACCAGGGTGGTGTGGATGTCACTCAGGTCCTCCCTGATCCCCAGGTATTGTCCCTCCTGCAGCCGCTGGGTCTCCTGCAACTTGGCCAGAATATGGCCCATGGTCTCCTGGGAATGGTGGTATGCTCCCAGGATGTTAGTGAGTGCCTTGTGGAGAGTCGGTTCCCGGGGCCTGTCCTTCCCCTGTCGCACAGCAGTCCTCCCACCTTCCCTGTTGTTCTGTGTCTCTGTCCCCTGAACCGTGTGCCCACTGCCACTGACCCCAGGTCCCTGATCATCCTGTGTTTATGGGGTTGCCTGGGGTCCCTGTAGTGGTAGACACACTGCTGATTGACGTGTCCTGGGGACAGAGGTATTAGCCCGCTGGGTGGGTGTGCAGAGCTGCTGTCATCACTGAGGGCCTCTTTTGTGGGGGGACTGAATGTTGCTGGCATCTCCTCTCCGGTGATGTTGTGTGGGGGACCTGTGGGGATGTAAATGCAGTGTTATTGTTTCTGCGTGTGCTATCTTATGCATGGGTATGTTGCCCTATATGGTTGTTATTACCATGGCAACTTTGCCTTGTGTGAGTTGTTATTTGGTTGGCTAAGTGATTGTCTCTAGTGTGCATGCAGTGGTGATGGTTGTCCATGCAGGCCTGTGATTGCTGTCCATGCATTGGTATTGGATGCAGGGCTTGGTATTGGGATGGATGGGTTGTGATGATGGGGTATGTGGGAGGTGGTGGACTGATGGGAGTGAGGGTGAGTGTGGGGGTGTGTGATGGCATGCAGGATGGGGGGTGAAAGTAGTAAAGAGTTGACTTACCAGAGTACAGCCCTCCAGCTACTCCTGCCAGGCCCTCATGATGCAGAATTGCTAAGACTTGCTCCTCCCATGTTGTTAGTTGTGGGGGAGGAAGTAGGGGTCCACCGCCAGTCCTCTGTACAGCTATCTGGTGTCTTGCAACCACGGAACGTACCTTCCCCCGTAGGTCGTTCCACCTCTTCCTGATGTCATCCCTTGTTCTTGGGTGCTGTCCCACGGCGTTGACCCTTTCCACAATTCTCTGCTATAGCTCCATCTTCCTTGCAATGGATGTCTGCTGCACCTGTGATCCAAATAGCTGTGGCTATACCCGGATGATTTCCTCCACCATGACCCTTAGCTCCTCCTCTGAGAACCTGGGGTGTCTTTGTGGTGCCATGGGTGTAGTGTGTGTGGTGTGTGTGAGTGTGTGTGGGGTGATGTGTTGGGATGTGTGCTGTGAGGTGCATGGATGGTGTATGTGTGATGTGTTCTGTGGCTCTGGTTCTGTGGGTGCTCCTGGTGTGGCTCTCTCTCTGTTGTAAATTTTTTGTAGTGGTAAAGAGTTGTGGGTAATGTATGTGTGTGTTTTATAGTGGTGTGTGGATGTGGTGTGTGTATGGGTGTCAGATGTGTGTAGTTTGAAGTGGCCAATGTGGTGTTGCTTTGTTAGTGTGTGTGTATTTTGAGCGCAGCGGTATGTACCACCAATGGTTTACCGCAGTTGAATGTCCGCTGCGGTGCTTCATGGGTCATGATGCTGTGGGCGTAATTCTGTTGGAGTAATGGCGTGGGTTTTGGTGCCGCCAGTTTATCATTGACCTTTGGGCTGGTGGACTTGTGTGTGTGGCTGTATAGTGGCAGATTTCTGTGTGTGGGTCATACTACGGATATCGGTATACCGCCGCGGTATGTTGGCGGCAGTCGGCATGGCGGTAAGAGGCACTTACCGCCAATGTCATAATGAGGGCCTGTGTGTTTTACAGTTGTACTTTCTAAAAGTGGCATTTTCAAACTGACAATTTAAAAATCAACTTTACCAAAAGATGTATTTTTAAATTGTGAGTTCACAGACACCAAGCTCCATATTTCTGTCTGCTCTCAAAGGGAACCTGCACTTAAAAGTTATTTAAAGGCAACCCCCATGTGAACCTATGAGAGAGAAAAGCCTTGCAACAGTGAAAAACAAATTTGGCAGTATTTCACTGCTAGGACTTGTAAAACAGATCAGTACATCTGCCACCTTTAACCTACACTGCACCCTGCCCATTGTGCTACCTAGGGCCAACCTTAGGGGTGCCTTACATGCACAAAAAGGGAAGGTTTACCCACTTGCCAGGCTGCACTGGCAGTTTAAAACTGCACTGAGACTGCAGTGGCAAGTCTGAGCCATGTTTACAGGGCTATTCAGGTGGGTGGAACAACCAGTCCTACAGGCCCATTAGTAGCAGTTGACTTACAGGCCCTGGGCACCTCTAGTGCACTTTACTAGGGACTTGCTAATAAATTAGAGATGCCAATCATGGAACGCCAATTACACATACATTTTACACAGGAATACTCGTACTCTAGCACTGGTCAGCAGTGGTAATGTGCCCAGAGTACCAAAAACAACAGCAAAAACAGAGTCCAGCACACAGTCAAAACATGGGAAGTAGAGGCAAAAAGACAGGGGAGACCATGTCAAGAATGCCAGGTCTAACACTTACCATGGGAATCTAAAGCAGCTGAGTGGAAAATAATCTGAATAGTCTGTTTGGAATATAAGGAGAATCAAAAGAACTCAGTAGGAGAGGAACTGTGAACTGCCTTCATTCACCTTCTGCTGGCTGCTGTGGCCCCTGACCCCTGCAACTGCCTGTGGTGGCCCTGGAGGAGTGCTGTTTGTGCTTTTTATGGATATGGACATAGCGCCTGCATCTGCTTGCTGCCTTGGCACTTTGAAGAGCGCTCCCGTTTCAGATCCTAAGGGCCATATTTATACTTTTTGACGCAAAACTGCGCTAACGCAGTTTTGCGTCAAAAAAATTTGCGCCGGCTAACGCCATTCTGAAGCAACATGCGGGCGCCGTATTTAATCAATGACGTTAGCCGGCGTTAGCCGCCGGCGCTGCCTGGTGTGCGTGGAAAAAAACGACGTACACCAGGCAGCGCCGGCGTAGGGGGATATGGGGCTTGGGCGTAAAAAAATGGGGCAAGTCAGGTTGAGGCAAATTTTTCGCCTCAACCCGATTTGCACCATTTTTTTCGACTCCCAACCCCCATAGAAATGACTCCTGTCTTGGCAAAGACAGGAGTCATGCCCCCTTGCCCAATGGCCATGCCCAGGGGACTTCTGTCCCCTGGGCATGGTCATTGGGCATAGTGGCATGTAGGGGGGCACAAATCAGGCCCCCCTATGCCACAAAAATTATTTTTAAAAATGACTTACCTGAACTTACCTTAATGTCCCTGGGATGGGTCCCTTCAGCCTTGGGTGTCCTCCTGGGGTGGGCAAGGGTGACAGGGGGTGTCCCTGGGGGCATGGGAGGGCACCTCTGGGCTCCTTCAGAGCCCACAGGTCCCTTAACGCCTGCCTTTTCCAGGCGCAAAAAAACGGCGCAAAAGCGACCGTACGTCATTTTTTTGGACCCGCCCACTCCCGTGCGTGAATTTTGCCCGGGAGTGTAAATACGGCGCACATGCCTCGGAGTCAATTTTTTAGACGTGAACGCCTACCTTGCATCCCATTAACGCAAAGTAGGTGTCCACGCTAAAAAGTGACGCAAACTCCATGGACTTTGGCGCTAGACGCGTCTAACGCCAAAGTATAAATATGGAGTTAGTTTTGCGTCGTAATTGCGTAAAAAAAAAACAACGAAATTCCGGCGCAAACGGAGTATAAATATGCCCCTAAGTCCTTTGGAAACTCCTGCCATTGCCCTCTGCGCTTGTGAAGCACTTATCTCCATGAATAATCACTGCCGTGACCAGGGCTCTCCAAAACTCTGAGCCCTTCGGAGACGCGATTCATCAGGTGCCCCCACCGAGGAGAAGATCGAGGGAGCGAGCAAGGTTTTGAGGTGCCCCGGGGGACTGAGCTGCTGTAAGAAGTGCCCCCCGGGCACAAGCAGGCAACCATTCCTGGTGCCTTTGCTCCTGCGGCTGTACCGCTGCAGGAGAGGAGAAGGGCAGGAGAGGACCGTGGCTCCCTCCGGGACGAAGGATCAGGCCGGAACAAGAGTGGGAGCCACCACCAGTGCTGTGCAGACGGCAGCCCCTGGAAGGTGTAAAGCCCCAGTTTTGCTCACGAACTGGGGAGGGAAACCTCATCGGAGGTTCCCCAGTCACCAAACCTCTCTCCCTTTGCCCTTTCCCTTGGCTTTGCAGATCATGGGAGAGAGGCCTCATCGGAGGTCTCTTCCTTTTGCCCCCTTTGTTGTGCTGGCTTTGGGCCCCTCTGGAGGGCTAGTTGCAGCCGGGGAGGGCCCTCAGAGATCGCAAGCCCCAGGAGGGGCCCATTCTAAAAGCAGGAGGGTATGCATGCCAACCCCCACATTACCAAAAGGCCCCTGTTTGCCACAGAGGAGCGCCGGGGGCCCCTTTCTTGATCTATCTGGCACTGGAAGTGCTTTGCCATCATCAATACAGATATTTTGCGTTCTAAATGTTCCTGATAAGGACATTATAGACTTAAATGTTTTCCTGGTCCTCGGATTATGTGCCATGTATGTTTGCTGATGTTCCTTTTATGGACTTTCTACGCTGATATGTTTACATGACTGGCCATATGTTTTGTAATGCTCCTGATATGGGCTTTTATGATATTTCTATGAGAAGTCCATTTATTTAGTAATGTGATTCCTGACTACTGCGTATGTTGCAGAATAATAAGTAATGTGTGTGTTGTGTGACTACTGCTGGTCCTGCAGAGTAACTATTGTGTAACGTTCTGACTACTGCTAACACTGGGAACTGTGGACTCGCAGATTGTGCAACTATGGCATAGTGTGCCGTTAGGGGTCCACAGATGAGTGCCTTGATGTGGGGGTATGTAACATGTCACTGAACACCGGTAAAAAGTAAATATTGAGCCATGTCAACAGCCACTACAGTCAAAGATTGATCTTTCACTATTCCATTGCAGAGGATGATGCCTTACCTCCTGCGGACCTGCCTGTCCTGGATTTTACCGATATGGATGGCTATCTGCCAACCACCAATGAAGATACTCTCCAGGACCACCTCCAGTCACAGGGAGAACACATTGGCCCTCATTATTACATTGGCGGTTAGTACCGCTTACTGCCATGCTGACTTTCACCAAGATACCGCCGTATCAGCAGATTACCGCCACCCATATTATGACCCACACACAGCAATCCGTCACTATACAGCCCCACACACAAGTCCGCCAGACCAAAGGTCAGTGATAAACTGACAGAAGCAAAACCCACACCATTACACCAACAGAACTACACCCTCAGCATTATGACCCACGAATCACCACAGCGGACATTCAATGGTGCTAAACCATTGGCAGTACATACTGCAGCGCTCAAAATACACACAACCTAATAAAACTACACCACATTGGACAATTCAAACTACACACACCTGACACACATACACACAGCACACCCACACACCCACACCACTATAAAACACACACCCACATTACCCACAAACCTTTACCGATACAAACAAGTGCCACAACAGAGATAGCAAGACCACAGACACACACCACCATCACCTATACACCATCCACACACCCTACATCACACACCCCAACACAGCACCCCACACACCCTCACCCACGCCACTCATAATACACCCATGGCACCGCAACAACACCCCAGGTTCTCTGAGGAGGCGCTAAGGGTCATGGTGGAGGAAATCAACCGGGTAGATCCACAGCTATTTGGATCACAGTTGCAGCAGACGTCCATTGCTAGGAAGATGGAGCTATGGCGGAGAATCGTGGACAGGGTCAATGGCATGGGACAGTACCCCAGAACAAGGGGTGACATCAGGAAGATGTGGAACGACCTACGGGGAAGGTACTTTCCACAGCAGCAAGACAACAAATAGCTGTACAGAGGACTGGTGTTGGACCCCTACCTCCTCCCCCACAACTAGCATCATGGGAGGAGAAAGTCTTGGCAATCATGCAGTATGAGGGCCTGGCAGGAGTAGGAGGAGGACTCGACTCTGGTAAGTCAAATCTCTATTACTATCACCCCCCTACCTGCATGCCATCACAAACCCCCACCCTTACCCTCACTCCCATCACTTCACCACCTCCCTCATACCCCACCATCACAATCCACTCATCCCAATACCAAGCCCTGCATGCAACACCAATGCATGGACACCCCTCACAGACCAGCATTGACACCCATCATTAAAGCATGCACATTAGAGACAATCACCCAGCCCACAAAATCACTTCTCACACAAGGCAAAGCTGCCAGAGCAATAACAACCATACAGGGCAACACACCCATGCACAAGATGACACACACAGAAACAATAACACTGCATTTACATCCCCACAGGTCCCCCACCCAACATCACCGGAGAGGGGGTGCCAGCAACTTCAAGTCCACCCCCAGAAGATGCCCACAGTGATGACAGCAGCCCAGGCACAGTCCCATACCACCACAAAGCCTTCCCCTCAGGAAACACCAGCACAGTACCCACCCAGTGGGCCCATACCTCTGTCCTCAGGACACGTCAGTCAGCAGTGTGTCCACCACTACAGGGACCCCAGCCCACCCCATAAATACAGGATGATCAGGGACCTGGGGTCAGTGGCAGAGGGCACACGGTTCAGGGGACAGAGGCACAGGACAACAGGGAAGCTGAGAGGACTGCTGTGCGACAGGGGGAAGTCAGGCCCAGGGAACTGACTCTCCACAATGCACTCACTAACATCCTGGGAGCATACCACCATTCCAGGAAACGATGGGCCAGATACTGGACAAGTTGCAGGAGACCCAGCGGCTGCAGGAGGGAAAGTACCTGGGGATCAGGGAGGACTTGAAAGACATCAACACCACCCTGGTCTCCATTGCAGGGGTGCTGGCAGACATGGCCACCAGCACCCCACCACTGCAGAAGGAGAACCACCCCACAAATGGTCCCTGTGATCTAGGCAGAAGCCAGAGAACATTGCCAAGACCTCTGCCAGGAAATATGACTCTTCTGAATGTCACCCTTGTGTCCCACTCTATTACCCTGCCCACCTTGAACTGCCATTGCTCCCCTTCCTATGCCCCCTTGGACAATGTACCTGTGATACAAGTAGACTGGACTCTATCCTGGACATTCCTCCATCATCATCCCAGCCCATTGCACATCCCCCTCTAATCATTAGCACTTAAATAAACACCATTTTAATAATTAAAAAAATAATAAAGTATGGAGTCTGTCAAATCATTTAACCATGTGTTCGTTTGACAAGCTTTAAGCACTGCAATATAACTGTACAATAATGTGTACATAGGAATGACCTGTAGTTGGCTGCAGTCAACACACCAGGAGCGACAGTGGGGGACAAATATCTGAAAGTAGAGATGCCAAAGGGTACAGTAAGTGGCCATAGAAGTGAGAAAATCAGCCTGCCAGTGACAATGTCAAATACAAAACTGTCAATGTAAAGTGTAATTACAGTGTCTTGCCTGTGTGTCATTGGAAGTACCATCCTATTATTGCACTTCTGTTGTCCTCATCCTCATCCTCATCCTCTGACTCCTCATCCTCATTGTCCACAGGGTCCACTGTTGCCACATGACAATCTCCAGCCTCATCCTCCTGCAGAAAAGGCACCTGGCGACGTAAGGCAAGGTTGTGCAATATACAGCATGCCACGATGATTTGGCATACCTTCTTGGGTGAGTAGTACAGGGATCCACCTGTTAGATGGAGGCAACAAAACCTGGCCTTCAGGAGGCCGAAAGTCCTTTCGATTATTCTTCTTGTTCGCCCTTGTGCCTCATTCTAACATTCCTCTGCCCTTGTCCTGGGATTCCTCACAGGGCTCAGTAGCCACAAGAGGTTGGGGTAACCAGAGTCACCTGCAAACCCTGGGTGGGAATCAGGGCTCACCTATTAGCCACACCCAGTGCCTCTGGAGTTGAGCCATCACATATGGGATGCTGCTATCCTCAGGATAAAGGCATCATGCACAGACCCAGGATTCTTTGCATTGACATGGGAGATGTACTGGTTCACCAGGCACACTATCTGCGCATTCACGGAGTGAAAGCTCTTTCGATTTCTGAACACCTGTTCATTTCTCTGGGGAGACACAAATGTAATATGTGTACCATCAAAAGCCCCAATTATGTTGGGGATATGTCCCATTGCATAGAAATCAGCGTTCACTGTGGCCAAATCCTCCACCTAGGGGAAAACGATGTAGCTGTGCATGTGTTCTATCAAGGCAGACAATACTTTGGTCAGCACTATTGAGAACATTGGCTGAGACATTCCTGTTGCCAAGCCCACCGTCACTTGGAAGGAGCCACTTGCCAGGAAATGGAGCACATATAGGACTTGCACAAGAGGGGGATCCCAGTGGGCTGACAGATAACAGATATCAGGTCAGGTTCCAATTGGGCACACAGCTCTGTGATTGTGGCCCTGTCCAGTGTATAGGTGAGGATACTGTGCCTGTCCTCCATTGTTGCTAAGTCCATCAGGGCCCTGTACACGGGGGATGTCTCCATCTCCTATTCATCCGCAGTGGTTGCAACCTAGGGGGCAAACGGTGAGTAGCTGTCAGTATTCCATATTTCCAAACACTTCACTGCATTGCATGTTGTGACTGTTACACAATATTGTTGTATAGGCCCAAATGGTCCCTATGTGTACTGTGACGCAGTTAGGTGCCATGGCCTGCCCCCCCCGAATGGCGTCCACCTGTCCTGTATGGAGGGACAGATGGAAATGAGGTAATTCCGCTGACGTTGTGCGCTGTTGCAGGAGGTGGTCGAAAACCGCTCTGGAAATCCTCTGCATCCCATTGGGCCCTATGGGTTACTGTGGCCAATGGTGATGTACGCCGGCAGTGACGGTACACCCACTTGTTACCTGACCTTCAACAGGAGAAGCCCTACACTGCAAGTGCTACTGTGACCTGTGTCTGGAACCGACCATGGCTCGGGTCACTGGGGAAAGGGCCCCTGCCTTCACCGCTGCAGAGTTAAAGAGACTGGTGGATGGGGTCCTGCCCCAGTACCGAATGCTGTATGGGCCTCCAGACCAACAGGTGAGTACACAGTGAGCATGATGAATGGGGCATGAATGCATGGAGTGCTGTGTGTGAAGGCCCCGTGTGGGGGGTTGGTGTAAGGGCCCTGGGCAGAGTGCTGCATGTATGGTGGGAAATGTCTGTGCATAAGGGGATGTGAGGGCTATGGTGGACCATGAGTGTAACAGGCAGGATGGTCTGACTGATACCTTTTCCTATGTGTATTTCTTTACAGGTGAGCGCCCATCAAAAAAGGGTATATGGCGTGCCATCGCCAAGGACGTGCAGACCCTGGGGGTCTACAGCAGGTGGAGCACCCACTGTCACAAACGGTGGGAGGACCTGAGACACTGGGCACGGAAGAGGGAGGAGGCCCAGCTGGGGATGGCCTCCCAACGAGGAAAGGGTGCCCGTCGAACCCTGACCCCCCTGATGGCCTGCATACTGGCGGTGGCCTATCCGGCGCTAGATGGGTACTTGAGGGCATCACAGCAGCCACAAGGGGGTGAGTACAGTGCCCCAATATACTACTTGTGAGTGGTTGGGTGGCATCCTGGTGGGGGACATGGGCCGGTGGGTGCCCCTAGGCCTGGCCGGCCAGTGCAGGGAAGGGCCCATGTTGGGCAGGGACTGATGTCAACTTCCTCCAAACAAGCTAGTAGGCCTCCACTACTGGGCAGGGGTCTGTTGGTCTCAGGTATGCTGCAATTGGCATTAGGTATCCCTGTCCATGGGCTGGTGACTAGCATTGTGACTGGTAGTGCATTGCCTAATGCGTAGGGCTGTTCCCTGTGTGTGAGTGTGTTGTGTACACCAACGGTGGTGTTGTTGCCGCCATTGACCAAGGGTATCCTTTTTCCCACCCCCCCTTTTTGTTTTGTCATCCTGTCCTTATGTGCATTAGCATCATCTGGCGGAGGAGCAGAGGCACTGGCGCCGGGGAGAGCTGCATTCTACAGGTCCCAGGAGGCCAAATCCACGACAGTGAGTGCACCAGTGGGACGGAGGGCGAGGGGAGCACCACAGCAGAGACTGGAGGGGACAGTTCTGAAAGCGATACCTCCTCTGACGGAAGCTCCCTGGTGGTGGCGGACACCTCTGTGCCCACCCCAACTACAGGTACAGCCACCACCCACTGTACCAGCACTGCCCTCCCAGCAGCCCCTCAGTGTGTTTCCCGTGCCCACTCACCCAGGAGGGTGGGCATCTCCTTCACCCCAGGCACCTCAGGCCCTGCCCCAGTTAGCCCTGCTGCCCTGAGTGAGGAGGCTATTGACCTCCTGCGATCCATCTCTGTTGGGCAGTCAACCATTGTGAATGCCATCCAGGGGCTGGTAGCCCATTTGCAACAAACAAGTGCATTCCTGGAGGGCATTCACTCTGGCATGGCGGCCCAACAGAGATCAATCCAGGCTCTGGCCTCCTCCCTGATGGCAGCCATTGTACCAGTTTCCAGCCTCCTCCCTCCAACCTGCTCTGCCCAATCCCATTCCCCTCAACCCCAACCTATCCCAAGCACACAGGCAGACCAGCATCCACCCAGGACAACACACAGGAGTGGTTCAGGAAAACACAAGGACCACACATCATCACACAGACACCCACAAAACGCCATCCATATGCAGACACACCAACATCCACTGCCTCCACTGTGTCCCGCTCCTCGTCCACCTCCCTCCCAGTAGCATCTACACTCAGACCTGCATGCACTACATCCTCATCCAGTACCTCAACCACCATCACGCCTATTACTACACGTCCCTCACTGGCAGTCACGACCCCAACTTCCATGCACACGTCCCCTGTGTCCTCTCCCACTGTGTCTGTGCCTCCTCCTCCCAAGGTACCCAAACACAAGCACTCAGACACCGAACAGCCAGTCACCTCACAACAGCATCCATCCCATGCACCAGCACCCAAACACAGCAGACAAACACCTCCTACAACCACTTCCTCTTCCTCCACACCCAAACCTTTCTATTTTTCCCGCCCCAATGTCCCTAAGAACCTTTTCCTCTCCACCATTGACCTCTTCCCTACCCCTCCTCCTCCCGGTCCTTCACGTCAGACCAGGATGAAGAAAACCCTAGTAAGCACCTCAGCCACCCAGTCCAGGAGCACAGTAGTGTTGACAGCTACTGCAGATGGGAGAGGATCCCAGGCACCAGGCAGCAATACTGACACCAGGTGCATCAAGGAAGGGCAAGGAGGCACCACTAGCTGTGAGTGGGAAGGGCAAGGAGGCACCACCAGCTGCAGGTGTGAAGGGCAAGGGGAAATCCCCAGCTGCTGACAAGAAGGGCAAGGGGCCTGCACCAGCAGGCAGGAAGGACAGGAGGCCTGCTGCTGGGACTCATTCGGAGCCCCCACCACCAACCATGGTGGTTCAGCCATCCGAGGCTCCAGGGGATGGGCTGGAGACACCCCCCACCACTGCCAGCACCACTGCCAGCAGCAGCAACCCCAGTGGGCCACCATCTGAGTCTGCAGGGGATGGGCTGGAGCCTACCCCCACTACTGCCAGCACCGCCACCAGCACTGTCACCAGCACTGCCACCAGCACCACCACTAGCACCACTGCCTGAAGCAGCAGCCCCAGTGGGCAGCCGTCCGACCCTGCAGGGGAAGGGCTGGAGCCTCTCCCCACCACTACAACCACCGCCACTAGCACCGCCACCAGCACCACTGCCAGCAGCAGCAGCCCCAGTGGGCAGCCGCCTGAGGCTGCAGGAAATGGGCCGAAGCCTCCCCCCACCACTGCCAGCACCACCACCAGCACCACTGCCAGCAGAAGCAGCCCCAGTGGGCAGCCGACCAAGGCTGCAGGGGATGGGCTGGAGCCTCCGCCCACTACTGCCAGCCCCGACACCAACCCCGCCACTACCACCACTGAGCAGCCGTCACCACTGGTGGACAGCGTGTAGTCCTGCCTCCATGGGCTGTTGTGCGTCCTGGTCCCTGCAAATCCAGTGGGTCTGACACCCAGGTGAGAGATTGTGACCTTGCACTCCCAAAGATCTGCATCATAGGGCACAATGCCCCCTCCAGAACCAGTGGAAGAAGCATCCACTCATCCCATCCTTCCCAGGATGAAGCACTTTGGGCACAATTACCCCTCCAGAACCAGTGGAAGAAGCCATCCACTCACCCCATCCTTCCCAGGATAAAGTACACTGCCCCCTCCAGAACCAGTGGTGAAGCCATCCACTCACCCCAACCTTCCCAGGATGAAGCACACTGGGCACAATGCCCCCACCAGAACCAGTGGAGAAGCTATCCATTAGAGAGACTGTGGCTTGCACTCCCCAGGACCAAGCAGTGGGCAAACCACCCACTTGAGGGACTGTGGCCTTGCCCTCCCCAGGACCAAGCAGTGGACAAACCACCCACTAGCGAGACTGTGCCTTTGCACTCCCCAGGACCAAGCAGTGCGCAAACCACCCACTTGAGAGACTTTGGCTTTGCACTCCCCAGGAGCAAACAATGGGAAAACCACCAATGTGAGAGACTGTGGCCTTGCACCTCCCAGGACCAAGCAGTGGGCAAACCACCCACTTGAGAGACTGTGGCCTTTTACTCCCCAGGACATCACACAGGGCATGTAGCCCCCTCCAGGACCAGTGGTATTGTACCATCTCCGGCTGAGGTGTCCCCCAATTCCCCATCCCCATGAGGTGCCTATGTATTTTCGACCTGATGCCCCTGCAGTGTTCTCTCCGTGTTGTTGCAGGAGTGAGGTGGGGCCTTGGCCTATGTGTTGTGGCCCTTAGGCCCACGGACATTGAGGACTGGGCAGTGTCCCTACATTTGGATTCTGATGCACTTATTCATAGTATTTTATCATATCACACTCACTTTCTTCAAATCATTTTGGCCCGTATTTATACTTTTTGACGGTAAACTGCGCTAACGCAGTTTAGCGTCGAAAGGTTTTGCGCCGGCTAACGCCATTCTGAAGCGCCATGCGGGCGCCGTATTTATTGAATGCCGTTAGCCGGCGCTAACAGACCGGCGCTGCCTGGTGTGCGTGGAAAAAAACCACATACACCAGGCAGCGCCGGCGTTGGGGAAAATGGCGTTAGGGCGTCTTAAAATGGTGCAAGTCAGGTTGACGCCAAAAAATCGCCTCCACCCGATTTGCGCCATTTTTAACGACGCCCAGACGTCATTTACATGACTCCTGTCTTAGTAAAGACAGGAGTCATGCCCCCTTGCCCAATGGCCATGCCCAGGGGACTTATGTCCCCTGGGCATGGTCATTGGGCATTGACGCATGTAGGGGGGCACAAATCAGGCCCCCCTATGCCAAAAAAAAAATATAAAAAAATTAAAAAATTATACTTACCTGAACTTACCTGACTGTCCCTGGGATGTGTCCCTCCATCCTTGGGTGTCCTCCTGGGGTGGGCAAGGGTGGCAGGGGGGGTCCCTGGGGGCATGGGAGGGCAGCTGTGGGTTCATTTTGAGCCCACAGGTCCCTTAACGCCTGCCCTGACCCAGGCGCTAAAATCTGGCGCAAATGCGGGGTTTTTTGCCCCGCCTACTCCCGGGCGTGATTTTTGCCCGGGAGTATAAATACGACGCATTTGCGTCGCAGTCATTTTTTTAGACGGGAACGCCTACCTTGCATCTCATTAACGCAAGGAAGGCGTTCACGCAAAAAAATGACGCTCTTTCCTCATACTTTGGCGCTAGACGCGTCTAACGCCAAAGTATAAATATGCCGTTAGTTTTGCGCCGAATTTGCGTCGAAAAAAACAATGCAAATTCGGTGCAAACGGAATATAAATATGCCCCTTTGTCCTTGCATTCTTCCTTAGGGGTACGGGGTCTATATGTAATGTTGCTGCATCTGGTTGTGTATATGGTGTTGGGAAATATGCGCAACTCGGACTCCATGGCGTCGTGGTTGTTCCCTGTGTCTCCAGAGGTGAGTCCTTTGAATTCTGCATTCTGTTTCTGCCGGGCTTTTGATGTTGTTGGTACCGCTCAGGAAAAGCTGGTGGATAGGCTGGTCATAATGCAGTGGATGGTACATTGTCTTCTGCCTGGCTGTTAGCGGTTACTGCCATGGTGCTTGTTGCTACCGCTGTGGCGGTCGGTGTGTTAAAGTGGCTGTCTGTCTGATTGGTTTCCGCCGTGGTCATAATTCCATTTTTGTTACCACTGGCCTGTTGGTGGTGTTACCGCTACTTTATCCCCGACTGCCAGGGTTGTAATGAGGGCCATAGTGTTGCAGGATCTACACATGAACCACCAAACTCCCATCACACACCACCAACTGGGCCTGTTACAGCCCTGGACTCTGAGGACCCAGACATTACCTTTCAGAGGACAGTGGTAGGAATCCAGTGGAAGATGGCACAGCAGGAGCAGGTGGGGATAGAGACCATGGCAGGCAGCCAAGAGAGAGTGCAGAGGTGCTTCAATCTGAATGAGGACAACTTAGCTGCCATCAGAGGCACCCAGTATACGTGTTCCAGCAGGCCCTGGCCAACATAGCTGCTATCATGAGACAGAGGCTTGACCAATTGCCCTCCCAAAGTGTCAGCAGCATGATGGATAACTTCAATGACCTCACCACCCATGACACAGAAGGCACCAAACACATCAGAGGATGAAGATGTGGAAGGACAACATTCACACCTAGAACCACCTGGTAGCTCCAGTCCGGTCCACACGGACAGTATCTCTTTAGTTCTGTGCTTACGTTCATGCCAGTGTTGCGACAGTTGGCAATGTGCCTTCTTAACTCTACCACTGTTGACTTAGCTTGTATGGACTGTCATTGTCTCAATTCCTACCTATTGTCAGTTTGGACACCTCCTCACTAATGCACATTTCACTACCTCACCCTTGGACTCTGAATGAAAATTAAATGCTCACGATCTCTCAATGGGTCAATGAACGGGACAATATACTGCATTAGAAACAAAACTTGCACACGCAAATAAATCACCATATTCACATGTATCATGCTATTTTTTCAGTGTTCAATCAACTTATCAACTTGTATGAATCTATGTCAATGAGAACAGAACCAAAAGACATGTGTGGCTTATTGTCAGCCACAAAGGCACACACTAGGACATGATAAAGGTGACCATTGCTATTGTGGACTACAACCAACTTTCTGAGCCTTCCAAGCATGTATTGAACACATATCCATGCAAGTTGACATATGGCATGTATGATTCAGAACTCAAGTGTCTACAAATTTCCCTGATGCTTTTACCAGTTCAACATATATGTGAGGAACACAAGGGGCATATTTAAGACTGTGACAGGCAACTGTTAGTGTGCTAGTATCCATACCTCAAATAATGTGGAGTTCAATATGCTAAACTTCTCAATAATGATTGTGACAGACCTTAGCGATGACAATTGATGTTGCATTATCACCTGTCAAAGATTAAGCATCCATACACAATCTGAGTGTCAAGAACTGCACTGAAAACTGTCTCAAGTAGCTTATGTGATACCGCTGCCAATCAGACACCTCCACACATAGTCATACATCTAAATCAATACTGAATGCATACCCTAAGGCATTTCTCTAACTTGGCCAGTGCAGACATGAGAACACCCAGACAGTCAATCATCATCCACATCTAACTGTCTAAAACTAACAGGATTTATTGGTACTTAAAAACACAACCTATTACAAACCTAAACTACTCCCTAACCTACACTAATCTAACCTATACTAACTTATCTTAACTTAACCCTGCACCTATCTATCCTAATCTAAACTTATTGTGTACCAATACACCACTCAATAAACATTTTCCCCCCACGCTTGTTATGAGACACGTATACTAACTAATCCTATGTCCTAAATACATATATATATTTGTATTTTTTTTTGTTATTTTTTTTTTCTTCTGAACATATGCCCCTATATGTAACTTGCCAAACCAACTCCGCTAAAGCCTATATCACACCCCCAAAACTACACTAGCTATATCCTGCATCAATCTACTTTACGCTACCTAACATATTTCTATCCCCCCCCAAAGCCCACTAAAACTATGCACAATGCAGACTGGAGAATGGAAGGCCCTGGGAAGTAGTCAGTGGCCCAATCTACAGCTTCCTTCCTTTTGATGTACTTAAGAACTTTGTAGTTCCTGGCACTGTCCACCTCAAGTCTGGCCAACCTAACCTTAACCTCAGCCAGGTCTTGTTGCATTCCTGCTTCAAATGTGGAGCCAGTGGCAGATAGTGGTGGCTGTTGCAGTGCTGCTGATGTCAGATGTGCAGTGGATGTTGATGGTGTGGGACCTGATGGAGCACCACAGACTTTGGGTGCAGAGAACACCCCTTTTCTTGAGGAGTTGCAGGCTGTTGAGCTTATCCACCATGTGGCAAATCCTTCCATGACCATGATGACTTCTCAGTGCGGTGCATTCTAGACATCTTCCGTTTACCAGCCAGTACCTTGCAGAAGTGTCTGAACTATTCAACATGTTTTTCAAATTGGTGTTTCTGTGCTGGAGTCACTGTGGCAGCTAAAATATGAGGAGAACATGTCATCAGTAACTGCGTTAGGTAAAAGAAGAACAAGCATGCATCGTAAACAGCATTTTCTGATGACACATGTTGTCAACCAGTAAGCCAACAACAAGAGCAAGACTCAAGTCTATACAATTCTGCCTAGCAAGCACCTACAGTATTTTGTACATGAAACAGGGATAATGGCTCTTCAAAGTTGCACACTGGGGCTAAGATTTTAGAGGGTCTACGGCCTACTTGCACCACATTAGCGTCAGAATCAATATGACGCCAATAAGGCACAACAAGACCAAATGATCAGCATAATATCAACATATTGGTGCAATTCCAGCATTGTGCCACTTTATCACCCCATGCGCCACATTAGGCCTGTGCCAGGCATGAAGTATGCAAGGGTGCCATTCCCCCGGTATGATGTCTACCAAAATGGCGTGCTGCAATCCAAGAGATTCAGCTGTTTCATTTTGTTTTGGATACTTTGAATGCCAGCTCAGAGCTGGCATTAAAGGGGGCACACCATTTGTCACAATAGGCCCCTATTTACAGTCCAGATTTAGCATAAGATTCTCTTGCACTAACCATAAACATTAAATCATTTTCATCAAAAGGTTAACCACAATTGGCGCATACCCTGCGCCATGGTGCACCATATAGCATATACAGCACACGCATGGTGGCAGATAGGGGGATCTAAGGACCGCAAGAAAAGTGGCACTGCACTGGGTGCAGCACCTGTTTTCTTGTATCTACCCCTATCTGTGCAAAAACTTGATACAACTCCTAACTACCAGGAAAACACTCACCATGCACATTTCATACACACATGATGTGATCATGTTTGCTCACAACTATTATGATGGCTAAAACTGGTAGTTTCATCTGCACACATCTTATTTGCTACAATCCATGGACTTGCCCAACATCCTTCTGGAGATGAGCACATATCTATTTGTGCTCTCAACTGACTGTGGCCTTCTCAAAAAGCTCCTTGCATATCTGGTGCCTCACATCATTATTGAAGGGTGGTGAAGCACTGGTGGTGCAAGTGTCTCCTTGAGAAAGGCCCTTGGAGAGCCATACACAGGTACATATATTGTACCATGTCCTGACTAAATGTGTGCAATGTGTGGACACACTGCAGGAACAGGAGCTGTGACAAATATGTTGTAAACATCCATGCATTGCAGAAAACCAGCACCTCTGATACATATCTTGACTGACATACTGTGTTTCTGGGCATACATAACATTTCCTGAGACCAACTTATCCATAGCAACACATGCTGGCACCTGTGCATCATTCAAATTATAACACATCCTCAGCATACCATCAGACATGATGTTGATACTCAAGGATATATGATGGTGTCTAAATTGACACATATGGCTTTACACACCCTCTCAGACACAACACTGTATGTACATGTAGGAGGCTGGACTGGCTTGTAGTGGGTACCAAGGGGTACTTACACCTTGCACCAGGCCCTGGTATCCCTTATTAGTGTAGAGGGGTGTCCAGCAGCTTAGGCTGATAGAAAAGGTAGCTTAGCAGAGCAGCTTAGGCTGAAATAGGAGACGAGTGAAGCTCCTACAGTACAACTAGTGTCATATGCACAATATCATAAGAAAACACAATACACAGATATACTAAAAATAAAGGTACTTTGTTTTTATGACAATATGCCAAAGTATCTCATTGAGTACCCTCAGTATGAGGATAGCAAATATACACAAGATATATGTACACAATACCAAAATATGCAGTAATAGCAATAGAAAACAGTGCAAACAATGTATAGTCACAATAGAATGCAAAGGGGGCACATAGGGATTGGGGCAACACAAACCATATACTCTAGAAGTGGAATGCGAACCACGAATGGACCACAAACCTATGTGACCTTGTAGAGGGTCGCTGGGTCTGTAAGAAAACAGTGAGGGTTAGAAAAATAGCCCACCCCAAGACCCTGAAAAGTGGGTGCAAAGTGCACCTCAGTTCCCCAGAGAGCACAGAAGTCGTGATAGGGGAATTCTGCAAGAAACAACAACACCAGCAATGCAACAACGATGTATTTCCTGACGAGAGTACCTGTGGAACTAGGGGACCAAGTCCAAGAGTCACGATCAAGTCGGGAGTGGGCAGATGCCCAGGAAATGCCAGCTGTGGGTGCAAAGAAGCTGCCACCGGATGGTAGAAGCTGTGGATTCTGCAAGAACGACAAGGGCTAGAAACTTTCCCTTTGGAGGAAGGATGTCCCACGTCGTGGAGAGTCGTACAGAAGTATTTCCGTGCAGAAAAACCGCAAACAAGCCTTGCTAGCTGCAAGGGTTGCGGTTAGGGTTTTTGGATGCTGCTGTGGCCCAGGAGGGACCAGGATATCGCCAATTGTGTGAGGAGACAGAGGGGGCGCCCAGCAAGAGAAGGAGTCCACTCAGAAGCAAGCAGCACCTGCAGAAGTGCCGGAACAGGCACTACAAAGTGGAGTGAACTGGAGCTCACCCGAAGTCACGAAAGAGGGTCCCACGATGCCGGAGGACAACTCAGGAGGTCGTGCACTGCAGGTTAGAGTGCCAGGGACCCTGGTGTGGCTGTGCACAAAGGAAATCCTGGAAGAGTGCACAGGAGCCGGAGTAGCTGCAAAACACGCGGTTCCTAGCAATGCAGTCTAGCGTGAGGAGGCAAGGACTTACCTCCACCAAACTTGGACTGAAGAGTCACTGGACTGTGGGAGTCACTTGGACAGAGTTGCTGAGTTCAAGGGACCTCGCTCGTCGTGCTGAGAGGAGACCCAGAGGACCGGTGATGCAGTTCTTTGGTGCCTGCGGTTGCAGGGGGAAGATTCCTTCGACCCACAGGAGATTTCTTCGGAGCTTCTAGTGCAGAGAGGAGGCAGACTAGCCCCACAGCATGCACCATCAGGAAAACAGTCGAGAAGGCAGCAGGATCAGCGTTACAAGGTCGCAGTAGTCGTCTTTGCTACTTTGTTGCAGTTTTGCAGGCTTCCAGCGCGGTCAGCAGTCGATTCCTTGGCAGAAGGTGAAGAGAGAGATGCAGAGGAACTCTGATGAGCTCTTGCATTCGTTATCTAAGGAATTCCCCAAAGCAGAGACCCTAAATAGCCAGAAAAGGAGGTTTGGCTACTTAGGAGAGAGGATAGGCTAGCAACACCTGAAGGAGCCTATCAGAAGGAGTCTCTGACGTCACCTGCTGGCACTGGCCCCTCAGAGCAGTCCAGTGTGCCAGAAGCACCTCTGTTTCCAAGATGGCAGAGGTCTGGAGCACACTGGAGGAGCTCTGGGCACCTCCCAGGGGAGGTGCAGGTCAGGGGAGTGGTCACTCCCTTTCCTTTGTCCAGTTTCGCGCCAGAGCAGGGCTGAGGGATCCCTGAACCGGTGCAGACTGGCTTATGCAGAGATGGGCACCATCTGTGCCCATCAAAGCATTTCCAGAGGCTGGGGGAGGCTAATCCTCCCCAGCCCTGACACCTTATTCCAAAGGGAGAGGGTGTAACACCCTCTCTCTGAGGAAGTCCTTTGTTCTGCCTTCCTGGGCCAAGCCTGGCTGGACCCCAGGAGGGCAGAAACCTGTCTGAGGGGTTGGCAGCAGCAGCAGCTGCAGTGAAATCCCGGGAAAGGTAGTTTGGCAGTACCCGGGTCTGTGCTAGAGACCCGTGGGATCATGGGATTGTCTCACCAATGCCTGGATGGCATTGGGGGGGCAATTCCATGATCTTAGACATGTTACATGGCCATATTCGGAGTTACCATTGTGAAGCTATACATAGGTAGTGACCTATGTATAGTGCACGTGTGTAATGGTGTCCCCGCACTCACAAAGTCCGGGGAATTTGCCCTGAACAATGTGGGGGCACCTTGGCTAGTGTCAGGGTGCCCACACACTAAGTAACTTACACCCAACCTTTACCAGGTAAAGGTTAGACATATAGGTGACTTATAAGTTACTTAAGTGCAGTGGTAAATGGCTGTGAAATAACGTGGACGTTATTTCACTCAGGCTGCAGTGGCAGGTCTGTGTATGAATTGTCAGATCTCCCTATGGGTGGCACAAGAAATGCTGCAGCCCATAGGGGTCTCCTGGAACCCCAATACCCTGGGTACCTCAGTACCATATACTAGGGAATTATAAGGGTGTTCCAGTATGCCAATGTAAATTAGTGAAATTGGTCACTAGCCTGTTAGTGACAATTTGGAAAGAAATGAGAGAGCATAACCACTGAGGTTCTGGATAGCAGAGCCTCAGTGAGACAGTTAGTCACAACACAGGTAACACATACAGGGCACACTTATGAGCACTGGGGCCCTGGCTGGCAGGTTCCCAGTGACACATACAACTAAAACAACATATATACAGTGAAATATGGGGGTAACATGCCAGGCAAGATGGTACTTTCCTACAGTACACATGTGGCATACAAGGTGACACTTCCTGGCTGCATCAAGGTCTTCAAACGTGGGAACCTTGCTGATGATGTAGTGTAGAGGTCCGCCCGCAAGACATGACAGGAAAACATAGCTTTGTGATTTGTGAACAAAGATTAACATGGATATCAATGGACATCAATAGCATCAAAAATGATGATGCAATTGCCCTCTAACCTGCACCATGGTGTGCCGTATCTTAGATACAACACACATATGGTGGCAGTAGGGGGTGCTAAGGGGCGCACGGAAAGTGTACACTTTCCTTAAATCTGCCCCTTGCTTTCCTCACCTTTCTCATAGCATGCTGTAGTTATGCTTATGCCCTTCTGTCATGCAAATGCAAGGGAGAATGTTGCTATGTTACAGGTTTACTTAGCAACAGGTCCACCAACCGGAATCACTAGGTGGTCTAGCAGATCCGCTTCCACTGTAATGAGGTCTGCCCACCAGTGTTTGATCTAGTGGTGTGTGCGCTTAACCTTGAAGAGCCTTCATAGCTGGAACAGCACCTCGCCCCAGCACAGCTTCCTGGCCTCCGTAGGGCAGCCCATGATGACATAGCCACCCATTTTCACCATGTTGGGGAGGTAGTGGCAAACTAACCATATGAACCCCCCAATTCATCTGGACTTATACACTGTTCCTTTTGCTTCCCGGACATCCTCCCTTCACAGAAACCAATAGACCCCAAAAATATATATTATAACGGCACCTAACCCCAAGTAACCCCAAAAAGCTTCTCTACCCCAAGACAGACACCCATCAATACAAACACAATAACAGTACAACTATGGACTAAAAACAAAATTGACAATATGTGGCAAAACACAGACAGGACACAGCACAAAACACTCCAAGTCTGACACTCCTCAAACCAGCACAAGCACCACACCAAATGTCACAAGCACGGACTAAAAGACTGTAAAGTAAAAGTGAAAGTAACATCACATTTCCATGTGCAGTAGCAAGGGAGACATTTCACATCATTTCCTGGGCGTATGTGTAACGTTTCCTGGTATGCGTAATTTTTTTACGCATGACCAGCATGCATGGTTTTTCCAATGAAGGCTGACAAGGCATGACGATGTAAAGTTGACGCTCATGGTTCAATGTGGCTTTTTACTGATATGCGATGTATTGAAATCTACCATATGTGTCATTTGTTTTATGCATGATGGGTAAGGGTGGTTTTTTGAGGGAAGGCTAACAGGGCAGCCAGATTCACATTCCTAGTTACGGGGGCTATACATCTTTGCTGTTTGTGTGGTATGGCAACATGTGTTTGCATGTGCGCCTAACTGTCTACCACTAACATTGGAATATTTAAGCCATATATTGCAATGTCTGTGTGTGATGCATGGGAGTACAGGTACTGTTTGCAGATGTGCATGTGTATATAGACATTTTCCTACATACATGTTACCAGAGGTGTACTGTCAGTGTACATATGTGATGGTACTCATGTTTGTGGGTCCATCACATTATCATGTCTGATTTCTCTATTTACGTTTCACAACACCGCATAAAGTATGATGGGCTGTGCCCAATACATGTTCATGCATTTGATGCCCCTGACAAATATTATGCAAAAGATGTTGTTGACTAAGGCTTGGTTGATTACTGGTAACCCATGTCAATGTGTGTGCATGTCTGTCCACATTGTGGTGTGTTGTATGTTCCTGGATTCATGTTGCAACGCTGCGCAGGTAACATATAGTTCCCCCTGCATACAGGATGCAGGAGATGGTATGCTAAAATGTGTCAATGACATTACGTAGGTGACGTGTGTGTGAAAAGATATATTTCATGTATGATATGTAATGCATACCACAGCGGTGTGTTTAAGAATATGACAACTACCACATTTTAATTCCAGCATGGACATATGCAGGCCATTGTTTGATGGCAGGGTACTTATATCTTTGCCAACTATGTTACCTATGTGGAAACATTTTTACAGATCATATATGTCTATATGTGATTATGTGACACACACACGTTTTCATTAGTGAAAATGTCACTTTTGTGCATACCTCAATACATGGAACCAAGCCTGACCCACCTAGTTGGGACATGTGTGCTAAGATTTTTGAAATATGTGTGAAAGACACACACTTGGAATGTACAATCACCCAAACCATGTTTAATTTCCAGATTTACACAATGGCATACAATCTGTATTGCAGTGCTGCTGTCAGGCAGTGATGGCACCCTAGTCATCACTGCTCCTGTTTCACCTTGTTTGCCCACACAGGACCATTGTTTCATGTATTTACACAAGTTGACTGTGTTCTCCTCAGCCCAGTCCACTGTGCACAAGCATCAGGCCCCTGACTGTGTCAAGAGTCAATGTAGCCTCTGCTGGGTAGTTTAGAGGCATTTGGTGGGGATCTACCTTCCTCATAATCACTCTTCAGCAGCACAGAATATGTGTCTGGTGTTACATGGTGACATTGTAGTGATGTACAATGAGTATTTGTTGATGTGTGTTCCTTCACCCACATTAATGGCATATATTGTCTGGTATGGGCCTAGTCCTACTTTGCTGGCATTCCTTCTGCTGCTTACCCTTTGTACCCAACTTCAACAGCAACATTGTCCCTTCATACATGCACAAGAAGCTATATCAGAAGTGTTCCTTGTAGATGGAAAAATCTTCTTCTAAAGGCTACGTGATACTATCCCTCCCATTTCCAGTCGTTTCTAGATCAAATGACAACCACCCACACATCACAGTACACCAGCGACAGCAATTGTATAGTGTCAGAGTGACCCCCACATGCTGGATCTCCAAGTGTCTAAGTGAGTCTCTCTGATGTTCTTCCACATCAATTACTGTACATGGGCATGCACTCACATCTGCATTCCACAACCTATGTATCTTTTACCATGAGTGTATTTTGTTAGTGCGTTGACTCATCTCAGCTATGAATAGAGGTAATGCTACATGCAACCTTTCTGTCTCCTTCACACATACACATTTTGAAGGGTCTGTGACATGTTTGGACCTTGCTAGACTTACACATCTAGGTCTACCGCAGGATTGGCTTTGGAAGGCCTAGACATTTATGTGTTTTAGGCACTGAATGTCACTCCTTCTTGGTCAGACGTGAGTGTCATTGAGAGGTATGTTTTCAGATGTCACATGTGATAGTGTCATACAGACTTTGCTTGGTTACCTCACAGACACAATCCAGCCATTGCAGGTAATTGCTACCCCTTTCCTACCCAGGCCATACACAGGTACAGCAGTCTTCACATGTATTTCCAGATTTGCTGCAGGCATATGTAAAGCCAACACACTTGTGTGATATGTGTCTGACAATGTAAATTGTAAGTGCTACAGACTATGCCTACATCCCACCCACACATTTATGTGGTAGTGCGTTCTCCCAATTTGTCAAACAATCATGGCTATGGGGCTATTGTGAGAAAAGTGGAGCTCCACCCATTGCTGCCCCACTTGTCTTAGCACACCACACCACCACCATGTGTGTGCCGCATTTCAGAGACAGCAAACCATGCTGCAGGGTTGGAGCCAATAGCGCTCAAGGTATTTCAAGCTAATGATATATTGTGCAGGGTTAGGGACAAATATTTGGCCTTAACCCTGACCAATACATAGTGGCCCATTGATTCCAATCGTGTGCCCCCTTTTCATACCTGCTCAGTGCAGTCGTTACAAGTACCCACAAGAGATGTGACGCAGTTTAGTTCCTTAGTTTTAATTACCACATTTTGGCACCCCCTCCTACTATGTGTACGCCCCCCTTGCATAGATTTTGCCTGACGCAGGCATGATGTGGTGCAAGGGGTAGAAAGTGGTGCAATACATACATTTTTCCACTTTGTATTTCTGGTGCATGGATCTAGGCATTGGAGGGCCACATGAGCCTAAGAAATGTGATGCTAACGTTGTGCATGGAAGCTCTAGACTCCCTTAAATCTGGACCTATGTTCCAACATTCTTCACAACTGTTGTGGTGTTGTCATGCTGCCTGAGATATGGGTTGTAGGAGGCTGGTCAGGTTTTTGGTGGGTACCTAAGGCTTCTCTAGGAGACATGCAAAGCTCATTCAATACCACGGTAGTCACACAGTACTCACAGACATGAAAGAAAATACCCAGTGTTACAAAAATAAAGGTACTTTATTTGGTGAGACAAATGTGAAAACTTCCATAGAGACTATGCTCCCTTCCGAAGTAAGTAATATACACATTATGTACACTAGTATGCAGAAATTGCTGTAAAAACAGTTAGAAAACAGTGCAAATAGTAACAATCACAATAGTTAGAAATGGGGCTGAGGGGGAACACAAACTATATACTAAGAAAGTGGTGGAATGCAAATGTTGGATACCCACCCGGGCAAGTGTAGTGTATATAGGGGTGCTGGGAGTATTAGAAAACATCAAAGGTAAGTAATATAACCCACCCCAGTGTCCAGGAAAGCAGGATTAACTCACAGTAACTTTCCTAGAACACACAAGAACATGAGAAAGAAGATAATGCAAGATCCAGAAGAGACTGCAAGACACCAACAATGGATTCCTGGACCTGAAGACATGTGTGAGAAGGGGACCAAGTCCCAGAAGCACAGAAGAGTCCAGGGAGAACAGGACCCCAGATAAAGGTGCAAAAGAAGAACCACCAGTGAAGAACAACATTCAGTACTGCATCTAAGAATACTGATGTGGGTTCCTGGTTGGTGCAGATGATGTCCATGCGGGATGGATGAGCGCAGTCTGGTTTGCATCTCTGGATTCCCAAAAAAAGCCTTGGCACATGCAAAGCTTGCGGTTAACAATAAATGGTGCTGTCCAGGACCAGGAGAGACCTAGTGAACTCGACCCAGGAATGGGAGTCAGAGGGGGCCCTTCAGCAACTCAGAGAGACCTCGGAAGACCAGGCAGTGCACACAGGAGTCCACACGCCACCAGAGAACCACACAGGAAGTTGTGCCTCACAGGAAGGAGTGCTGTGGGCTGGAGCTGCACAGTTCATGAAGAACTTTGTAGAATGATGCCCACAGGCCTTGGCAACTGCAAAACATGCAGTTCACAGGGGTACTGTCTTGCGTGGGGAGGCAAGTTCCTACCTCCACCAAATTTGGATAGTTGGCGTCAGGACCATCGGGACCACTTCAGTCCACCACCCATGATGAAGGATCCACGCAGCTTGTCTGGAGGGGGGTCCCACACAACCGGTCGTCGTTGCAGAGAGGTGCCTTTTGAAGCAGGGGAGTGACTCCTTCACTCCAAGGGAGATTCCTTCATTCTTCTGGTGCAGGCTGAAAATGTTGTGTAGCCATTTTAGTTATAGCTCCATGCACATTATTTTAGCACACTAGGCCTGCCGCCGTGCACTTTATCCTAGAAATAATTTATTCAGCTTCATTTAATATTTTAACAATAGCCACATTTGCGGTCTTGTTTTATTTCTCTCTATCTAGCTGTTCTTTGCCTAGGCCAGCACTGCGTTCTTAAACAAGACATTTTATTCACTCTTTGCTTCTCTCAAGGCTGCAGTGAGATAGGTTGCTGGTAAATGTAGTAACGCTGTGTCTCTGGTATTCATAGAAACATACACATCCTTATGTAGGGACATTTTCTCAGAACATTAGCTGTTTTATTATAAAAACACTTTCCTGTCCCATACACGTTAGAGGGAGACTCCAGCCAGATGACCACAACTGTATACTGATTGCTGAATGCTTCGCTACAGCTGCTTATGCAGACTTCAGGATTGTATGGGGTGTTGGAAAATGGGTTATTGGTAAGGGCAGTACTTAGCAATAGGCCACTAACCTCCACTTAGGTCCAGTTTGGTCTCAGGAAATTAAACCTAGCTCAACCCTTGGTAGCTTGGCAACGAGCGACAAGGCTTAACTTATGAGAGAAAGCGTAAAGCATTCAAATATCACAAAACAGTAATCAAATAAAACACAGGAAACAGTTTAAAAATGCAAAATCAATTTATAATAATAGTAAATATTTTTTGCTTTGGAATGACATCCAAACGAATTAAATCGGATAAGGGGAACCGGAGATATGAATTTTTAAAGAATTGGCCCTTATTACAACCTTGGCAGTCGGTGTTAAAGTGGTGGTAATACCGCAAACAGGCCGGCGGAAAACAAATGGGATTACGACCGTGGCGTAAACCGCCAACATTGACAGCCACTTTAACAGTCCGACCGCCACAGCAGTAGAAACAAACAGCGTAGCGGACACCGCCAACAGACAGCCGGGAAACAAAGTACCACCCACTGTATTACAAGAGGCCTATCCGCCACCTTTTCCGGGGCGAAACCAACGCTATCAAAAGCACGGTGGAAACAGTATACAGAAGGGAAAAGACTCACCTGTCAACACCCAATGAGGAACCAGGACGCCATGGAGCCTGAACTACACGTACTGCCCATGTAGATTTACCTCCTCTTCTACCAGGAGTACGAACGGCGGCGGCGGTGACCACAGTGAGTACTGCACCTACAACACAGGGGGGAGGAAAGATGGTGACACACACACGCAACACCCCCACCCTCACCCACAACAACATACACACAAATACATGCAGCAACATTACATAGACACCCCCACCCGCTGGAAGAATGCAAGGACAAAAGGAAATGATTGTAACGATTGTAATCATTTAAAATCCATTAGTCAAAACTCCAAAATCAGTATATGCAAATATGTACACCAACTACATAAGTCAGGATAGTGTACTAATCATTGTCCGTGGACCACTGGGCCCAAAATGCATTGGCAAGGCCCACACATGATACCTAACTGGAAACGAAGAGAACACTGCTGGGGCATCAGATCGAAAATATACAGGCACCTCAGGGGGAGGGGGGCACCTCAGCCTGATGAACGTACAATGCCACTGCTGCACGAGGGGGCTCCATGCCCAAAGCTGTATCCTGGGGAGTGCAAAGCCACAGTCTCTCAAGTCTCTCCAGTGGGTGGTTTTCCCACTGCTTTATCCTGGGGAGTGGAAAGCCACAGTCTCTCGAGTCTCTCCAGTGGGTGGTTTGCCCACTGCTTTATCCTGGGGAGTGCAAAGCCTCAGTCTCTCAAGTGGATAACAGTCTCCACTGATTCTGGAGGGGACATGGTGCCCAGAGTGCTTCATCCTGTCAAGGACTGAGGTAGTGGATGTCTTTCTCCACTGGTTCTGGAGGGGGCTTTGTGCCCAGAGTGCTTCATCTTGCCAAGGACTGAGTTAGTGGATGTCTTTCTCCACTGGTTCTAGAGGGGGCTTTGTGCCCAGAGTGATTCATCCTGCCAAGGACTGAGGTAGTGGATGTGACACTCCACTGGTTCTGGAGGGGGCTTTGTGCCCAGAGTGCTTCATCCTGCCAAGGACTGAGGTAGTGGATGTGATACTCCACTGGTTCTGGAGGGGGCATGGTGCCCGGAGTGCTCCACGTGCAGTGTGGCCGGTACAATTCCCCCACGTGGGTGTGCGTGCCACGAGATTTGCGAGGTTCAGGTAGCATGATACGCCATGGAGGCAGCGACATACCCCACACTGCTGTGGCTGCGCCTTCCACCTGCAGGTGTAAACAGTGATGGAAGAAATGCCTCATGGAAGCTGCCCAGGGTCCAGGAACTCTCCTCCAGCCTCAGACGACTGACCGCTGGTAGCCATGTCAGCGGTGGTGCCTGTGTCCAAGGACACCGCGGGCTGGTGGCGGTGCTTGCTGCGTGTCTGTTGCGGCGGTGCATGGGTCAGCAACTGCTGAAGGACACAGCAGGACGTCTCCTGCAGCCTCGGATGGCTGCCCACTGGGGAAGAGGCTGGGGACTGTCGCTGGGGCTGTAGACGTGCCGGGGGCAGTGCAGGTGTCAGTGCTTGCGGCAGTGTCTGTTGCGGCGGTGCTTGCGGCGGTGTCTGTTGCGGCGGTGCTGGCGGCGGTGCTGACGGCAGTGCATGGGTCAGCACCTGCTGAAGGACACAGCAGGACGTCTCCTGCAGCCTCGGATGGCTGCCCACTGGGGAAGAGGCTGGGGACTGTCCCTGGGGCTGTAGACGTGACGGGCGGTGCAGGTGGCGGTTGTGGTGGCGGGGCAGCTAGCGGTGTTCGCCATCTTACATGTTTGGCGTGGTCGTGGACAGAGAGTGTGACACTGGTCCCTCAGTCGGTGCCACCATGCCCTCTCCAGACCTGCTCTTCAGCTTTTGGCCCTTCTCCAGCTTTGATGGTGCCGCAGTAGTCTTGCCACTATCCCCTTTGGTTTTGGCTGAGCCCTTGGTGGCTGGTACTTTTGGATTCTCCCTCTGGGATGTGGGCACCTTTTTCACCTTGGCAGGTGGCAGAATGTCCTTGCCCGCATTACGTGGTACACTGGCAGCCCTGATGGGTGGCGCACTCCATGACCCTGCAGTTGCTGGCACCACTGTGCCTGGGGATGTGGTGGCTGAGGTGCTGGGCTGAGACCTGGAAAGCCTGGCCCCAGGGGAAGGACGGGGGGGTGTAGGGAAGAGGTCAATGTTAGCCAGGAAGAGTTTTTTAGACACACTGGGATGGGAAGATGGAGGGGGTTTGGGAGTGGAGGAAGAGGTAGTGGTAGTAGGAGGTGTACGTCTGCTGAATTTGGGTGAAGGTGCATGGGCCAGAGGCTGTTGTGAGGTGGATGGCTGTTGGGTGGGTGTGTGCCTGCGTTTGTGTACTTTGGGATGAGGGCTCACTGACACACTGGAAGAGGACACTGGGGATGTGTGAATGGTAGTGGGGGGGTGAGTGCACGTGGCGGGGTGTGGTGATGGGCGTGCTGGTGATGGAGGCAGTGGCTGAGGATGTAGTGCATGCAGGTGTGAGTGGAGACGAGACAGGGAGGGAGGAGGAGGACGTGGAGAAGGGGGACACAGTGGAGGCAGGGGATTTTGCGGTGTTTCCATGTGGATGGTGCTTGTGTGAGTGGCTGTGGGATGTGTGGTGCTTATGTTTGCCTGAGCCACTCTCGTGCGTTGATGAGTGTGCATGCTGGTCTGATGGTGTGCTTGGGATAGGCTGAGGTACAGGGGATTGGGTCTGGGTGGAGGAAGTTGGAGGGGGGAGGCTGGACACAGGGACAATGGCTGCCATCAGTGCTCAGGCCAGAGCCTGAAATGCTCTCTGTTGGGCTGCCTGCCCGGAATGAATGCCCTCCAGGTATGCATTTGTTTGTTGCAAATGCCTCTCTACACCCTGGATGGCATTCACAATGGTAGATTGCCCAACAGTGTGGGATCTCAGGAGGTCAATAGCCTCCTCACTGAGGGCAGCAGGGATGACTGGGGCAGGGCCTGAGGTGCCTGGGGCGAAGGAGATGCCCACCCTCCTGGGTGAGTGTGCCTGGGAAACATGCAGAGGGGATGCTGGGAGGGAGGTACTATTAGGTGGGGTGGGCGTCTGTACTGTTGATGGGGTGGGCACAGAGGTGCCCTCCACAGCAAGGGAGCTCCCATCAGAGGAGGAGTCGGTGTCACTGCTGTCTGCTCCTATCCCCGCCGTGGAGCTCCCCTCGCCCTCTGTCCCACTGGTGGCTTCAGACTCCGTTGTTTTGCCCTCCAGGGCCAAGTGGGTTGCAGCTGCCTCCTGCTCCGGTGCCAAGGCTCCTCCGTCTGATGATGCTATTGCACACAAGAACAGGGAGACCACAAAAAGTGGGGGGAAAGACAAATGAAAGACATGTTCAGTGCATGCAACACCACTACCGTTGGCAGACACAACACACAGGGAGCAGCCCTCTGCACTACGCCATGCACTGACAGTTCCTAGAAATTTCAGCTCACCATGGGGTAAGATGACTAAGACCAATTGCTGCACACCTGGAAGTCACCGGAGCCTGACGAGGTGTAGATGGCTCTTACCACTGGTGGGTTTCGGGTGCCACATAGCCTGCCTCACAAGGGACCTTGCCTACCAAGTTCGCCCTGACCTAGGGGAACCCACTGCCCACCTCCCCCTCCCAGACACCTCGTAATGCGCGCAGAGTCAGCTGAAGGAGAGTGTACTCTCCCCCTTGTGGCTGCTGTGATGCCCTCAAGCGCCCATCCAACTCCGGATAGGCCACCGCCAGGATCCGGAACATCAGAGGGGTCATGGTGCGATGGGCACCCCTTCCACGTTGGGAGGCCATCCCCAGCTGGGCCTCCGCTGTCTTCTTGCTCCAGCGGCGCAGGGCCTCCCATCTTTTCCGGCAGTGGGTGCTCCATCTGTGGTAGACCCCCAGGGTCGGACGTCCGTGGTTATGGCACGCCAAACACCCTTCTTCTGGTGGGCGCTGACCTAGAGGAATGGTACGGGGGGAAAGGAAATTACTTACCCATCCGGACCGTCATACTCATTGCCCCCCAGTTCCCACCCTTGCCCTGACGCACATACACTCCCCATCCGCACATGCAGGCCTCAGCCCCCCCCCCATGTATCTTCCATCCAGACCATTCAAAACAGGCATTGCCCATGCAGCATATTCACAGTGTACTCACCTGTTTGTCTGGAGGACTGTACAGTTGCGTGTACTGGAGGAGGACCCCATCCACTAGTTTTTCCAACTCCTCCGAAGTGAAGGCAGGGGCCCTTTCCCCAGACACATGAGCCATCGTCACTTCCAGACACAGGTCACAGCAGCACTTGCAGTGTAGGTCCTCTCCTGTGAAGGTCAGGTATCAAGTGATTGAACAGGCGGAAAATGGCGGTCACGTCCACGGAGGTGCGTACCGTCACCGCCGGTGTACATCGTCATTGGCTCCTGGGACCCATAGGGCCCAATGTTAACCATTGAAGAATTGCGCCACAGTCTTCGACCACCCACCGCGACGGTGTAGAATGCCAGCACAGTTACCTCATATTCCCTTGTCCCACCTTACAGGTCAGGCAGCCGCCATTTCAGGAGGCCACATGGGATGGATGTTAACCGCGTCACACTTATCTAGGCCGGGAATATAGACAGATACCGGCACATTGCAGATTAATAACATTTCAGCAAATAACACATTGTGATAACTCAGTGTTGGATGACTCTCTGCTCGCTGTTCTCCTCCATAGGGCACGTCCACTGGGGCAGGTGATGAGATGGCGGCATCCTCCTGTGTACAGACCCCTGGTGGACCTGTTGACAATGGAAGAGAGACACATCCTAGTCACATACAGACTTGTTCGTGCAACAATCCAGGAGCTGTGTGCCCAGTTGGAGCCGGACCTGATGTCAGCTATCCGCCATCCCACAGGAATCCCCCCTCTAGTGCAGGTCCTGTCTGTTCTCCATTTCCTGGCCAGTGGGTCTTTTCAAACAACAGTGGCCATGGCATCAGGGATGCCCCAGTCAATGTTCTCTAACATGCTTGCCAGAGTGTTGTCTGCCCTGCTGAAACACATGCGCAGCTACATCGTGTTCCCTCAGGTGGAGGATTTGCCCACAGTGAAAGGGGACTTTTATGCCATAGGGCATATTCCCAACATCATTGGTGCCATTGATGGTACACATGTGGCATTTGTACCCCCCCCGCAGGAATGAACAGGTGTACCGAAACCGGAAGAGCTGCCATTCTATGAATGTGCAGATGGTGTGTATGGCAGACCAGTACATCTCCCATGTGAATGCCACGTATCCTGGCTCAGTCCATGACGCTTACATTTTGAGGAATAGCAGCATCCCTTATGTGATGGGGCAAATCCAGAGGCACCATGTGTGGCTAATATGTGAGCCTAAAGTCCCCACACAGTTTAATTTGCTGTCTGGGTATGGGACTGTCCCTAAGGGTTCGTGTGTGTGTAACAGTTGTCCCTCGACATTTGCAGGTGACTCTGGTTACCCCAACCTGTCATGGCTACTGACCCCAGTGAGGATTACCAGGACAAGGGCAGAGGAACGCTACAATGAGGCACATGGGCAAACTAGGAGTGTGATCAAACGCACCTTCGCCCTCCTGAAGGCCAGATTCCAGTGCCTCCATCTGACAGGTGGCTCCCTATACTACTCACCGAAGAAGGTGTGACAGAGAGTAGTGGCCTGCTGTATGCTGCACAACCTGGCTTTGCGACGCCAGGTGCCTTTTCTGCAGGAGGATGGGCCAAATGGTGGTCTTGTGGCAGCTGTGGAGCCTGTGGTCAGTGAAGAAGAGGATATCGACAACCGAAACAACATCATCATGCAATACTTCCAATGAGACACGGGTAAGAAGATGTCACTGCTTCCCACATCTCATACTATTGTTTGAGCTAGCATAAGTTTGTCATTTTCATTTAGTGTATGGACCCTGAATTGTCACTTTGACTTTCCATTTCACAGATCTGGCACCCATTTTGTGCCCTCTGCTATGTTTACTGCTGGCCTACATCTGTGTTACATTGGTATGTGAACAAGTAAATTGACATTGCTATATTCCATAGTTATTGCAATTACACATTTGTGAAAGCACAGACTGACTCCAGACTGTTTTGTGATTGAAGTGTGTTTATTCCTGTGCTAAGAAGTGGAGGGGGTTGTAAAATGGGCTGGGGGATGGTGGAGGAATGTCCATGGCAGAGTCCAGTCTATTTGTCTCACATGTGCATTGTCCAAAGGGGCATAGGAAGTGGGGCAATGGCAGTTTAAGGATGGACAGGGTGACATAGTGGGACAGAAGGGTGACATTCAGGGGGGTCTTTTTTCCTGGCGGGGGTCTTGGCAATGTTCTCTGTCTTGTTCCTGGATCTCAGGGACCGTTTGCTGGTGTTTCCTGAGGGGGGAGGCTCTGTGGTGGCTTGTGACAGTGCCAGGGGATCCGACTGTCCTGTGGTCCCAGGTGGGCCGGGTTTGTCATCTTGATCCAGTTGTGCAGAGCTGCTGTCATCACTCTGGGCCTCTTCTGTGGGGGGACTGGATATGTCTGGTACCTCCTGTCCGGTGACGTTGGGTAGGGGTCCTGTTGGGATGTAAATGCATAATTATTGTATTTGTGTGTGCCATTGTGAGCAATGGGTGGTTGACCATCTACTCCAGTGCTTGCATTATTGGCTTGGTCCTTGTGTGAGTGGTGATTTTGGGGCATGAGTGAGTCTCTGCACTGGACATGCTTGGGTGATGGGTGTCCATGCATTGGTGTTTCATGCAGGGCTTGGTTTTGGGATGTAGTGGGGAATCTGTGGGTTGTTGGGGTGATGGGTGTGAGGGTAAGGGTGAGAGTATGTGATGGCATGCAGGTGGGGTGGGGGGGTATAGTAGTAAAGATTTGTCTTACCAGAGTCCAGTCCTCCTGCTACTCCTGCGAGGCCCTCAGGATGCAGTATTGCCAAGACTTGCTCCTCCCATGTTGTTAGTTGTGGGGGAGGAGGTGGGGGTCCACTGCCAGTCCTCTGTACAGAAATCTGGTGTCTGGAGACCATGGAACGCACCTTCCCCCATAGGTTGTTCCACCTCTTTCTGATGTCATACTGTGTTCTTGGATGCTGTCCCACTGCGTTGACCCTGTCGACAATTCTTTGCCATAGCTCCATCTTCCTTGCAATGGACGTCTGCTGCACATGCGATTGTGTGTCTGTGGATGCTGGTGTTGTTTTAGGTAGTGTCTCTTTGTGGCCTGCTTTCAAACTTCTGGTGCTAAGGGTTTGTGGGTAATGTGGGTGGGTGTTTTATAGTGTTGTGGGTGTGTGGGTGTGGTGTGTGTATGTGTATCAGGTGTGTGTATTTCTAATTGTCCAATGTGGTTGTGTTTTGTACATGTGTGTGTATTTTGAGTGCGGCGGTGTGTACCTCCAATGGATTACTGCAGTTGAAAGACCACCACGTTGATTTGAGGGTCGTGATAGTGTAGATGTATTCTTGTTGCCGTGACGGTTTTGGTTTTGGTATCGGCAGTTTATCACTGACCTTTGGTGTGGCGGACTTGTGTGGGTGTCTGTATTGTGGCCGATTCCGGGCTGTGGGTCATAATACCTGTAGTGGAATTCCGCGGCCGCAGCGGTATGTTGGCGGTCTTCTGCACAACGGTAAGCAGGATTTACCGCCAGGGTTGTAATGAGGGCCTTAATGCTTTCTAGCGCATAGAAACAAAAAGCACCAATCTGGTCATCTGGTCGCACTTCAACAGGGGCAAAGTCAAAGTTTAAGGCCGACCGCGATGGAGCGCGGCTCGGCTACAGCCCGCGGGAGGCCTTGGTCAAAAGTTTACCTTAGAACTTAGTCACTTTTCTGGAGATTTTCTTCACCGGGACGAACCTGTAAGTAATACCAGGTCATGGTTGAGGCAAGCCGTCTAGAGTTGGCGTTGTGGGTCGGTCCCTCTATGGAGCTTTTTTCCAAAAGTTCTCCAAAGTTCTCCAAACTTCTGGATCTTCTTCCAGATGTTCTTTTAGGGTTCTTTTGTGGTCCACAGTTCACCCCAAGGTTCCAGAAGCTCTGAGATGCTCCTTGGGGGTTCGGACTACAACTCCCAGAATGCACCTGGTGCAAACTCCTTTTTAGCCACTGGACAGTGGTCAGCTGGTTGGTTTCTTCAGGTGTTGATGCACGGGACCCTGGTGTCATGACCACACAAACTTGCCAAGTCAAATCAAAGAAGTGCATGAGAAAAGCAAAGAGATATCCTCAGTGGAGACAGCAAAGCCCAAACTGGAAGAAGGTTTGCAGAGTAATCTTGCGCTTATTTCAAAGGAAGAATCAAGAAGAGAAGATCCAAGATGGCCGCTGTGAGTCCTGAAGGTTAGTTACAGTTCTAGTCTTGCAATCGGTTGGTTGCTAGGTTACGAGCTCTCCAGCTGGAAGCCTTGCACTTCAACTGAGGTCTGACAGGAATCAACTGTGTGGAGAGAGAGCGCTCTTCAGAACAGAAACTCCTGTGAGGTAAAATTACATTTGAAGATTATATTACAGAAAACAGATAAATATTGTCAAGGTTTATTCGAAGAGTTTGATAGTAGACCGTTCCCATGGAAGTCGGCAAGCCTACAGAGTTAATGTATGAATTAACCTTATGTTTACAAGGTTCTTGTTTAAGATATTAAAGTCAAAGAAAAAACGAACTTTAAAAGAGCAAGTATCTACAAATGTCAAGGTTATAAACAAAGGCCAAGTTTAAAGGAGAAACGAACTGTTAACAAATAAGCATTTACAAATTCAATGGTAATAAACCAAAATAGAGTTTAAAAGAGAAACAAACTTAAATAAACAAGCATTTACAACTACAAGTTATCGACAGATGTCGAAGTAAGGAAGGAGAAACTAACTGTAATAAACAAGCATTTACAAATACAAGTTATCAACAAATGTTGAAGTAAGAAAGGAGAAACAAACTTTAATAAACAAGCATTTACAAATACAAGTATTGACAGAAGTCACAATAAGACAGGAGAAATTGAATAACATCAGCTGATTGAAGAACGCATTATCACCAACTATATATATATATATATAGCAACATAAAACCAATCTCTAACAAAGGTTGAGAAGTTCTTCCAGAATCAGTAATAAGCATTTTTTAAGAAGAGCTATCATTTATAGAGAGAAGCAAGGCTACAGAGACCTCAGGGTGAGTGAAGAAATAATAGAATTAAAGAGAATTAAGTGTTGAGAGTAGAAGGTGAAAAACTGATGTTGTATGTCCCTAGTAATTGTGACTGTGACTCTTGCAGGTGCTGTATCCAATCTTAGATGTGAAGAGGCAGACTGAGTACTGGCATTCATCATCTCTGTGGCAGTCTCTCTACCATCCCATTCCCCTTTCCCCCTCCGGGGTACTCAGCACGAAGGATTAATATTCGTTGTGAGTAGCTCGGGTCGGGACTGAGGAGTTATCTTCTGCTTCTGAGGAAATCGAATTGAAGTATCCTGACACCTGGTTCGCAAGTTTTCACCTGTAGCAAACAGTGAGTCCCTCCTTGAACCAGTTGAAGCCAGGCAAAGTCCTTCTTGTGGTGAAGCCCAAGTGTGCACCTGGTGCAGTCCTCCAGACTGCAGTGTCCAGGTGAAGGCCAGGGGCCCAGCAGGGCAGTCCTTCTTCTTCTGTAGTTCTTCCTTGTTGGAATATGCTAGGGATCTGGTAGGGAACCGAGGTGTGGGTGAAGGTCTGCCTGTTCTATCCTTGCTGGGTGAAAAACAGGGGGGTCTTGGTTCTCCAATCAAGGGCAGGGTCCTTCCCCCTGTGATGACCACTTCCTGGGAAGTGTGGCAAAATCAATCCCAGGGAGCAACATTCCTCAAAAATCTATCATGGCTGTAAGTGATTTTTGGAGGTTACATCTGGCTGAGCCCACGCACTGGTGTGGCTACAAATCCTAAACACCCCCCTCTCCTAATCTAATCAAGGGGGCACCTAATTGTCTGGGTTTTCAGGATGTGAGGGTGTTACTGGGTTGCTCCAAATGTCCTTCCCTGCCTTTGAAGACCAGTTTGGCAGCCCTCCCCCCATCCTGCTTCCCCATCTGCTGATCTCATCCCCCAGGCACATCTCTTTGTGTTGAGCCAGGCCACTTCACACCTCATCAAGACAGCCTGGCCAGTCTGCCAGAGGCTGGCCAATCAGAGCAAAGCAGCAAAGTTTCCAACACCTTACCTGAACAAGTTATATTAAATCCCACAACTGGAAGTTGTGGGATGTATTATAACAATTAATTTGATACCCAACTTGTGGTATCGTTTACTTAAGGGGACTTTTAAAATTAAAATAAAGTCTCCCTATTCTAGCCTATGGAGGCCATTCACTACCATGAGGGAAAAACTGTTTGGCTGTTTTACCTCACAAAGGCTTTTAATACTATTTTTATAAGGTCCCTGCTTATAGTTACATGGCACCTCAGCAGTGCACCTATGGGTGCATTACCTATGCTGGGGTCCCTAAACCTACATGTCCTACCATATACTAGGGACTTATAGGTAGGTTGACTTAGCCAGTGGCAAGTAGCCTAATTTGCATACTGTTTTTACACAGAGCACAGGCCCTGGGACTGGTTAGCAGTACCCAGGGCACCAGCAGAGTCAGAAAAACACCAGCAAAAAGTGAAAAATGGGAGCAAAAAGTTAGGGGGCCTCTGCAATCAGCCTTGTTTCCTCACATGAGGGATGATATCTTCCCAGGGGAACCGGAAGGGCAGAACTAGAGCTCAACATGCTGTGCGCTAGTGTAGCCTAGGTAGGAATTAGTCTATTGACTCTAGAGACAATATGGTAGCCTTATTTCTATGCTTTACTCTCCTTGTCACAATTTTTTTTTTAATCCTGTCATGCTTTATCGTACAGGTTATGCAGTACATGCTTTATTATCAAAGATGCAGTTGCTTCATGAAAACCTTATTGAAACATATACTGCCTCTTCTTGTCCTTGTGTACGTGAGACTAATGTAACTGAGAGAAATGGTTGAGATCTGAGTGACCACGATTTCCCTGAGGAGTCACTTGTGTCATGCGCTCGGCTGTCCAATCACTCCTGCTCTTGGGTGAAGATGAGGCACTGCTAAGTAGACGGAGCAAAAAACCCAGATTAGGTTGACAGGTGTCACCTGTAGTGGGTTAGACTCAGTCTCCCACACCGCAGGCGATTCTGCTGCTCAAATCTAGTATTCTCATTACAATAATGAGGGCTTACGCAACATGGCACCACCAACGTTTGATCTTGCTCTAATTTTCGGGTCCTCCTGAGTATCTCTGTCTCACTTCATACAAAGACACCTCAGTACTATATACGGAGATGTCCATGGTATTGAGGATTTTTCTCCTCAGCTAAGTAGGGAGTACCTAACTAACATTGTAGGTTGTTCGAGCTTGAACTCTAAAAGGAGAATCCCTATTTGTTGTGCTTATCTCTGAACAAATTTACCATTTATTATGGCAAATCCACAAAAGGTAGCAATTGCAGTCAATATGTGACCACCCCTTACTGCACATTTACTGGCACATGGCCTAACGGCCCAGGGGGGTCCAGTCACATTTGTCGTTGACACTCACCCAGCCTATAGAACAGAAGTTTTTTATTCTTGGGTCACATTTCCAGCAGTTGATGGGAACACCAATACATTTCATCACTATACACCTGTAAACGATACCTCTGTCTTATCAAGAACATAATATTTGGATTGATGGCACCCTACCCCACACAATTTTACACGTTAGGTTAGTTCCTCTAAGTAATGATGGTCCTACCTGGTAGCTGAGGTCCGTCGCTTATACGCTGAGCTGACAGCAATATGCAGACGATTAGTACAGTTTGTAATGGAAACATTAAATGCAAACCCAGCATGTGCTGCAGCAGCACAACTACATGCATTAACACCAGGCATTAACCCTGCAACTGTACATTTGATCATGGGTAAAGTACCTGCAAAACAAGAAGAAATTCCATTTTGGTTAGCTCAAAAAAGTAAATGCTCTGGAAGCAGTATTTCGCCATACGAGACCTCAGAATCAACACAGAATATTAACAATGTGCTTGCCATTTGGGATGATTCCCACTGTAGATAATTGTAATACATGGGGCACGGTATTTGCCACACTCTATACTACCGCACATGGTACACTGACACTTGCCGATTTACCGAAGTGTTGAAACAAATTGAAGATAAATACATGGCTGCCCCGGCCCTGGACTTGGGGATGGAACTAATGGGCGACTTTGCCACAGTATCCTTAATTATATTAAGTAACCTTAAAGGGGAAGCATGTGGCTCTTGGATGTTCCTCAACAGGATCAAAAATGCGAGCTGCCAAAGATTATTGTGGAGAACTACTCTAGCATTGGTCGAGATAGTCTGGGGGCCAGACCAACAAAACAACAATTTCAAGGTAAATCTAATAAAGATTCTACCAAACAAGCTCCTGAGGATACTAAGAACCTTTGGGATAAAAAACAACAAACACCTAAAAAAGAAAGGGGTGAATCTCCGCATACGGGGGTCCCACAGAATAGATCTAATCTCAGATACAGAGATAATATAAAAACGCCTGACAAATATCAATATACTGGTACACGCCAATCTCGTTGGAAAAAAGCAGTGAGAGAGGTGGGTGGTCAGAGCGGAGAATTGGTTATGTGAACCGAGATAGGAATCACAACGCTCTACAGAAGTTTCTGTTAAAAAAAGAAGAGAAACTTCCCAAACAAAAACCCCAATCCAAAAAGAAAAAGGTAGCAGCAGTTGCAGTTCGGCATGCCACTCAAGAAGAGGGCTCTCTTGAGAACAAGAAGTAGGCACTAGCGCTATTAGACAGCACGACAGAGGTCACAATAGTTTGCCGGAATCTTCTAGAGCATCTGGAGGTGAAAGCAACTGATGACTTCTTAGAAATTGCGGACATGCGTGTCTCAACGCCTGTTAGGGTGTACAAAGTAACACTACAGTTAGAAGGAGACATTGAGTGCACAACAGACACAATCAATTTGGGACCGCATCATAAATATTTATGATATTCTACTGGCCAACTGAATTTGTCCGTACCTGCCCATATGGGGAAGATGTTATCAAACCTTCTTTCTTGCCTCTTCATCCCGAGGAGCTTGCAGAATCCTACGCCATTGATTGGGCATTGTTGAAGGCACCTGCATTATATCGCAAACACATAGGATGGGATAAAGATTTCCCCTATCATGTAATCCCTATTAAAAATCAACCCCAACCTCAACCCCAATATCCAATAAAACATGATGCTAAAGCACCTGTGAGGGAATTCCTCACACAACTGGAGTACCAGGGCATAATTGAACCCTGTGTCTCACTCATGAATAATCCATTATTCCCAGTAGCTAAACCGGACCATTTGTACAGAATAGTCTTAGACTACAGACATTTAAACAGTCATACACGCACATATGCTATGCAAAACTCACATAGCACGGCACTCATAAACATTATAGTGTGCAAAAAATACAAAACAACACTGGACATTTCCAATGGTTTCTTCTGCCAAAATATAGCACCTGAGAGTAGGGACTTAACCAGTTTCAGCGCATTAGAATCCCAGAAATAATTCTATCATTTACCCCAGGGGTACAAGAACAGTCCAGGACTGTTCGCAGCTCGTATGACTTCAATATTGCACGACATACACCCTGAAGCATTGTCCGATGGAGATGATATGTATCTCACGAACTATGAATTGCTGCAACATTTAGGATGGGTAGCCCGCATTGCTGTGGGATTTACCGAGTTCAGCTACAAATTCCATTTTAAAAAAAACAAAAATAGCCTTCCTCAGCGTCCTGTTTATGGGATATGAGCTATCAAGTGAAGGAAAGAGCCTACCGCCACAATTCTTGGGAAAATGTGCAATGTCACAACCTCCAAATACAATTAAAATACTCCAATCCCTATTGGGTTTTCTAAATTTTGGCAGAACTTACATTCCAGATTATGCATCACACATAAAACATTAATATGACTTGATATGTCCAGACTTTTCAAGTACATTTTGTACAGTCGAACACATGCATTCTCAGAGCTTTCCAAACAGACATGCTTGCAGCACAACATTTAAACACGAGGGACCACAAAAAACATCTGGTCAACAGAGTAATTGCTGGTGCCATTGGTTTTACCTATGTCACTTTTAATGAATGTGAGACAGTGCCAATTGCACACAAATCACATTTGTGTTTAGCAGCAGAACAACACTTTGCTCCCACTGAGAAAATTCTCACTGCTGTTCAGATGGCCGTCATTAAAGAAAGACTTCTAGCCCAAGGCAAACGCATTATTGTTGTCTCTCCAATTCCAGCCCTTGAGGCTGTTACCAAAGCCAGCGTTCCAAACACTAAACTATTACATCCACGTTGGATTCAATAGGCAACGTCTTTGACAGCCACTGGAGTAGACTAGATTTTTGACTCAAAATTACAAACTCAAGAATTTTTGCAATATGAACTA